>NC_139038.1:33617631-34192737 GCF_964662115.1 Mustela nivalis | reverse complement strand
CTCCAAAACCTTTAGCATGATATAGAGGGCCTTTATCATTTGACCTATACTCACGTATCCTGCCTGGACATCTACCCTAACCATTAGCTCACACAGTCCTGCCTCTATGCCTTTACGTGGGTTGTTTTCTCTGGTTAGGTTGCTCTTCTCTACTGACTGTGTTGAAGGAGCTCCCGTACATGCATGAAAACCTAACTCAAGCATCACTACCTTTTGGAACCTTTGCAGTCCACTCTCTGACCTTAAGTAGAGCAAAAAGGCTCCTATACCAAGCAGATGTATAGCACACTTTATATCGCTAATAATTATATATCCAATTCTTATAATGTATAAACTTCATATATATACTTATAATAGTGTATATAATTATAATGTTGTTTTATAACAGAATACTTATTATAATTCTTCTTTAACAAAATTATTCAGCTTTGTACCTCTGGGCCTGACAAGGATTCTGGAATTCATATTGGAATTCAGTGGGCATTCACATATATAATGTTAAAAGAATGAATTGATCAATTATATTTTTGGTGACATTCTTAGATGGGAAGACATCTTTATGCTTACAATTGGAAAAAAAAAGCCTAATAAAGCCTCTAGTGTCAGACAATTTGTATTTATTTTAGCACTCGGTTTTTAAATTGCATTTCTGACAGGCTGGCCTACCAACGATGCTTCATGAAAGATCGTGAGGTTTATTCATCTCAGCACTGGGCTGTTTTCCTTTTCTGCAGAGCAAAGGGATCTGGGGACTCCTTTGCAGGCTGGCCATGTCCTGTGCAAGCCCAACTGTGTCTAGAGATTCTAGCAGGGGTAGAGTGGATGGTTGGGACTTTGCAGGAAGTGAGCTTACTAAAAGTAAGAAGAAAGCTTTCAGTGGCCAAGACAACAATCATCCCCATCTCCGTCTTCCTCTGGGGCCAGAGTCTTGTTTCTGCTTATCTCTCCATCTCTCCCTCCTTCCTCCCATTTTTTTCTCAAGGTCACCTCTCCCTACCTCTTTATTTCTCTATAGACTGTTTCTCTTGACTACTCATTAGACTCTACCTTGAAAATCTACCCAGCTTTCCAAGTCCAGTTGTCAAAGCTCACCACTCCATTTCTTTCCCAATTCCAAAAGTCTCTGTAGAGCTGAATCTGATGTGGCCAGAGACGATTATGTGTCTGGCCCTAATCCCTGGACTGGGGATTGGTTGAGCTGGGCCAAAAGAGGAGAGGTTTCTCCAAGAAACCCTGCAGGGGTAGGGGGCAGTGATCTCCGTGATGGGCATGGGGAGATATTGGCTGAGTATTACATATACCCTTTAGCATCAATAGCCTTTCTATTTCTCAGAGTCTTCAGGTGGGTAAGAATTCTACCCTCATTTTGTCTTGGGCCCAGACCAAATTAAGTCATTGGAATTAAGAGTCTTGTTATATCTCCTTATTGCCCTTGTAGGGTGATAATACTACTGAGACCTATGGGGTAAGGAAATTCTGGGAAAAGATGGATTTCTAATCCCTTATGGCTATTTGTTTCCCAAAGAGTCTGTGCAATATCCTATTTAGGAAATTCAAGAGAAAATTGTTCTAAAGAAGGTAGCATGAGTATTTGGGGATATCTCTAAGCAAACTCTTCTGTCTTAAAAGTGTCCTTGCTGGCACTGCATACAGAAATACCAGTAATAATGAGTGTATATCTCTCCCCAAGTCTTTTCCTCTACCCCTCTTAGATTTTCTGGCTGGGGTTCTATAAATTATACTCACAAAAGACAGCTTAACAAGAGAAAAGCATACAAAAAATTTTTTTTTAATGTAAGTTTTACACGACACGGGAGACTTCCTAAGGAAATGAAGACCCAAAGAAGTAGTTAAATCTGAGCATTTTTATACTAGGTTTGATGAAGGGTTGGAATTTGTGGGGAAACATGATATGAGCTAAGTGGTGAACTGGGGAGAGCTTAGTGAGTCCTGTCTGTGTCCCTCCATCTTTGGACATATGGATGTTCCGTCCTCCATGTTCAGCAGGGCACCTCTCCCGTGAGACCTTATGACCTGCTTCAGAGTAGATGGCACGGAGGGGGTCAGAGAGTCCTTCCCATACCTGCTATTACTCAGATTTTTTCAGCTCAAAATATTCATTGTGCCGAGGTGCCACACTTTGGAGTAGAGACCCTTCCCTCTCCACTGCCATCTTCTGCTCCACGGCCCGAGAACACCTTGTAATATCTAAAAGGTTTTCCCTTCTGCCTCCTCAGCCCTCATAGGCCACAGCCTGAATCTTATTTCTGGGCCCATGTACTTGTGCACTTTCTGTTCTCGTTATTACTCAATGCACATCATCTTATGAGGCTCTTTGCTGGCAGAGGACATGTCTGCCCTTTTTTGTGTGACTTAGCGGTGCAAGTCAGATGGCTTGTGCTCTATCAGTATTTGAAGGAAACAAAAGCAGGAATCTGAACTGTGTAATAATAACGCCCAACAACCCAAGAATCCTATCTAAGGCATCTACCCCAATTATGGCCCTCTCTCAATGCATGGTTTATTTCATACATAGCAGTTACTAAAAGCTGTCATTATCTTGTTTATTGTTGGCCTTACCCACTAGAACATAAGCTCCCTGAGGGCTAGGGTTTTGTCTATCTTATTTACCTAACATAGTATTGAAAACAAGTAATCACTGTGGAAATAAACAAACACCAACCAAATGAGAGCAAGCAGACACTGTTTATTCAGAGCATGCTATAGCAAGGGAATTAGCCTCTGTCATTTGTGTTTAACAGAGACCTAGCCTCAGGCCATAGGGTGAGAAAGCTTTATGGTTGGAGGGTTAAAAAAAAAAAAGAAGGCTTTCATGGTGCCCTAACTGCAGGCTTTTGTTCTGGGAAGGCTGCATGTGGGCAAGTTGAAGCAGGACCTTCTCTGTGACTGGCTGGGTCCATACTGAGCTTTCTCTTGGTTGGTCCTAAGTTGGAAGTGGGTACAAAAATTAGGAAAGCTGTCTATTACTAATCAAGTCCTGGCTGTTTCTGAGCCAGTTGTTACAGGGCTTTTGTTGGGCTTCCTGAGCTGATCACCAGACAGCAGTCAGAAGCGGTCTGATTTCCTACAAGCATCATTTGTGGATAGCAAGCTGGTTTCCTGGGCTGGTTCCTGCAAATCGTATAGGTCCGAGTTCTGTTTGTATATGTGGTCTGGTGGTTTTCCATTTGTATATTCAGTCTGTCATTGTTGATGGGAAGAAAGGAAGGAGGGAGAAAGGAAGGACTGTTGTCCGAATTCTATTTTCACCATCCAGATTTCCTTTTGAGTACCTCATGTCAAGGAGCAACTCATCCTAGAGCTCACATGTGGCTGTTTTCAGGAGTGTCCAACCTTGAATTATATCCCATAGTCCAAAGCTGGAGCACAGTAAAGCCAAAAGAGACTGTTTTCCTGTCATTTGGCCAAACAAGAGCCAAAGGCTTTTGAAGAGGCACTTAAAGAATTCTCAGTTTGCAATTGTGCAGTAGCTGTTGTTCAGGTAATTTAACATTGATTTTAGTTTAAAAGGCAATTAAGACAAAATGGGCATCCACTAGCCACTTAGGTTAAATAAGCTTAGATTTAAATTGCTCCCCATTAACCACCTTTGTTTTCTATGTTTGAGCTCTTTTATGCTGATTTAGCATGCAATGGTGTGGTGGCCCAGTTGGGGCAGGTGGCTGGGGGAAGAACCGAGCCAGAACCAAGAAGAAAGAGTTGGCTCAGAATTGTTCCCAGGGTGAGTGAGGTTCTCTTCTTCCCTGTTACTAGGTATATGGATTAGTAGAACATTCCAAGATTCTCGTTCTTTATGTCTAAAATCCTAAAAATGGTGCCCGTGTTTTGACTCAATGATTTACTTCCAGTGGTTTATCCTGAAATAATGACCAGAGATAAGTTCATAACATGGAGGATCAGGTTGTCCATTTCAGTGTTATTTAACATAGGGTGAAAAGAAATTATGCATCCTTATATTGGCATACCAAAATTGATGTCTTTTCAAATTTTTTTTTAAAAAAAGATTTTATTTATTTATTTGACAAAGAGAGACACACTGAGAGAGGGAACACAAGCAGGGGGAGTGGGAGAGGGAGAAGCAGGCTTCCCTTAGAGCAGGGAGCCCGATGTGGAGCTCAATCCCAGGACTCTGGGATCATGACCTGAGCCAAAGTCAGACAGTTAATGACTAAGCCACCCAGGAGCCCCTCTTTTCAATTTTTTTATGGCAGAAAAATCTTCATGATATATGGCAAAGTGCGAAAATACTATAAGGTAATTTATATGGTAAGGCGTCTTTACTATACTCATGATTTCTTAGTTACATACGCAGTGGAAAATGTTTGAAGTGAGGGGCGCCTGGTGGCTCAGTTGGTTGAGTGTCCAACTCCTGGTTTCAGCGCAGGCCATGATCTCAGCGTCCTGGGCTGGTCCCTGTGTTGGTTCTACACTCAGCAGGCGTCTGCTTGAGATCCTCTGCTTCTCTTTTTGCCCCTCCACTGCTCTCACACTGACGCTCTCCATCTCTCAAATAAATAAATAAATAGACAAATAAATAACTAAATAAATAAGTCTTTAAAAAGATCTTTGACGCCGACAGATTTGCAATGCATTACATGTGGGCATCTGGGTGATAAATAACGAGTAGCTCTTTCCCTGTGCTTTTCCTATTTCCTCACGTTTCTACAGTGAGAACCTATGAGGTGAGGGAAGCTTCTGCCGTGCTGTTTGGGGGGCAATCCTGCGGGGGTCAGGACTCCTGAAACAACGAATATGTCTGAAAGGCGGTGGTCCAAGGCCATTTCTGCTGGTTATAAGCAGGGTCTCCAGAACCAGAGGGAGCACACAGCACTTCTTAAAAAATCGGAGACGTTTATGCTCGAGATGAAACTGAATTCTTTCTAAGCAAAGGAGGTGCTTCTGTGTACAGAGCAAAGAGCAACACAGTGACTCCTGGTGGCAAACTGTACAGAACCGGAGTAATGTGGGAAAAGGAACTCATGCTTGTGGAGACAGTGGCATGGTACGTGCCACATTCCAAAGCAACCTTCCTCCTAAAGCCTTTGGCCACAGCATCTGTAATGCTGAAGCTTTCAAGGTCTTAAACTTCCTGAAAAGTAAATAAATAAAGGTGTAGCTCTGTTAAAAAAAAAAAAAAGGTTTTATAATTATAGAAAGGACTGAAAACAATACTTGCTTGTTGTAACACTATTTTAAAAAAATCTCCGGGCGCCTGGGTGGCTCAGTGGGTTAAGCCTATGCCTTCGGCTCAGGTCATGATCCTAGCGTCCTGGGATGGAGCCCCGCGTTGGGCTCTCTGCTCATCGCGGAGCCTGCTTCTCTTCCTCTCTCTCTGCCTACTTCTCTGCCTGCTTGTGATCTCTGTCTGTCAAATAAATAAATAAAATGTTAAAAAAAAATGCTCTCAGTGTGAGCTTCATACATGCCACCCCAAGGGTAAGGTTACATGTCCCTGCTAAAGGATGAGGAGGTAGAAGCGTGTTCTGTTGCAGTAATTCTGTTTCTTACTCAAAGAAAGGCTGCTAAGCTTCATTAAAGAAGGTCATCCACCTGGTCCCAGTGTGAAGTTGTAAGGTGAACCATTCTGTAGAGCATGCTTCTCAAATGTGCCCAGGTGATTCATGCATTCGTCTATTAGGAAATGTGGCCATTTACCAGCAACCAATGTTGAGTTAATGGGATCCATTTAGGAATATAACCACAACAAGCCCATCATAAATCGTATGCTCTCCCATCTAAATATGCTTCATTAAGCTCACCTTTCCTGATGCAACTGGATGATTAGATGTCAGGATGAAGGAAATCATTAGGTCCCGCTGCTCTAATCCTACAAAGCACCATTGTGGCTGCTATGTAATTTTATTTTATTTTTATTTTTTTCCAGATAGAACCTGCTTTGTGCTTTTCTATAGGAAAATATTTTTAAACTGGTAAAGAAGCAATATTACTGTATAGCGAGGCATATCTCAGAAGGTCATTACCATAACTTCCAGCAGAAGGAATAATCTACGTCGCATTTTACTTCAAGGAAAGGATTGATTTTTATAAAAATCTTTAGTGCATTGAAGCTTAGAATTTTTTTTTTTTCCTATGAAGAAGCAATTAGATACTGGTGTTTTCCAGAAATGTTAGGTGAATGCGAGCTAAACCTTGATGTGTTTTTGAAGGTCTTGTCATTCAACAGTTGAAGAGAAAAGGCAATTTCTGAGGGAGAAAAGCACTATTGGTACAACAGGAATTGTCACAACTCACATGGCGAGGGGTGTCCACCATTTTCTTACATTTACATCTATTTGGGAAAGTGACAAATACCTGAAATAACAAAGAAGAAAATAATAAGTACTGTTATTTCCACCACCAAGAACCACCAATTTTGAGTGTTTTCTTCCAGGTATGTACATATACATATGTGTGAATAGACACACACACACACATGTATATTTATCTTTACAGGCTTTGTATACATAAAGCACATATGAGACATTTTATATATAAATGTTCTTTTATTTTTTAGTTTTTACCTTTTAAAATATTTATTTTGCCTATTTTTAAAGAGAGAAAGCATGAGCAGGGGGTGGGGCAGAGAGGGAGGGAGAGGAGAGAAGTAGACTCCCCACTGAGTGCAGAATCCTATGCAGGGCTTGATTCCATGGCCCAGGAGATCACAACCTGAGCAGAAGTCAACAGTTGGACACTTAACCCACTGAGCCACCCAGGCACCCCTAAATGTTCATTTAGAGGAAAATTGAGGTCCTAACTTCCACTTTCAACAGCAGTCCCTTCTCCCTTTTCTAGCATTATTATGAATTTGGGGCCCATTCTTCTAGACTAGAAGTTGAGGAACTTTTTCTTTAAAAAGCCAGACAGTAAATATTTTAGGCTTCGTGGGCCATTGGGTCTCTATCATAACTATGAACAAGTAGATATGGTTGTACTCCAATAAAACTTCATTCATGGACACTGAAGTTGCAATTCACTGTGTTTTTCATATATTCCTGTTCTTTCATTTTTTTTTTAACAGTTGAAATAAAAAAAAAAAAAAGTTTAGTGAGCTGTGCAAAAACAAGAAGAGGCTGAATCTGGCCGTCCTCTGCTCTGGGTCATTTTTTGTATATCTGCAAATATTTATGTAACTACAGAAAATCTGTAATATTATTCCTTTTTTGCATTTTCTTTCATAAATAGTACTATAGGATATGAATCATTTAAAACTTACATTTTTAATCTCAGCAAAATTTTGACTCAAAAATATGTTTATGTAGTTCTGTATGTGTAGATATTTTCATCTCCATACACATTCATGCCTATATAGCTATAGATTATTCCTTCTCTAGTCATTTTTTTTACGGCTATATAATATTCCATCCTAGGATAAATTGCATTTTCTTATGGTGATAAGTGTTTGTCTTTTTTTTCCCCATGACAAACAGTGGTGCAGGTATATCCGTGAACACAGCTTATACATGCGTTCTGTTAGGACAGACCTAGAAATACAGCTGCTTGGTTACAGGACGTGCACACTTTCCATTTTAATAGCTACTCGTAAATTGGTTTCTGGAGTGACGACACCAATTTATATCCCCACAGGGAGACTTTCTGTCCTTGGTTTGGAGATTTCACTCATTGCTGTTTTCCTTTGGAGTGGAAGCAAGGAACCCACTGTGGCTGCATATCCTCTTGTTACCACAGATGCTAGTGTGGACCTTTATTTCCCTCTGGATTAGTACAGACATTGTTTTAAGTCTTTGCTGGGGCACTAACACATGAGAATAGCAATTTATATCAATAACCAGGTTTGGCAACATCTGCCAAGGTTGTCATACTCTGTGATTAAACAGCCATATGTGCCAGGGAACACGGGGACAATGGGGTTGTAATTAGGGTTTGCTGTCTTTCCACCCGCCACCCCCACCATCCTTAACTCCCCCTAACCTTGCTTTTGTGAACTGATTTGTGAATCAGATGATTCCCTGGAGAATGCCAGTTTCTGCTACAATAATATGGCTTTATCTTATGTATCTCTATAATTATAAAGAGTTCTGGTTAAGCAAAAGTCTAGAAGCCTTTTGCTACTTTACCCAGTGCCATTGAAAACTTTGACCTGAGATCATATGTGCATATATTAGACTTTAACTTAAATAATCAGAGAATATAGTATATTTGGTACTGCACCATCACTGTAAAAGGAACGTCTAATGCTACCTTACCATCCTTTTAACTCCACTGCCCCTGCACAAGGCAGGCAGAGAGAAAAAACACACCAACTTTCCTTAACTCCATAAGGAAGAAGTTAAACAGTATATTAATGCAATATTTAAAACAGTCTTAATGCATAGAAGGAAAAAAAACCCTCTTCTAATTTTTTACTGGGTGTGACAGAGATGGATGATGGTTATGTAAGGGACTTGGCATGTTCTAAAAAAACCTGGAAATATTGCCTCAAGATATGGAGCTATAATAAATGTGCAAATAAATATTTGAAAGATTTATTAGCATTTTAAAATTTGCTTACTAATATATAAAATCCTAATCACTTGTGCACAAGGCCTTTAACTAAAATAGAATATCCAAGAAGATGACACAGGAGTCCAATGAATATTTCGCTGTTAATCGAATGTAGTCTATATATATATATACAATTTCCTTCCATGTTTAGTTCCCTCCTGTTCAACTAATAATTCCTTGAAGAAGCAAGGTCATCTTAGTGTATGTACCTTGCAGTTTTGACTGTAAAGAAAAAGAAAAAAAAAAAAACCCTAATTTTTCTACATCCAAAAGATTGGTCTCTGACAAAAACAACATTTAGAATGGGAAGAGCCAGGGCCTGGTGTAACTCATTCCCATTTAATTTAAAAAAAAAAAAAAAAAGTCACAGATGTATGTGGCTTTTTTGGAAATTTACTTTGATGCCATTGTTATTCAAGGTAAATGCATTTTCACAGGTAAGCTCAGAAGTTCAGCAGGACGTGGTAGATATTTCCTCCTCAAAGCAGGGTCATGTTTTGGAGCATTTTCATTTAGCAGATAATGTGTAAGAAGATCTGAGATCACAAAGTTTTAGCTAGTAGGAAAACTATAACCATTTCTCTGAGGAAACACTGGGGAAAGCCTATGGGGGGGTGGTTGGGGAGGGCGTGATGGGGTTTTCCATCTTTTCCTAGTATTTATATGTGGAGTAGCATATTGGAAGTCATAAATACTGTCCCGTGGACATTTTGAATAATGCAGGAGTAGTGTAAGTAATTGGAAGTGCTTATATCCTGCCTTTAGACATTTCACTGCTCGTGAGTTAAAATTGGTTGTCAAGTGTGGACTCGGAGGACCGTGCAAGGTGCCCTATTCTGTCATGTGGTACATATTTAATGCTTGAAAGAACAAGGGAAGGGACACGTGCAGGAGAGGGAGAGGGAGGGCTAGCGGCGAGATACTGCTGCCTGCTCGGTGCTTTCCAAGTGCTCCGGCAAGCGAGGAGGCGGGACCAACGCAGCCTCAGCCTCCACCGCCTTCCCCTGGGCTGCAAGACTTTGCAAAAACATTGGGCGTCCAATTTGGCGAGTGTTTTGGCGCGGAAGCCTAGGCCACCCGGGGAAGCTGGGTTCGGGCGCGGGCGCTGTCCCCGGCACCTTGGTGGCCTCCCTTTGTGTGCGCCTCCGCGTTGAATGCCTCCTTGCTCAGGCTGCTCGCTCTCTCTCCAGGCGCGTTCTGCACCTGCTGGCGGTGGTGTCAGGCTGCCAGGCAGCCAGGGCGAGCTCAGGCACAGCGCGCACGACAGATGACTGGAGTCATTTACATTGCTAGCACGTGGCTGCCGTTTGCTGTTGCCTCGGACTTCTCCCGTGTTCTCCCGGGGAGGAAACAGGAGGCACTTTGCAGCCGACAATGAAATCTTGGCAGCTAATTGCAGTCGTGGGAGATGCCCTTCAGGTAAGGCGAGAGAAGAGGGCTCTAAACACTGTCAGGGAAGGAGAGGCAGAGAGGGAGAGCAAGGGATGGAGAGAGAGGAGGCAGCTTCTGCAGAGGCTTCCTGAAGCCCACTGACTCGCGGGAGGGGGTGGGAGAGGGACGGGGACCGGGGGCGGGCGACAGGGGGGAGGAGTGTGCAAATTGACATTTTTGGCTGCCTGTGGCAGAGGAGCCGCCGTCAGCCGCTGTCCAACGTTCACGCAGAGAGGGTGGCGGCATGTGCGCCTCCGGGGCTGCTGATTAGAATAGAGACTTGGCGGCGGCAGGAATCCGGCTCAACCAAAGCGGCGATGGGAGGCTGCGGACGCGTTTGCAGCGCGTGAGTGAGACACGGTACGTGAGGCCGGCCCAGAGACCTCCGAGGCTGGGTCAGGGCTCGCCCCGGGAGCCCCCAGGGGCGCAGGACACCCGGGGAGGGCGAGGGGCGTTTGCGGCGAGGGAAGAGTCCAGAGAGATGAATCGATTTTCCTGACTGACTAGAAGTTCGTGGGGAACTTCATTGCCCCTTCTCATTGGCTCCGTTTAACTTTATTTCCAGAGATGAATAAGCGTTTATAAGAAACCCCGTGAAAGTACCAATAGGTTAGCAGGGGTTTTGCAAGAGCTGCGCGGTTCTTTAAATGGGAGGTTTATGAAACGCCTGGCCAGATGGGCCGTGCCTCTGGAAAGTTGGCACACTCATGTTCCGCCGGGGCATGTGTGTGCGTGTGTGGGAATATGCGTTGCATGTTTGTGTAAACATGTCTACCGTGCTGGTGGCACTGGTGGGCCCTTACCTTCTCTGCTTTTCCTGGCTCCCAAGAAGCAGAGATTACGTTGACAGTCCTGGAAATGCTTTGACTTAAGAAATGGGCTCTGGATCATTTCATTAAATTAAACAAGAGTTGCCCTTCTTGAGAGATCAAGTGGAAGAAATGTGCTCGGACTTCCAAAGTGAGGGAATTCACCGCCAGGCGTTTAAAAAAACAATATGCAGAGTGTTGAATACGACATTTATCGGCCTAGAAGGATCACCTGGAAGACTCAATCTCAGCCTATCCCTGGAGCCATGATTTTCAGATTACAATGAAATCAGTGGTTTTGCTTATTTCTGTGGACAAAAGATGCTGTGCCTCCCCCTCCTTAAGAGGGGCCTTGGGGGAATTCTGAATCCCAAAGTTTCCTCGGCAAAATCCGTTTAGAATTGTCCATTAAATTCCTTGCTGAGAGCCACAGTTGGAGTATCTTTAGATATCTCATAATTTACTCATTTTTCATTTGGGTTTAATTTTGGTCACACAGAAACGAAAGCGATGTATAACAGAGACAGTAAAAAGGGATTGTGTAATCCTCTTTATTTGGGTAGCCGGGTAGTAAATTGGTTGGAGACTATAAAATCTTTCTCAACTGTTATTCCCTCTTTTTGATCAAAATGTATCTCCGGAAATCCAAAGGCTACGATTATAAATGTGTTTGTGAAATGGGCTCACTTGGCTTTGTGGCTCGCTGTGATTAAGTTTTAAGAGGGTTGTTCTTCAAGTAAGTAAACTATAGTCAATCAGTGATAGCTGTTTACCACTGGCGTTCATAAGAAATGCGGGCAGCATTCATGATTTTCGTGCGGAAAGCAGGATTTTTCAACGCTTATCTGCCCACTCACACTCTCCACACATGCCAGCACTTTCTCTGTGTTAGAATACTCATGGATTATGAAGAGAAAATTGCTTCTCTGAAGAGTTGGAGGAAGTATTACCTATGGGGGGAATATTTCTTTCCCTCCTTACTTACCCTCTTCCTCCTTTCTCTCTCTGTTCCCCGCCCTCCCCTTTCTCTTTTTTCCTTATTCTTCCCCTCTGCCACCCCCTTTCTCTCTATATCCACCTGTATTTTTTTCCATCTGTCTTTATTTTTGTGATTGAGCAGAGAAAGCTTCCCAAATATCTTTTACTACTGCATTTTTATTATAACAAATGTTTTGCACCCTGAAGGATAATTGGAACTTGATTTTCTTTTTCTTCTTTCCTTTTCTTTCTCGTTCCCTATCTCCCCCTCTCTCTCCCTTCCTCCCTACTTCTTTCTTCCTTCCTTCCTTTTTTTCTTTCTTTCGTATTCTCTGGTCAAATACAAGAACCAATTAATATCAGGCAGTCTGCTGTACCCTGATCTTATAAATAAGGGCAAATATTCAAACTTTTCCTGTCATTTCATATTATCCAAGCGAATCAACTCTGGAGAATGTCTTTACTATACGAAAAGAGCTAAATCTTTTTTGTTATCACCAACTGATGGATTTTTACAACATTGCACTTTGCCTGCTATAACTTTATTGGGCTGAGCATATTTTTCTGTTCGTCTGTTGTAACCTTGTCCCTCAAACTTCTATTTTCTCTATTTCCTGTCTTAATTTTAGAATCTGGATTTTAGAATTTTAGAATTCATTTTAATTTGTATTTACTTGGACTTTGGAGAAACAACCGTCAGCCTTGACTTATGGGCCAGCTTATTTAAGTATCATGTAGTGGGTTTTTTTCCCAATTTTTTTCTCTCTGCATGAGTATGTCACAAAAGTTAAAGTAGATCTCATGTAAAGTGCTTTTTGCAGCAATTGCCTGCTTCCAAACTATAGTCGTAAGATTTTGAGAATAAATGGTCATGTTTTGAGAATATTATATGAGAATCAGAATATATACCCTTTATCATTTTCTGTTTGATTACAGAGAACCTGGTTGAATAGGTCAATCTTGAGCTAAATAACTATTACAATGTTCAGTGAAAGATCATTTTGATCTTTCTTTATGGTAAATTTATGATTTTTCTATTAGGTTTTGAGCAGAATTTGCAGTACCAGAGAAATGGCACATAGTCCAAAAGAGGAAGAATTTTTAGGAAATAATAATAAATCTTTACTATTATTAATTACACTTCTATTTCTGTTTAGTTGTAGCTTATTTATTTTTTTTAAAAATTCATGTGTGTCAGTCTCAAAGTCATCCCAGAGTATATTGGAACAAGTTCTTTGAAAGTAATTCTAATGGAATTAAAACGAGTCTTTTTATGAGACTTGAATCCCCATCTCATATTGATTTTTCAACAAACATAAAAATAAGTAGGGAGGGAGAAAAGCATGGACCTTTAAAGTTTTTTGCACTTTCAGCTTTATTTTGTTATACATCTGAAAACTCCAGAATGTGATAATACATTAGGTCTTTGTACATATTTAAGGGTGGATGTCTTTGTCCTTCTATTTGTTTTCCTTCATTTTCATGCAGAGTTGAACGCTTGCGTATATTATGAGCAATAGTTAAACAATAGCAAATAAGGGCATGCAGAGTTTTTTAATTTTGCATTTTAATTTATTTGCATTACATCATATATAACAAAACAGTGGTTCTGTCTGTCTGGTGTTCATGCTGTCCTCTTCCTCTACTTACAGGGTACTAAAAGAATTAAATAATTCTTTAAAAGTTAGCTTGTAACATATAATATTCAAGTTGGAAACCTTTCTGTTTAATTATCCTAGAGCTGCAGTGTCCTAGTCTTCAGAAGTGTTTTTTTTATTAACAGATATAAAGTTTATGTGAAAAGTTGTGCAGTGTCTGTGTGTGTGTGTGTGTGCGCGCGCGCGCCCGCGCGCACTCACCCAAAAGGCTGAAACAGCTTGTGTCAGCTGTAGCAACTCGTTTTTGATTCAGCAAAACTAGGTTATGAATTCAAGCAATTAAAAATGACAAAAAGCCCAATTTCACTGCCTAGATTAATACACTTCCAATTTTTCCTGCTCCATAAAAATTTCAAAGTGTTCTTTCTGCTTAGGTGTTTGCATAACCTATAAGGTATTGGAAGTCCCCCATTTCACATTTACTTATGATGTCTGAATACTTTGATGTAGCAAAAGTAAATAGATCAATTGGACGTTCTTAACACAATTTTGTATTTGCAAGTTCTTGTGAAATTATTTCAGTTGGGTTTAAAGGAAAAGCAAGGAGTGCAGTTGTTAGTTTCCTAACATTAATCGGTGGTGAGTAATCTTTCAGCTCCTTCCAAAGTCATGGAGGCCAGGAAAAGCTTTTTGAGAAATGGTATAATTACAGCAGAAATACTGTAACCATGTTCCCAGGGTGGCAGTGATTTCTTTTTCTTTTTTTAAAATTATGCAATGGTTGGCATATTTATTGCTTTTTCTGTACTTGTCTGGATTCTGTATTCATTTTTATCTAATTAGCCAAAACTCAATTCTTTAAAATGTCCCCCCTTCTTTTTTTTACTTGCAGAGTAATTAGGAGTCACAGTGAGCTACACTGAATTCACAACAGTTTTTGGTTAGCTGGTTAAGTTTTCTTCACTGGCTTGATAAACTTTGATCACACAGAGAACAGATACTCACAAACGTATACAATCAGGAAGCCCCAGTAGTTTTCACTTTGCACTGTCCATCCAGCATAGAAAACCAGGAATGTTTCAAGGTGGTATCAAGGTGGTCTGTATACCTGGCCTTTGCTTTGGAAAGAGGACCACTCAAGGGCTATCTGTTAGGACTGCCCTCTGCCAGCCTTTCCTCTTCTCTTTGGAATATTTCTTCATCTGCATTTGCTACCTGGGGATAGATTTCTTTGTTGTTTAATTGAACTCTCTACTTGTAAGGAAATCAGTTGCTTGTTTGCTATTGAGATGAACTTACCAGTTGTGTCTATTAAAGCTATTTGAATGTTTGAATAGAGGCCTTCCATTTCTGTTACAGTGCCGAGGATGATGAGGGTGATGATGTGGTTTTGCATCAGAAGTAATAGAGACAACCATACAGCACTGATTTCTCCCTGGGCACTCGCTGCCTCTGTGTGCTTTGCACTGGACTGGGAGCTTCAACATCTTTTCTCTGGTTCTTAACTCTGCAGGGAAGGCATTGCTATGCCTAATTTAGAGATGGGGAAGAGATCTTCTAGACTTTTTATAATTAGAATAAGTGATTGGACTCCATATTCTTCAGACTTCAATATACCAAGATGCCATTGAAATGTATTACTCTGAATTTAGAAAGATACACAAAATGGGTACTCAGTTGACTACTCAACTAGGCAAGTGTGCTTAACCAACCCTAACCCACAACAGGGACATTTGGTAACATACTGGAGACATTTGGTTGTTGTATTTGGACAGGGGGTACTACTGGCGTCTGCCGGGTTGAGACCGGAGAATCTCGCTAAACATCTTGGGATACACAGGACAAAACCACAAAAATTTTCCAGCCCACAATGCCAGCCATGCCAAGATTGAGAAACCCTGTCCTAGGCAGTATCAGTGATGTTGTGTCTAATATATACATGGGCTGATTTTTCAAGAGACTGGATAAGGTACATGAATTTCAGTTATTAAACTTTTGAAATCCCTAGTTGGATACTGTGAATAGGATCATAATGCAAAATCAGAAGGTCCATATTTTCTTACAATTTGACTTTAAAATTTTACAGCTGCCTACTTCCAGCATCTTTCTTTATAAATATGACATGGGTCATTGTGATTAAAGTACCTACTTTTCCCTGATTTACTCTGTGTTACCTCTCGTAAGTGCTGAAAAATGAAATTTCTTTCTGTGGTACTGATGTCAATAGAAATGCAGCATCATACAATGAGTCACGCAACAGTAGTTGCGAGAACCTTCCTTCTTCCTTCTCAGCATTCAAACACCATTATTTTCTCCTTATCTTTAAAGGTTTGGCACAGAGGCTTATTTGCTTATTCATTTAATAAATGCTGAAATAGTGTTTCATATGTGCCAAGCACTGTTGTTAATATTTTAAAATACTAATTAATTTAATCCTTACGATAAGCCTAAGGGCTTGATACTGTTCTTATCTACTTTTTACGGAGGCAAGAACCCAGGCCCAGAGAAGTTGAATAATTTGCCCAAGGTCACACAGCTTATAAGTGGCTGAGCTGGGATTTAAACTCCACAGTCTGTTCCTGTCCATCTCGCCGGGCTATTTAAGAATTTAGATTCTCGGCGTGCAGAAGCATACTTGTTTAGGCAACATCTTCACTTGAGTTTTCGAAGAAGACATTTTGAGTTTCATTTGGCGGTGATTAATTGTAAAGTAACTGAACCATTTTTAAGTGAGAGTGAATACAAGTGCCCACAACTTTATTTTGGTGTTTACCTTCTTGTAAACGTACATTGCACCAGAATCACGAAGACTCACGAGTTCTCTTTGTATGACCACTTCCAACAACAAAAATCACCAAAGGAAAACAGTCATGTTCAGAAGGGCATAATTTTCAGGATGTATTAGCTGTGTTTTATTCCCTATTTAATAGTGGTATTAGAAAAATAGAAATTATTGAACTGTATCTCCTAAAGGGCGTCAAGAAACTTAACTGTTTTGTTTCCTGGCACTTTAAACATTTTCTGAGGAGCCCGATATGGTCGTACCAAGTGGGATATGGTGTATGTGGACACATCGATTCTCAGTTTGATCTTGCTAAAGCTAATCCGTGTATCCTCACACATTTAGACCATGGGAATGACCATGCCAGTCTCATTCTCTGTTGAATATCCAGCATGTAGCAAAACCAATGAAGAGAAAAACAATTTGAGTAGGTTTTGAAGTAGAAGTGCCAACTTGATATACTTTATTTTGTGGTTGGAGAAGGAAAGATCTTGCAAGTCTGCAATTAAACATGGATACCATGGGTTGTTCAGAAAACCAAGATGGGCATTGAGAATCTTGATAGATTTCAGATGAATGAATGAATGAATAAATGGATAGAGGATTTTTTTTTCAATTTTATGAAGGGTTTGCATGGATTTATGCTTTAATAGAACATATCTAAAAAAAAGAAAAAATAGAAAAATTACTTATATTTTGAATACAAAATGTTGGAGGAGGAGGAGGTAGTAGCAGTAGGAACCCAGCTGCCACCTCAGAGTTTTGACCCACACTTTACATGACTTAAGTGTTGATACATAGCTCACTATGCATTGCCCCTCAAAATGCTCAAAGATGCTGAACCTGAAGCATAGGTTGCATTCTACTCAAGGAGAACCACAGACTGCTTCCTATGAGAGAAGAAGCAGTCACTGCCCTTGAACAGCTGTGGTGTGGCCATTCAATATTCTTGCCAAAACCATGAAAGCTCTGGAGTCCCCCTCCCCCTAGCCAGGGACATTCTGGGAACTGAACTGGAAGTGGAAACCATTGTGGTTGTTCTTACATATTTCAGGCCCAGTGAACTCATATTTACACAGAGAAATCAAAGAGTGAATCCCATTTCAGAACTGTCAAAAGAACGATGTTGGATCCATTATCGTCACATTTCCTTTTTTAATACAGTTCATTGAATTGGCTTTTATGGGATACCCGTTCCATCTAAGTGTTGGTTCCAGAATGGTTTAAGATAGCACCGGAATTTATTGTTCAATGATAAATAAGTGGGAATAAACTCATATAGCTAAGGGTACCCAGTAAAGTTCTGCAAGTATCACCTATTAGTCTATAGTGCTAAAATACATATATTTCACTTAGTTGAATTTTTAAAAAAAGGAAATTGGATTTGAATTGGCCATTTTAATTCCATATTCAGTGGTTTTGGTTCTGACATATTTCTATATTTAATGAGAGAATGTACTTTTTAAAATAAAGACAACCAGTGATAAACTTTCTGTGCCATTGAGAAGAATGTGTCCAACAAAGGGAAAATGAATTTTGACCAAGTCTCTGTTATTGAATTTCCCCAAGGAAATAAAAATAGGAAGGTTGCATCAGTGTTATAGGGGGTTCAAGCTTTAACTTTTGCTGCTAATAGAAAAAGAAGCCAGGCTTTGTTTTAATGCACTAGTTAAGTGTTCAGTATATAGCATTAAACCTTATTATTGTCGTTATTATGGATACAGTCTATTGAGTATCCATGAGTTTGCAATGAGCCATCCATCCCCTGTGTTAAGTTCTAGATATTCATTGCTGAATTGAATACTCCAGCAGCTTTAGGAGGTAGAGAGATCTGAGACCCATTTTTCCTGAGGGGAGATTGAACCTTGAGGTGATTTTTTCTGGCGTTACCAGTGACTAGTAAGCAGGAGGATTGGCAATCAAATTTGAAACTTTGTGACTTCAGAGCCCATTTTCTCCCCTTTTGGACTCAAACCTATAGGGATCTTTATTCTAATATTGGTGAAAAATGAATCTGACATAGATCATGTTTGCTTAGCCCTGGATGGTCTTGTGATCATCTCACTAGGGCTAACATTACTTTATTCTTGGCAGAATACGTGGGTGGTTTCAGTGGCTGGATGGATACATAGATTGACTAATGATACAGAAAGGAAATTGGCAAAAAGCATGAATAGAGTTTTCAGGAAAATAAATATGCCAGCAAGGACGTGAATATATGTTCACATATATATATCTGAAAGTTTCATCTGTATATATAAATGTTTCATAGATCATATTGGAAAATACTGTGTTTAATGAAGTAGACATTCTATACTATATATTGGAGAGGGTGTAGAATGGTTTGTTCTTTTGTGGAAAACACTTTGGAAAATTTACAAAAAGTACATGCTTTGGTCTACAAAAAGTACATGCTTTGGTCCTGTGTTTCCACCTCTAGAATTTATGCAATCGCTCAAATTTGCATAGATGCATGTTGGTTCACTGCAGTGTAGTGTACAGTGGGATGAAAAAGTGGAACAAATTCAATACCTGACAATAGGGGATTGGATGCCCTGAACACAGTGGATCTACATCATCCTGAAGGCAGTGGTTGAGGTGTTGGAAGTGAGCAAAAACCTGAACTTCAGAAATGTGTTAGGATGAGTTTGTTAGGAAAATAGCACACAAGTGCAAACGCGTTGTATCCTTGGTGAAATTGCGCAAGATAACTAAGGGACAGTGGAGGTTGGTCATCTTTGTGGTGACTGTAACCTCTGACTGGGAAGGGAACAGCAGGACACAGAGAAATTGCTTCTAGGATTATACAAAACAGATGAATTGTAGAGGTCTGCTGTTCAACATGGTGCCTGGAGTTAGCCACATGGCATTATGCACTTGAAAATGTGTAAGAGGGTAGATCTCACATCCAGTGTTCTACACAGACACACAGACACAGACACACACTGTACCCAAGGAAACTTTTGGAGATGGTGGATGTGTTTATTACCTTGATGGTTGTGATGGTATCGGGGTGGATGCGTATATTATAACGTATCCAATCGTATGCAGTAAACCTGTGCAGGTTTTTGTATATTAGTTATACCTCAGTGAAAGCATTAAAAAATTTAACCTTTATTCGTTTTTTAACAAGCATGTACTATTTTGAGAATATAAAAAATAAATTTAGTTTATTTAAAAAAAAAAAAAAAGAGCTTCCATTTTTGGAATACCTTCAGTCAGCCCCTTGTCCCCAGGTGGATACAGATCAACTTAGGCATCAACATTGATATTGTATGTCAGACATGGGCAACCCAAATTGTTTTGAAAACGTGCTTAAGAGAGACTTATAAAAGGAGATAGAGAAACCTAAAAAAGGCTTGATTTAAAATCACGTCCTGGCTAAGGGTTAGGGTTGTTATGTGTTCTGAAACGGTGTGGTTGGCTGTTGGCAATTTCTGAAAATGATAAAGCTAAGTGTTAACTATAGTGGTTTGGCCACAAAGGAAACGAAATTCCCTCGATGCCGCAGACACTTGTCATTCATCGGAGGTACTGCAAAATCATGATCCTTATCCTCCCAGCTGTGCGTGTCTGTCAGGGACTGTGGGCTGCTAAAAGTTGTATACTATTATTTTTTTATTCATCTCTGGGTCATTTCATCTTCCTGTGGAAGCCACATGAATGGCTGTGTATGAAAATTGTATTTTGTGCCGAATTTCCCACTGTGAAAGATGTTTACTATATATTTATGAAAACACTGCAATAACAAAACCCTTTATATAGCCTTTCAATTTGCTGTAAGGGCAGATAAAATATTTTTATCTCGAACTGAACTTCATACCTTGGGAGATTCAGTAGGCCCGACTTGGAATAATAAAACACTTCAGAGAAAGGCAGGCACTGTTCAGATGGCTTCAGAAACCTGTGTACTTCACTCAGCAGACCCTCAATTCCTGAATATATAAAACCAACTGAATATATAAAACCTAGAACTAATGGGTATAATTTATGCATCATTAGACAAAATAATATTTTTTAAATTTACTAGATAGTTTTGTAATGTGTCTGCAGAGATCCTTAAGGAGCAGTGTTTCCTTAATGTGGGGAAAATACGGGAAGGAGGTTGGTTGTCACCTAAATGTATTCACATTGCCGAAGCCTAAGTGAAGATGAAGAATGAGCAGTGTTTTTAATTGACACTTTTGTCAAGATAATTGTAGATTCGCATGCAGTTGTGAGAAATAACACAGTGAGATCTCTTCGTGCTTTACTTAGTTTCCCCCCAGAGTCGTAATTTGCAAAACCGTAGTACCCCATTACATCCAGGATATTGACATTGCTACCATGCACCGATCTTACTCAGATTCCCCCAGATTTATCTGCACTCATTTGCGTGTATGTATTTAGTTCTATACAACTTTATCATATGCGTAGGTTGATGAATGTACCATAACCAATGTGTTAGCAGCCGCTTCCATTGAGGGGACTGGGACCCTTAACCCCTGTCCCTAAACTCTGTCAACCACTGATCGGTCCTCGATTTCTAAAATTCTGTCATTTTGAAATGCTGGCAAAGCGGAATCACGCAATATTTAACCTCTTGGGATTGGCTTATTTGTTCATCATAATTTCTTAGAGTTCTGAGTTATTGTGTATCAATCTTCTTCTTCTTCTTCTTTTTTAATCACTCTGTAGTGTTCCCCTGTACATATGTGCCACAGCTCTTCAATCATTCACCTGTTGAAGGACATCTGGGCTGTGTTTGGTTATTACAAATTTGGTATGAACATTTATGTACAGGTTTTTGTGAGTATGAGTTTCACATCTCTGGGATAAATGCCCAGGAGCGGGCTTTGGCGATTTTTGATTCATGCACATTACGGAAAACATTAATATGTTGCGCCTGTAGGAAGTCAATGCCAGTTGCACACAAACCAATAAAAGGAAAAATATAAAATCTTACCCACATCTTAATGTTTATTTCTACATAAACATAGCACTAAATATAGAGAATAGCCAGCATTTATGTAGCAGCCACCATATGCTAGTCGGTATTCTAAGCCTCTTGTGTGTGCTAACTCGTTTGTTCTCACAACAGCCTCATGATGTACATGCTCTTATTATCCCAACTTACAGATGAAGAATCAGGCAGAGGGTGCTTGAGTAACTTGCCAAGATGATACGACCGGTGCAGTTAGGCGGTCTGGCTTGAGAAACCCCCATCTTAACCTCTATTCCATGATCCAAACCTCATTCCCAGATCTGTTGGTCATGCCTCTGGGTCAGGCAAGATGGCAGCTCTCCTTTAGCTGGGTAAACATATATCAGTATGGCTCTGAAAAGAACTAATACCTGGAACTGGGTCTGTAGAACAGTCAGCTAGCTGAGTTCACTATCCCTTCACTCACTGCTCTGTCTTTAAGCTTACTTCATTTGACCATCTCAGACAGATGGAGGCTTCTTCTGGCTTTTAGATCTCCAAGAGGTAGATTTCACAACCCTCCCTTGGTTACATACTGCAGTATTTCACAGCTCTCTATAGCAGTATGTTTTGCTTTTCGGCATGGCCCAAATCTATCGTATGGCACATGGAGACCGTCATCAATTGTCGACTTTCAGTGAGGATGGGGAATTGATGGTGACCATGTCTACTCAACAACACAACTTAAAGGTACCTATTTCAGACAGTGTCTTGCATGGCTGCTTTACGTTAATCATGGAGCTATTCATTCCTCCAAAGGCATTTCATATATCCACCAGGCTTCTAAAGTATTTAATATTTTCATATGCTCCAGTGTAAAGCCATCTGCTGCGGTGACAGGACAAAATGTTGACGACAAGAACAAGCGTATGTTTATGGAAAGATTCCATGAAATGTTAACAAGAAAGATAAGTGCTACTCTAGAGTGTCTTGTAGAAAATGGCCGGGGGGGTTTGGAAGGCACGGCCTCTATCACTGGTATGTATAAATTGGCGTTTATAAATTACACATGTTCTTTAATTTCTGTCTCATAAATTTGGACTAGATCGGCAATGTAAGAGGCCTATTGGAAAGAAAATCCTGGTATTATTTAATTTTTGGAACCTTATTTCATCTGTTGTTCTTCATGTGCTTCATTTGATTTTTTACTATTTATTTGAACAAGTGGATTGGGAGCCTGGTGGGTGCTAGGCATGCGTGTGACTGGAATAGCTAGACTGTGTTTCGAAACAGCTAGAACCATTCCTCAGTGCCTAACTTTAATAGCCATGTTGTGGTCTTGCTAATATAGGAACAGTCAGATAGGAATCAATTTAGCTGCCCACTTGGAACATATCAGTCGAGGCATGGTTATCTAAAACTGTTGCCATACCGCATTGCCCCTTGCTGAACTGAGCTCAGAAAATCAAAGCAAATGCCTCCAAGCTAAGGCCCCGATGCTCTTGGGGAAAAGCATCACAGCTAAAGTGCCCTGAGTATCTGATAAGCACTTGGGGAAGACACTGTACATTAACTGGCTTATGTAAGCCTCCCAAGCACCTTATGGGGCAGAGGTGGTCCTTGTCTTTGCCGTACTTACGAGGCATCAGTTTTAGAGATGGTAAAGCAGTTTACCCAGGATCACACAGTTCATACTGAGTAGACCTTGGATCTGGCCACAGGGAGACTGAGTCCATAAGCAGCTGCCTAACTACTGCGTTCTATAACTGACGCTAGATAGAAGCTTGTTCAGTGCTGTCTGACGAGGTCTTCTCGGGGCGACGTTAGCTGGAACAGGCGGGTCAAAATTGAGCAGACTTTTGAAGAGTGACGTGGAGCTCGGTGTCCTCCACACACTTGCAAAGGCCTTATGTTCTCAGTTCCTTTTTCACTCTCTGCAGAAAGTTGTCAGTGACACTTGAAAGCCAGGGGGTGGCTTGTGGAAAAAGTTGGCATGAAGACAGATGAGCAGCTCTTTCAAGTGCTACAGCAGGACAAGATCATGTGGGGTCATCCCAGGGGCCTTCTTTATACCAAATTTTGAACTATGTCCTACCAAGAGGAGTGATAAGGTGCCTTAAATCATACACTTAGTTCTAGTCACAATAAATGGATTGACAGCGTATGGATGAACCTAGGTCTTTACTACCTGTGTCAAAAGATGACAGTTTCTGGCTAGCTACTTTGAGGTTGATAAAATTAATGAAATAGCAGAATTTAAGGAGATTGATAAGCAAAAACATATATGTTCAAGAAGAGCAAAACATCATCAGATGAAGTTAATTAATGTTAATGAACTTAATAAAGGAAAAGCTAATCAGAAAATCTGAGATAAAAGACAAGGTTGCTTATAAGGAACATTGTTTATCTTCCTCTTAAACCTCTTCAGAAGGATGTCAGGATTTCTTCTATAGTCAGGTCATTTTAGACCCATAGGTTTTGCCTGCAGGTGTTCATCTCAACAATTAGATTGTAATGATATGTTATAAACTTCATGAAACCAAAAAACAGGTGGACAATATATAATTAATTCCTAGCACAATACCTGGCCCATATTTGAGTCTTAATCAGTGGTTTTTTTTTAAAATAAGTGTTTTCAAAGAATTAGGATCATATTGGATTTTGTCAGAATATTTATTATGTAGTAAATCCTGGTAAACCCAAGTAATAATTATATCTATAATAATTAGGTGATGTTTTCAGAATCTTTTTAGGAAAGACTGTATTATTTGCACCTGCTAGTTCTCTCTTTCCTGAAGCCAAGATATGTGGGTAATTATTTTCTAAATTATGACCAGAAAAATATGCATAGTAAAAACAGTGGCACCATTTATATCTGATCTTCCAACTAAAATATTGACACAACCTTATATAGGGTATACGGCAAGCAGTAATATTCTAGTGCTTTCTCCCCCAGCACATTCTATTGGCAAAAAGCGACTTATGGTTAATGCAACAGTGAAAATAAATTATTACCATTCTCTGATTGTGTGACAGGTTAGTAATTAACTTATGTCACTAGTTGGCCTCACACAACTGTGTTTATTCAGCTTCATGGAGCACTTTTCAGGGAAAAAGGAAAGATCAGCAAGGCATTCTTTGTTTACTGTAGATGCTAGATGCTGGTGGAATGCATCTTTTTCCTATTGACTAGGAAATAAGTTGGTTGTTAGGACATGATTTTCCATTCTTCAAAATGATATGGTGATGCCGGGAACTTGAAAGCTACCCTGGAATTAGAAAGGCATAAAGAAATTGCCCTTTATGCGCTAATCGAGCCATTGTGCCTGTTTTCTTTGGGGTGCTTTTTACTGTATAGGCTCAGCAAAGAGCCATGTGTAAAAAAAGGTATGAAAAATTTTAATTAAAAGGAAAAAAATGTGTTTTTTTTCCCATTGTAGGTTAAGTGCCTATCACACAGCCTGGGGACAATGGTATTAGATTTGTAATAAGTACAAGTAAAGCTTTTCATTTTGATTGGATTGGGTGTATTTTTCATCAGCATCTCCCGTGTGAGCCATGATTCCAAGACAGAGTCTTGTAATCTTCTGCAGTGGGAATGATTCAGCTTAAAAATCAATAGGGCATGAGGTATTTCAAGTTCTCATTATTGTAATGTGTCAACATCACTTCAGTGACCCCAGAGTCCTATGTTGGCTGGTTTTTCCCCTGATTTATTGTGCAATCTCGCAGGGCAAACTATAATTTCACTTGGAATCAGAAAGTCTCCATTTATGGTTTGTGCCCCAGTCTCTAGTCATTAGGGCATTCGCCGGGAATCAATACCTCCTCTTGTTGCTAACAACTGAATGAAGTTGTCACCTGCTTAGATTACAAAGGAGATGGGTAAAAAGATGTGGTAAGGGTGAGTACATTGGACAAGCTCTGCTTTGAGAAGGGCTTTCTTTGATGTTCACCTTCTGCCGCTTGGAGGGGTTTCAGCCTTTCTCAGGATGTTGATTATAGAAAAGCCCCACCACCTAATTAGCACAATGTTTCTTTTCTTTGTGTGTGTGTGTATATATGAATTTTTTGTGGATGATGTAATTCCCCTTGGTTAAAACAAAGTGAGAGAGCCTTTCTTGAAAGTCTGAGTTCTGGCACATTTTCTAGAACCTGTTGAGTCATGCCAACTCTTTTTAAATACCCAGTCATCATGCTGACACTGTAAAGACAGGGTCTTCCATCCCTCTCCTAATTGGCAAAATACCTAGAAACTTAATGAAACTTCCAGTAAGAAGAAGACCATCTGCTTTCAACATGCCATCGATCAGCATGTACACATTCTACTCCGCGGCTCTGTGGCATACATGCTTGCTTTCTCTCTCTCCCTTTCTGAGATTTTTTTCACTAGAATCTCTTTCTGAGATTCTCCAATTAATGTTCATATGCTATTGTCAAGTCACCAATAGCACTGATAATGAGTCTAAATTTCATATCTAATACCCAGTGTTTAGCAATGGATAAGAATGTCCACACAGTCTCACCAGAAGTATAATTAAGTACCTATCATGTGTAGTCTGTGTGCTTGTGAATACCTTAGAGAGTCCTTCCCTCCAGGAGACTCATCATGGGAAAAAAACAAGGTAAGAGGCAGTGACAGTGTCCGGATTGTAAGGTCAAGAAATGTGGAAGCATAGAGAGGAAGCACTGAACACATGAACATAGGCGTCTTGGAAGAGTTCAAGACTGGCATCAACATTTGATAATGTCTTGACCATGTGTGAAGATGTTGTCATTCTCCTTCCTCTCAAAGATTATAAAATCAACTTTGATATGTGGGAACAGATTAATCACCATGTTTTAATGTTGCCTTTCTTCCAGTAAGATCATGCTCTTCTATCATCACACTTAGAGAATGCTTGTATTCATCCAGGGGGCTCTTGTATGTCTTCTTCAGTTTTGGGGTTGCTGGAGCTACTCCAACAATGTCTTTGTCTTTTCTTTCTACCCTTCCTCATAGATTCCCTTCCTCCAAGAGCTGCTTCAGTAGGGTGGGATGCTATAGGAGCCAGTGGCAGCCCTTGATCTCACGCTCTGATCTTTAGCCTGACCTTAGACCTTCAGCTTGAAAGTTTAAAGACCATTTTGATGTATCTTTTTGCAAATTGTCTGTTAGAAGTTCTTACAGATGACAGCCCCATTTATCAAAGTTTCTGGTCTTCTTCTAAGACATACCTTCATTTCAAAGATATTAACTGGGTACAGCGCTTGTGCCAAGTACCCCTTTTTCATATTCTAAGCTGCTATAGAAGAGGGATTCTTTCCAGAGACTCTTTGTAGATACTGGAGTACTTCATTTTCTTGATTTTCATAACCTTTTAATGACTTACCTTCTGTTGTAGATTCATTCATTCACTGATTCACTAAACACTTCATAGTGCTCTTTGTAGTGTTGAAGAGATGGTGGTGAACAAGATAGACAAGACTCCTGCTCTTGAAAGGTTACATTCTAGAAAGGTAGGTGAGTTTTTTACTTTGTTGGCCTGCTTGGGAGCTCATAGGGATGAAACCCTGGTTTCCTAGTACCCTGGGAGTAGATTGGGTTATTCCTTCCTGAAGAGAATATTAGCTAACTGGAGTTTAAAATTGACCTCAATTGTACTTCATGCATTGGCCCTAGGCATTGGGAGGATATTGAAAGATCATGTGGCTCCAATAGATGTTTCCCACCCATGGGAAGCTGTACAGGTCCATGTCTAGGGACTCGTGTCAGTTGTGGCCCAGAGAAAGTTGACATCAGAATCCCTATCCCCCTGCCATGCCTCCTTTAAGGACCCAAATCTCAACCCCATTTAGTTCTGGAAGCCTAAGAAGAAGCTTCCCTAAATAATGGTATAATTAGAAGTTCAGATCTCTACTTTACCACTAAGGACCTTGACAAGTGCCCCAATAGACCACCTGTTTAGTTTTCTTTTCAGGCATGGAGTAAGGATTCTTCTTTCTTGGTATTTTGTTCTATCTTTGGTTATTCTAGATTGAATCCAAATAGTAACTGGGGTATTTGTTATTTGATAACAGTTCCATGTTACAACTTCTACACAGTACAGATCTTCCTCATGTTATGGTGGGGCAATATCCCTATAAACCTAATATGTTGGGTTGCCTAGGTCACTCAGTTTGTTAAACCTCAGTCTCGTGATATAGGCTCAGGTCTCAATCTCGGTCATGAGTTAAAGCATCACACTGGGCTCCTTGCTGGGCATAGAGTCTACTTAAAAACCAAAACCAAAACCAAAAACAAACCTATCTTGAACAAAACAAATCATAAGTTGAAAATACATTGTAGGTTCAAAATGCATTTAATAGACTTTAACATGCCAAACATCATAGCTTAGCTTAGTTTACCTTAAACATGCTCAGAACATTTATGCTAGCCCTATAATTGGGCAAAATCATCTCACATAAAGCCCATTTTATAATAATGAGTTCAATATCTCATATAATATATTAAATATTGTATTGAAAATGAAAAAGCAGGATGGTTGTCTAGGTATAGAATGATGGTAACTGTGCTGGTTTTTCGCCGTCATGATCTCATGGCTGACTGAGAGCTGTGGCTCCTGGTACTGCCATCATCTGAGAGACTATCATAGGGCATATAGCTCTCCCAAGAAAAGATCTAAATTCAAAACTCAAAATCCGTTTTCTACTGAATGCATATCACTTTCAAATCATCATAAAGCTGATAAATTGCCAATGGAACCATCTCCAATCAGGGACTATCTGTAAATCAACTGTCTGAATATCAAGTCAGCTTAGATCTTAATACAGGAGTAGATGTCAATAAGTCAAAAAAGGAAGGTAATGTTTATAGTATGATCATACTTGTGTATGAAGACTTATATATATGGATGCCTGGATATTTTCTGGAAAGAAAGACAAGGAAATAATAATAATACGTACGTGAGGGAAGGGGGCTGAAATCAGAGTAGGAGGAGACTAATGATTCATTGTAAGCCATCTGTGTTCACTGACTTTTTTTTTTGCCATTTGCATGCATTAATTTTCCAGTAAAATCATTATTAAAAATATTAAGCACCCCCCCAAATCTGTATAGTAATTTGTGAAGTCTCTTTATCTTTTTTTTTCTATTTCTGTAGAATTAATTTGATAGAAGAGATTGCAGAAGCCCAGGGATTCAAAAACACTTATGACTTTGTAATGATTAGCTTTTGCTGTGTAACAAACAATTCTAACATTTTGTTGCTTGAAACGAAAATCATTTATTAGCTCTTATTTCTCTGTGGCATTTATTAGCTCTTATTTCCAGTATGGACTGGGTTCACATGGGCTTTTTTTCTGCTGGTTTCACCCGGGTTTACACATACCACTGGGACTGGATTGTCTAAAATGGTTTCACTCACATGGCTGGTAATGATCCTGGGATGCTTCATTTTTTCTCTGTGTAGACTCCTCAGCAGGCTAGCTCAGGCTTGGTCAGCAGGCTTTCTTGGGTCTCAGAGTTCCAAGTGCAGTGAAAGGGCAATACCTAACTTATGAGCGTTTTCTAGCCTTTGCTTGTATTACATTGCAAATGGGTAGTTGGCTAAAGCAAGTTACACAGCCAAGCCCAAAATCAAGGAATAGAGCGATAGCAATGGAAGAAACAGCAAACTCGTCTTGAAAAGGTATATGCCAACGGGATGGGAAATGTTTATACCCACTATTGGCAAATTACCCCAGGCCTTTTCAACGCAAATCATTCACTGAAGGGAAGGAAACCTTGTGAATAGGACCATTCTTAAGCTAGCTCTTCCTCCTAAAATTACACTTTACAGTGAAGTCCAAAACTCGTCTCTGCCTTCCTAAGAATTTCCTTCCATTTGCATATACCTAAGCATCCTCCTTATCTTTCAAAGTGTAAGCACTCTTGCTAATATATTTTTCTTCCTTCACTGAAATGTCAGCCCAGAAGTAAGGTAATCCTATGCCCATCGTGACACAGAACATCCTTAAGATAAGGGCCCACATTATTTTCAAGAAGTTCCGTATACGTGCACTCTAGAGCCAACATCAGTAGTGTTCTGATATCAGTACTTCTGATTTTGAGCATCCTCATAACCCTCCTGTTGGGAAACTGCTTTGGATCAAGTCAATACGCTGGTGCCTCCAGCTTCAACTTCACATTCTCCTGTCCTTAAACATCAACTAATTCATTTCAGAGATCATTTGGGAAGCCGATGTGTTTTGTTTTCTGGTTCTTCTGGCACCAGTTTATTCTTCCTTTAGCTTATGGGTGTACAGATTTTGGAAGTGGTGAGAGAGTAAGGAATGCTGTGTGTGGTCCTTTTTTAATGAGAAACTACATGTCATTCAGTTAAAAGTACGGAGGGCTCAGAGTAACCAGCAGGTAGAGATAAGCTTGAAATACGCTCATTTACTTTCCAAACTCATGCAGTTTTACTCGATAACTTAAACTGGTAGATTGGGTCAACTTGTGAACAATCACAAGGATAAATTCTCCCACTGCCATATCGGTTTTCTGAAAACTTCATGTACGTGGATTTAATTGCATTCTTGCAAACCTTATTCTACAAAAGCAAAATAAAGTGTGAGAAACTGACATTTCTATTTAAAAAACAAAGTCCACTCAAATTGTTTTTCTCTTCACCAGACTTGGGGATTCTGCCCTAGTTATGCAGTTTCTTGCTCAGTGGATGGATTTGAAGTATTTCTTTAAGCTGTTGATTGTCAATCACTTTTATGTAGTTGTCACTTTCAGTATGTCATAGTGAATAGCAGAAATATAAAGCTTGTAGACACTCATTCTCACTCTGACATTCATAACTCTATTGAGCTTTGTTTATAAAAAAGAATCTAAAAATACACAAATTAATGATTAGTAAAAATGGCATTCTGGAAAGATCTTTTATTTAACAAACAGGAAAATAATATTTGGCAACAAAGTTCCCCCATTACATCCAGGAAAATGTGAATTATAAAAATCCCAGATAACATTAGAGTAGAAAAACATATTATGTATTCCTTAATGCAGTTGCTAGACATTTGTTTGCTCAATACCTGCTTACTGCCTACCACAACCAGGCAGAAATCATGGTGTACTGGCGTATGTTTGGAAAGGGGAGCAAGAGGAAGAGAGGTGATGCAAAATAAATGAGACATTGGTTCAATCCTCAAGATTGCTATCCATTTAAATTGATAGAACTGACTTTCACAAAACACTCAAAGGGAGAAATGAAGTACTCTTTGCTACAGAGTAAAAGCTCAACAATAGTTTAGTAAAGGAAAAATCACATACAGAAAAGCAATACACCAGCATTTCCTGGAGACAATGTTACTGGTAACTCACTCATTAATCTCACATATATCAAGGTTCTACTAAGTGTTGGGGCACAGTGTTGGTGCCAGTGTTAAACAACGGACAAAAGGTGACAGGGGACCCATTACCCAGCAGTACAGAGTTGAATGGGGTTAGGAAAGGACATTAGCTGGGGAAAAATCAAATAATCACAACAGGAAACCTGTAATTATCATCTGAGAGAAGTGTCTTCATAGCAATGTAAATATACTTAGCAATACTGAACTGTATATGCCAAAATGGTTAAGATGGTACTGTTATATGTTTGTTTACCACCATAAAAAATTTCAAAAAAGAAACCATAAATTAATTTAGTTAATCCCTTACTTAAAATTCTCCAATCATGCCCCATTATGCTTTGAATAAGAAAAATAAAAAATGACTGTGGTCTGTAAGGTCCCATAACATCTGGTCTCTGCCTACCTCAAAGACCTCATTTCCTCATAGTTTGTGTCTTTTATACTCTGCTCTAGCCCTTCTCTCTCTCTTGTTTATCTTAAAACAGGCCAAGGTCATTATCAGCCTTTGCATCTGCAATTCCCGCAAACCAAAACACTCTTCCCCATAATTCAAAAGAGGAATCTTTGCTGTACTTTCGACACATCAAGAAGACATTTGTAATAACAACGAGAAACATAATAAGAAAGAGGCTTCCTACTGTTGTTATCATTAATGTTATTAATTTTATGTGCCCTGGGTCTTAGACCTGGTTTTTCATTACTGAATTTCTGCAGTTTCTATTTTACAGATTTCATTTTTATGGTATTCAAGATCACTTTTCAAAATGGCCCCATCATCTTGGATGAAAATTTAAAATCTACCACTGACCTTGAGAAATGCCTGATTATATTTCAAGGAAGTAACAAAGAATTTGCTTTCTTTTGTTGTAAGTTTCCCAAATGCTTTACACAGCGGGCACCTTCCAATAAAATCGTATGATCCGGTAAGGCTTTCTTCAGGGTTGGTGAATAGATTTAAAATTCAGGAGAAGCCAGATTGGAGAAAATGCACGATAAACTATAATTCTGAAAATGAGGGAGAAATATCTTGAATACTAGGATACTTACTCAAAGGGAGATGTAAAGAGAGGCATCCCTGACATGCCCAGTCACAGCATCCATTTTCTCATGCTTTAGACAGCTGCCTGGTTGTGACGGTCCTGTGAAATCTCATAGTTACTGGAAGCTTCTTCCTCTAACTTCCTATTTCCTGAGCTCATTGGCAAGAGTTAATAGAGAAGAAGAAGAGTGGAAATATACGTATTCTCTCTTTCTCATTATAACGATTTATTTTTATTAGCCCCTTTGTCTCATGTGGCTTTCATTGAACAACCATAACAGAACCATTATTGGATTCTGCAAGCGTATCTGAAAGCTGGCTTTTCAGTAACCTCAAGTTGAAGTGTTTTTGAGATTTGAACTGCTTTTGTTCGTGGAAGGTCACATGCAATGCCATAGAAGCCAACTCCCAAGGTCTGCTCTTGTTCTTGACAACACGCAGAGTCCCTGACCTGGCGAAGCCCCCTCACTAAGAAACATGTGCTTTTGGTCACAGAGGGGACCAGGTGAGGGACAGAAGGCACAAATGACAACACATTATTATCATTCGTTTGTTCATGACTCCCTAAGAAATTGTAGTCTGTTGGATTCTATGAGATGGAGAAGTCAGTAGGATGAAAGCTTGTGTATTTCTCTGGGGACTCGGTCCCAAATGAATTTTAATGATCCAATCCCTCCCATAAACGCAGTTGCATACTCTGTGGGGCAATAAAGTTTAAAGGTTGGAGAAACTCCAAATCTGGGCACAGAGAAATCTCTGCTTCATTGTCCCAGTCTATTATAAAAAGAAAAACAATTCATTGTCAGTACCTAGAAGGGCTGCTGAAGGTTTCTGTCATTTGTTAAGTAGTGCTGCACCCTTGAAAAGCTTCGTGTGTGAAAGAAAAAAAAAAAAGAAAGAAAGAAAGAAAAAAAATTTCAAGGCATGCCCTCTTTAATGCTCACTGGTGGCTGACTGATAACAATTTCAGGTATAAAAGGCGGAGAGTGGATCTGAGCCTTGGCGTGTATTTCTTTTCTCTCTCACTATACTGTCAAGTGCTGTAACAAACCACGAAATGATGAAGATTGAGGGATGTATTTTTAAAAGCACCATCTAGGTTAAAGGCAGCTGGGATCATTGAGGTATAGTGATCAGAATGACTGTTCCACCCAAGAGCAGATAGATAGTGGAGAAGTCTCAGCACTCCCGCTGTTGTTACAAGGGACTGGTAGAAAAACCATTTCCATTGGTGGAGGGATGAAGGAAGGAGAGAAGAGTGTGATGTTGGGAGCTGTTGGTACCAGGACACAGAGGGGTTCACAGGAAAGAGAGGGGGTTAGGCCAGTATACCTGACTCTGCTTTGGCTTGCTACCTGCAAGTTTCTTATATTTACCTTGTACTTTTCAAGTGTCAGGTGGTGAAATTCATCCCCCTCGGTAGATGGAGGCCATCATATGCCAAACAAACTTGGAGAATTTCCTGCTGTCTTTCTAGGTCGTGAACTGACATGGAAGAATTTTAAAACATGTGCTCTTAGGATCAAAATTCATTTTCCTGCCTGCAGAGGCAAGCAGCCCCCGGAAACTACCAACTGCCATTGCTAAGAATAATTATTGTCAAATTGAGTTCATTGTGAATAGTCCTTATAGATAATTACCCTGGTTAGAATAAGCACCAAAGAGGAAATTTTAATATTTACTAACTCCCTGATGAAGAAAGACATCCTTTGCTTTGTTAAAGGTGATGGTGTTGGTAATTTGCAGGTGGAATGCATTAATGATATGCCCTGTATGGTATTCTGACAGTTACAGATTTTTTTTTTTTTTTTTTTTAATAAGCTGTTGGCCAGAGAAGTGATTCAAATCCCACCACTGGCCTTTCTCTTTATAGCAGTGTTTGGACTTGAAGTCGGAGCTTCCTTATATGAATATGTCTCGATTCGACAGGAAACCAGGGAGTCTGTTGGGCTCTCTACAGAACAGTGTATTTCATGTGGTCAGTGGGATTAAGTCACTATTTCACAGTGACCAAGTCTCCACTAGGATAAAAGAACAGGAATGGTCACCTACGCATTTTTTCAACAAGCACGTGCATTAGCATCGAGAAGAAAGAAGGAAAGGAGGGAGGGAGGAAGAAACTTCCCTCAGGTTCTCAAAGTTTAAAACTTGGATAGGATTAAGATTCCATTGCATTCAGGCCCTGGACCTATTTTTATTCTTCTTTCTTTCTTTCTTTCTTTCTTTCTTTCTTTCTTTCTTTCTTTCTTTCAAGTAATCTTTAAACACCCAACATCAGGCTCAAATTTACAACCTGTAGATCAAGAGTCACATGCTGTACTGACCGAACCATCCAGGCACCCCTGGACATGGTTTTCTTTAGAGGTTAGGCATTGAGTTGAAAGCTAAGCATGCATGCTAAGGTTTTAGAGCTAGCCAATGTCTAATGTTAGGAGTTCTTCAGACCAAGCTGGATATTTTGTAGTTTTAATGAGGGGCTCCATTTTAGTTTTCTGCCCCTAATGAATGCCCGTGACTGATCCTGGGAGATGGATGCAACCCATTTCTAGAGCCATTCTTGGAAGATGGGGATATTTGTGAGATCTCTTCTCCATTGTCCACTGCCATTGGCTACAAGGACCTTTATTGTCTTGTGTTTTCTTCATCTTGACCTTCATAGGGGAAAAAGTCTGGCTGAGGAGAATGTTAACTCTGAGCTGACCATGCATGTTGTCTGTGCTTCTGTCTTCTGCCATTCAGGTGTAGGTTTCTGGATTTGATTTTAATATTAAGGGGAGAAGTAGAGGAGTGCTGCAGCAAATGAATCTCTTCTTCTCATATATGTCTTCTTCTCATTCTGATAATCTGCTTGTCAGTATAACACAATGCTGAAGAAGCTGACCAGTCTGTTCTAGCCTGGCTTCAGGTCCTAGATCCAGAGTACATTCTTAGCTGTGAAACCTTGGATATGTACATGGCCAGCCTCTCTGAGCCTCAGGAACCTTCCCTGTAAACTAACAAGGGCAACAGGTTTTATTTTGGGTGGGGGAGGGTTTAGGTAAGATTGAATGAGTTACTGAATGTAGAGCACTTAACACAGTGGTTTCCACATAGCAAATGCTCAACAGTGGCAGCCATTGTTAGGAATGGGCTCCTGGCAGTGATTCCCACAGCTTCATCTCCTTTGGTTGCTGGTTTTGTGCCTAGATAGCATTCCTAATGGCCTCATGTTTGCATACTACACTTTTCAGGGGGAAGAGAACATGTTTGGCTCATCACTCTGGTTTCATGAATAGGACTACCATTGCCCCCCCACCCCACCCCACAATGGACAAAGAGGAACCCAGTCACTGAGAGCAAAACGATGAAATGGTCTCATTGGTTTATCTAGGTTACATGACCCAAACCAAGCACTTGAGGGAAAGAGTCAGGCTCAAAGAGATCCCAGAGTGGAAAGCAGGCTGTTGAGAAATATGGAAATGGGGGAAATCAAAGTGGAGGAGACCCAGTACACACACCTAGCATGCTTTGCAAATTTCTCAACATGTTCACCTTGGACAGAGAGTTCCGATTGTTGAGGAGGAGTATATTTTTTCTTACGGGGAATTAACCCCTTGAGACAGAGGTCATGCTTCTCTGTAAGACCACAATTATTGATCTTCTAGAATGAGCCTCACAATAACAAGGTGAAGTAAGAAATAATCAGCCCCTGGTGTCATGTTCCGTTTAGTTCTCCTTCTGACTCTGAGATACTCGCTTCGCCAAAGCCATGCACTTCATCCTTTGGGGATGCTGTTTGCTTAAGATGTTTAGAATGATGCTCCTAAACTCTCCTAAAGAGAACTTGCACACTCTTTCTGTCTCACCTTACCATATTCATCTGAGTTTTACCTCCTGTGAGTCCCTGGAGTCCAGTGTGGATGTTTAATAGTTTCTGTCCTTTAGAGGGTATAAGGACCTCTGGTTTTCTTCCCTTTCCTGGCTTGTATTCTTCCCACTGGAATGAAACCTGCAGCAGGTTTCATTCCCTAATGAGATCATATTTAGCTCGACTCAATAATTTTCCATTTAAAAGCATCCATCTAGTTTATAATCTTTTATTTTTGTCCCAGTGATATTTCCAAATGTGCTTCAGGAACGGGAACTGTAGGCACACATACATGGCGGCATTTTCTGCACACTCCTTCCTGTGCCCCACCATCCCTTGTCCCTGTCTCTTCCATCTCTAATTTGGCACCACCGACAGTCTCTCCTTGAAGTGTCGCTCAAGGCTCTCCCCCCTCTGTAGTCTATAGACTCTGCAGTTGCTAATAATAACAATAAATATTACTATGATTATACCAGGGACGGAGGTGAGGAGGAAGAAAGGGACAACAAGAAAGGATAATGGGGAGGAAAAGGAGAAGAACAACAATGTAGTAGCAATAGTAGTAGTAGTAGTAGTAGTAGTAGTAGTAATAGTAGTAGTCGTCATTGTCATTATCATAACAGCAGAATAAGTTTGCCACAGGCATCAGTAATATATGAAAGAAAGAAAGAAGGAAGGAGAGGAAGATAGAGAAAGAAAGACAGGGAAGGGAAGGAAGGAGAGAAAGAAGGGAAAGAGGAAAGGAAGAAAGAAGTGAGCACGTGTTAATGGTTTGCCGTGGGATTGCCACCATGGCCCAAACTCTACATTGTTTATCTCTATCCTCCCCACCAGGAGTATACGAGATCAATCATTTCAATGTCCTCATTTCACAGACAAGGGTGGAGAGGCACAGAGGGCTTAATTTTCTTTATGCTTTCTTCCCGGGCCGAACCTTTTGCACTCAGTTGCCAGGCACACTGTTGATGCCACTCTTCTCCTTGAACAACCTTCAGAAGTCTCCGATGAGCACAGATCAAAACCAAAAATGCGTGGCTGAGATTTAATCCACCGCTTGTGGTCCTGGACCTTCTTTCCTTGGAGTCTGAGGTTGGACTGATAGGTCATCAACCTCCTTTCACTTGTAACCACATAGCCACCCACATTATTTCAAAGTCAGCCCTTGAAGCTGCTCATGAACCTCAGCTTAGATGGGTAATTTTCTCCTGACTGGTTCTCCCAGAACAAGTTCAGTCATCGGAATCTGTCCATTTCCCCCAGACCAACAGAACTAAATACAAATTATCTCCTCAACTGTTTGCCTTCTTTAATGTCGTATTTGAAAACCCTCCTCTTCTTCCCCTTCAACCTGTTCCATGCCTCTAGTATACCGAACGAACCTTAGTCTCAGACATACTTGCATCTACTGTTTTCTTCATCTGGAATACCTCCTCCCCCTACCTGAGGGCCCCCACCCATCCTAATCTCCACCTGGGCAAATTCTGCCCTATCATTCAATGCCATCTTTGCAAAATATTCCTTGGTTCCCCTAAATAAAAATGAGTCCATAGATGGGATCAGTGTTGTTTCCATATATCTCTGTGGAACCACTTGAGTTTTGTATGTAACCTTCCTGGCTTCAAATTTCAGCTCTGCCTGGTACGAAATGTGTGACATTAGATAGGCTACAGTAACCTGCGTAAGCCTCAGTATCCTCACCTGTAAAATAGACATGAGGTTCAGACCCACATCTTCTAGCTGGGAGGGTAATAAAACTGTGATTGTAAAAACACTTAACAGTGTTCAGTAAAAGATACCTGGTGCTGTGCTATTATTATGATTATTTTATATGTATGAATATATATTTTTTAAAAGTATCTATAGTTTCAAAGCAAGAGCTCCTCAAGTACGAGGCTTATTCATTTTTATAACCCTGGCACTTTGCTCGGTGACTAGTTCATAAATAAAACCCAACAGTTTCATGGAATTTAAAAAGACACTTTTTCACTGAAAAAGGTACTGGAAGACAATCTGTTTATTGTAAGAATTTTGATAACTCACCACCAATCATTTGGATGGAAAATGAAAAATCTTCTCTGTTCTCATCCCCTGAAATAGATAACTTATGTTGAAAGTGCATATGTGAAACAGTCATCCCTTCTGTGTCTAGTGGAGAGCTTTGCAGCAGCAGTAAACTGCCTAGCCATGATGGATAGGCAAACAATGGATCATTATGGGATTGCTCTGTTTGGGAAAGATCTCTTTGTGTATTGAGATCTTCTAGGAAGGACTCCCTTCTTTCCCCACAAAACGTACCCTGGGTTCAGAGAAAGGCTGGATGTGGAGGTGTGGACATAAGCTATTGTTACAGATACCAACATTATAAATTTCCCTTTCAGCCTCTTTGATCTAAATAGAGAAATAGAAACATGGCAGGAGAGTTTCCAGACCTGTGCGATTTTATAACTGGCTTTTGTGTACCAGTCATTACCAAGAAACTTCCCAGCACAAGTTGGTTCCTATTTTAAGTTCTTGGCTAGTTTCTGACAAGCCACTGTATGGAAGGCCATGATGATATATGGCCTTCTCCAGCTCCACGAGGTGAATTTTCACATTGCCCACAATTCTGCATATTCAGTTTGCTTCTATCCAGAAATAACTGTTCTCCCTTCACCTTTAGTATTCAAGGTTGCGTCCTGATCCCGATACATCTGTGTTTAGGGCAAAACTGGAGGGTCGTCAATTAATCTTATGCATGACAGTTAATTATTCCCCAAAGCCTCTTTTTCTCCTTCTCAGCTGGCCGGGAAAGTGGAGTGTTTCCGTTTCTGATAGCAGCATCTCCCATTTCCTAACTGGCTTCTTTCTGGCAGCATTTACTCTTCCCCCTCTACTGCTAAAGTAGGAGGAGACTTTGGGGATTTATATTCAAGGAGAATTTAGAAATGCTTTGCGTTTCAAATTGTGCTTTTCCTGGGCATTTAATACCTGTGGTCCTTAAAATCCCCTAGACAGGGCTGTGCCGCTCAAATAAAATGGCCACTTTCTTATTCCCCATTCTTGATTACAAAGCCTGTCTTTGCCCATAATGGACTTAATTTTAAAATTATTCTCTCCGTCTTTTGCCACAGTCCTTTATGCCCAAGATTTTTTTTTTTCCAAGTAGTAGAATTTTGGCTTTTCTTTGTTGGTTACTGCTTTATTTTCTAATTTAAAAAAAATACATGACCATAGATTGCATGAGAACTCTGTCTCCTGTAGGGTCTTGGACCCTAATATTGATGATGGTAATGTTGCTGCTACTGGCCATTTTGTATTTAGGGGAAATGAGACCCATTGGGTTGCAGTGATGTTCTTGATGCCTCACTAACTTTGGTAAGCTCATATTTGTGTTTGTTGAACCAGTTCAAGTTGTAGCATTTCATATAGTCTCTTTTCTTCTGAATGTTGCCAGTTCCTGAAATGATGAAAATATGGATTTGTCTGTTAGGATCTGAGTAAATGAGATTGATAGCCTGCCGTATGTTTGGTACTTGGTAAGTGTCTTGATTAAAATGAAGATTGTCTGGTCCAAACACTATGCACAATTTAAAAAGGAAATGATAGTTACTAAGGTCTTTATCTGAGTTAAGGAAGACAAAAAAGGAAAAAAGAAAAATCATTGCAGGATAATGTATCTGGGGAAAGGGAAAGCTGACAGATTCACTGTTCAATCTCAAGCCTTACTAGAAAAGAAAAAAGAACTGATCATGGGTCAGGTGACTACCTTGTCATTGAAATTGATTTGTTTCCATTTTATAGATGAGGACGCTGAGGGGTTTTTTTTAATGCCATTTTCCCAGGGTTGCAGAGATCTGATCCAAATTCAAAATCATGCTCTATCCACTACTTTGCTACTTCTCAGAAATGTTAAAACATCCTGGGTCATTCATCAGGGAGATGGATTTCAGTCTACTCCCAATACACCCAGCTCTTGGGTCTCCTTGAAGTTGCCCTGGTCCTGCCTAAGAGGTTGCCCAGACCCCTTGTTCTTTGGAGTCTATATATATCCTTTATATCTTATATATAGATATGCATGTAAACATCTGTGTATGTGTGTGTACATAATTCAAATCTATATAATTTATGGAAATAGCAAAAGTTGTGCCCCCATTCTTCCTTGAAGCCCACAGAAGAAGGAGTGGTATTAGGCTTGAGCTCAACCACACACATATTTTTGTCCCCATATTACCACCTGGAGGAGCAGGAAAATGAAGAGGAAACTTTTTTCTCAGTGGGCTCCTAAGGACCATGAGAAGAGGAACACTTTATTCTGTCTACTTTCTCCTTTCCTGTTGAGAAGCTGCCACACACCATATGCAGGTATAAAGCGGAAAACTTGATTTGCCAAGTCCGCCAAACATTGCTGCAGTCGAGGTGGGAAAGGACTGTCTGTGTAATTTATCTCTAAAATGGGATCGATCATACCTGTCTGCCTGGTACACGAGGCTGAATAAGGATGGACAATGTCTGTGGGAGTTCCTTGTGCACTCGATGGGGCCAGACAAGACTAGACTGGTGGTACTATTGCATCATATTGTCATTATTGTTGTAACTGACTTTCTCTGAGAGAGAAAATTCTGTACGTTGGGGGGGCAGCCCAGCCAGCCACACAATGCCCCCCACCTCTTAAAAATCCAGAGAGAGAATGCTCCTTTTTTGGTGAAGATTCTGCGAGACTACCCATTGCGTACCTCCCATTCTGTGTCTGGCTCTGTATTAGCAACTCTATATACATTTCTCATTTAATCTCTACAGGGCTTTGTTATTACCATTTTGAAAAGTCTGAAGCATAGAAGGATTAAAGGATTTGCCCAAACTCAGGAAACCAACGTGTGCTTGAGCTGTGGATTTCAACCTATCCTTTTAACCACCCTGCTCTGAGGATTGAGGATATGCCTTGGATTAGTAGGAATGATAGTAAGCTACTAGTCTTGCTTCCTTGGTGTGAGAGGAACACAGATACATGTTGAGAACCCATTTGTGTGTCTGTGCACTTTACTTGCTATCCTGTCTTGCACCGCACCCCTTTTCTTATTCTGTGACCAGAGGCCAGCCATTTCCTGCGATTTACTTCAACTGCAGGGGACTTAGGGCTTCTTTATATCTGCCCATTGCATCTTCTCTAAATTAGAAGCTTCCCAACTTGTGGCTAGGCGTGCTCTTTGAAGTGAAGATGTGTGCAGATTTTGAAGTGACATTGATCTAAGCATTTTGAGATTATTGTATTGTAGGTTGTTATCTTTCATCAGTGACGTACCGATTACGCACCCTTTAACAGACACCCCCCAGTGCTGGGGAGGTAGAGGTGAGTGAGAACAACCATCTCATGGTGCTTACATTCCAGTTACAGAAATAGGCAGTGGACAATGAAGCAGGTAAATAACATGATCTTAAATACTAATGAAGGAAAGGGACCCCTAGGGAGGAGTCTTTTGGGTTAAGTTGAACAGAAGGGCTTCTTTGACATTGAAACGATAAGGAGTCCATACTTCAAAGAACCTGGAGAGTGATTCCCCAAAGTAAGGACTAAAGCAGAGTCCCTGAGTCCAGAATGAGCTCAGGTGCGTTAAAAAAAACATAGAAGGGAGGACTGTGTGTCTAAGATGGAGTAAAAGGTGATGAGTAGGAAGGGGCTAGACCCTCTAAAGCCCGCAGGTCAAGGTAGGGGCTTGGACTATATCCTAAATGAAGAAGGAGAGCATTAAAGAAAGGGTGTTAGGCACCTTTGTCAAAATATCCTTTCTCAGGGTTCACCCTTTCTTAGACGTTTTAGAGAAGCCCGATTATTTAACCTTAGTTAAATATTAACCTGGTTATTAATATTAACTTACTTATTTAATCCCCATGCAAGTATGGTTCCTGAATAGGTGATAGTTAACTCTGTAAGATACCCCTACATCTTCCCATCAGGTAAATTAATAGAAACAGCTTCATCTAGTTTCACTCTCCTCATGCCGCGCTGAGACATATTTTGCCATCTTTTAACTGTCTTATTTCATCGACTGAAGTTGATGTCTTCATAAATATATTTTTTAAATCCTCCAAATATGATGGAATTATGCCTCTCCTGATGAATGGTCAGATTGGGTCAAAATTAATCCAAGATGGGAAGGTGGCAAGCCATCACTATTTTAACAAATACCATCTCTGGAATTACGGTAGTCTCTCCCATCACTTCTGGATTAGTAACATTTTGCTTTATGATCACTGGGGGCAGGACAGAGGTTTATCTGCTTGGGGGACATATAAAATGTTCATCCTCATTTTTCAGACACACGTACTGTAGGTCCCCCGAGTACCATTAAAATGTGCTGCATAATCTTTGGAAATTGATTCAAAGAACACAGATGCCAGTTTTTCTGGATGCAAGGGCATTTTACACTGCTGAATCTCCTAACACTTTCATTAGAAAACAAATATTTGTCTTTGTAGAAGCTAGTCAATAACCTTGGTAAAAATGTGAGAGCTGAACTTTTCATTCCCAGGCTTTCATGTCCAGGAACCCTTCAAAAGGACCGTTCCCCTTCAAGTCTGATTTGAGACCCAAACATGGAATAAAAATAGGGTAGTGGTAAGGATTTCATCGCTCAGTTCTAATCCTAAACCATCCATTTTCAGACAACACGAGGATTCCTCTTTATTTAGTTTTAAGGATCATAGTATTTTAAGATATAAAGACAATTGAATTCTTAAGGTGGATTAACTAAGTTCAAGGTGCATAAATTGGGATGCATTTTGCTGGGGAAGGTGGCAGGGTAGGGGGAGAAGTATCCAAACAAGGATATCATCAGCCCTTTAGTTCCCAGATTAGCCCACAAATCTCTCTTCGAAACATAAGGTGGCCTTAACATGCTTAATTGCTGGTGTTTTAGGTAAAGAGAATTAGGAAGGAAAAGAGGGAGAGGAGGGTGGATAGCCTTGTGGATAAATTGATAAAGCTTCTAGTCATTTAGATGACAGATGTCTTCAGATGGTTTGCTGAGGGTTTCGGATGTGCTGGATACAGTGAATTAGATTGTATGCATGAGTACGTACATAGTGCTAATCGCTATTAAGAATGGGCACATAGACGTTTCAAGGAAGCAAAGATCATGGAAGTTAGCTTTAGTCTTTTTTTAGGTGAGTCCTGTAGTTGATCATGGATACACTAGCTGAAGGACCTCGATAAATTACTTACATTTTCTTGACCCCAGCTTTTCATTCTGTATGCTAAGTGCTCATTTATTAAGTCAGAGACTTTTATATTCCCAAGATTTGGTTAAGACTTTAAAGGCCCTGTATCTCTGTGTTAATTTCATGGGTTGTTTAAACTCGTTAAATAACCTGAGATTTATACATTCGTTCAAACCGCATATGACCCACTCCCCCTTGGTTGGGTTTATAATAAGCAGCTATTGCATACTACTAATACACCACTTATTTTGTCACATTTTAAAACTACATATAGGATTTCCCTTGGGTTGGGGGGAAGTGCTCCTGATACAAAATTTTTTAACAAAGCCACTTTCAAAGTATTTACGTCAACAATTTTACCTTTTCACATATCAAGTTCCTAGTGAAGATTTGGAATGATAAGGATACAACAAGGTTGCAGGCACAGTTCTTAAATTTTGTGCTAAAAGGGGGCACCTGGGTGGTTGAGTGGGTTAAGCTTCAGCTTTCAGCTCAGGTCACGATCTCAGGGTCCTGGGATGGAGACCCCCATAGGGCTGTCTGTTCAGTGGGGAGCCTGCTAACCCCCCCTCTGCCTGCCTCTCTGCCTACTTGTGATCTCTCTCTCTCTCTGTTAAATAAATAAATAAAATCTTAAAAAAATTTATGCTAAAAGCTTTATGCTAAAGGGTTATGAGGGATTGTATTTGTTCTTTAGGGCTGCCATAACAAAGTAGTACAACTTGCCACATGGTTTTGGAGGATGGAATTCTGATACCACATTTTGGAGGGCCAGCTCCCTCTGAAGACTCCATGGGAGGGTTCTTCCTGCCTCTTCCAGCTTCTTGTGTCCTTTGGTTTGTAAGGACTTTCATAGTGATTAATGAATCAATTCCCATGTTTAAAAAAAAATAGAAAAATAAGAGAAAATAAAGAGGGAGGAGGCTTTGCCCCAGTGTTTCTGCCACCACGGTGTCTCAGGCTATTGGGTTTTCTGTGGTATCATTATGATTGGGACAAGTGGAGTTATATCTGTTCTGCTGCACAGGAGGACCGTTGATGCCAAGTATATCCATTGATGTTGTGAAAGGCTCTGTTATAATTTATCTGAGTTGGGTTACCACCCAAGAGATTCTACGAGTATATGCACCAGTCATTCTACAATGCTTTAGAGTGTGGTTGCTCATAACCACAGTAACTCTTTCTAGGCATGGGGTACATGGTTTACAAGTAGTACCTCATTTAACATTTAAATCAAATACCCTAGCAGGTAGGTGTTATTATGCTTGTCCTTACTGAACATAAAAGATATAATCTCTTACATAAATTGCCCAAGGTCACATGCCTGTCATTGACAGAAAAGAAATTCACATCCAGGAAACCAACTTAAATCTGCGCTTTTCGACATTGTTTGACACTGGCTCCCAAAGGAGTTCGGCTAACTTTTCCATCAGTCTTTTGTACTTCTGTCTTTTCTTTTAAAAGTAATGTATTTATTTTTGAATATGCTAAAGTATTTTAAAAGTTCAGAAATTAGGGGTGGCCTGGTTGGCTCAGTGGGTCAAAGCCTCTGCCTTCAGCTCAGGTCATGATCTCAGGGTCCTGGGATGGAGCCCCGCATCAGGCTCTCTACTCAGTGGGGAGCCTGCTTCCCCCCCACCCCCACCCTGCCTGCCTCTCTGCCTGCTTGTGATCTCCCTCTGTCAAATAAATATAACCTTAAAAAAAAAAGTTCAGAAATTAGAAATCATATATAGGAGAAAACAAATCTCTTTTTCACCCATGATCTCTGTTCTCTTATTTTCCATCCTCAGCAGCAACGACATTTTACCAGTTTCTTTGTAGTTTCCAGAGATAATTTAGGTGCACACTAAGATATATGTGTGTATACCCTTTCCTTTTTTCCCCACAAAGTGATAAAATTTCTATACACGCTATGTAGTACTTTCCCCCTACCTAATGTAATTTGTTTTATCTTTCATATCTGCATTGTCAGCTTTGGGAATACATGGATGGATTTTCAAGTAGAACATGTAACTTGGGTGGATTGTAGGTTGTCCCATTTCTGCCTATTCTCTGCTTTGTTAGGGCTTCTAGAAACACCTTTCTTTGTTATTTTTTAGGACCCTCTAAGCTGTAACGATGTGTTCCTGCAATAGGGTTTAAAATCCACACCTTGAGAACTGGTCTTAATTGTGTATTGCTGATGTAAGGGAACTCAAGAACTTGAGGATTTTCCTCCAGTGACAGAGTCCCAAGTCTTTCACTCTTGGCCTGGAATTCCCTTTCTCACTGTGGAGTCAAGGATACCTTTTAGGAGAGGAGATAGTTACAACTCCGAGTTGCTCCTCCAAAGGGCAGGGGCACATACAGGGCAGCTTCACACCCATGACTCCCATGCAGACGTCCGTGGTGCAGAAGAGTGTGCCGCTGTCATTCAAGACTGTGCTTTATCCAGCCCTGTCTCCCCAGATTACCCTCTTTCTCAATTCATGGCTGAATTGTGTTCTCTTCTCATCTGCCATCGATGACCTATCCTGTGCTTTGGCCCACACAGTTTCTTTTTCCTTAAGTGTCCTTCCACTTGACCTTAAATCCTTTCAACCCTCAGATTGCCAGAGTTCTGCTGCCTTCAGAAAACCTTTCCTCATTCACCTACCTGGAATCTCTCCTTCCCCTTGTTTACCTAGACCCTAATTCTCAGTGCATTGTCTCTTCTGTCCCTTTCCTGATCTCTTAAGCCCCTTTATCCACCCCTTCCCACATTGCCCTGGACATTGTAGTTGCTCAATAAACATTTGGTAATTAATCCCATGGAAATACACAAGATGTGTGCTGCATGCCCTTCAGCTATCAGAGACAACTAGACTTCTACTTTCCAAATGCATGGTGCCTCACTCATTAGAAAATTGACAAGCTGCCTAACTGTTTGAACAGTCTCCAGCATATTATAAATGTTTGGATAAAACCACCATCAATGCACAGTCATTGCAGAGCCAATAAAAAATGACCTTGTCTTCCCCTCTTTATTTGCATGTTTCCTACAGTATCATCTCCAAAGGCAACAGGAGAAAGTGGTGAACAGCTGGGAGAGGGAGATGTCCTTCACACATCCTATATTTGGAACTGGTAGAAATAGCCACTATGATTCTTTGTCAGTTTAACAGGATAGATATGATTTCGAAATTTTATCTTAGTTGTGAGCCCCTTGAGGGCAGGGACTCATTCTTCTTGACATCACCTGTATTAGGTACATTGTAGCAGAGTTTCTCAACCATAGGTTGGGTAATTCTTTGTCTGGAGGACGGTGCTTTCCTGTGCACTGTAGCATTGAACAACATCCTTCTCACCTACTAGATGCCAGAAGCATGCACCTCCCCGGGTTGTGGTAATCAGAAATGTTCCCCCCCCCCCAAAAAAAAAGAAATGTTTCCAGACATTGCCCCAAAAGAGACCCAGTGGAAGAGATTGCTCTTGTTTGAAATACTCTATCATAGTAGCTCAGAAAATGTTGAATGAACACATAAAATTGTCGTTGTTTGAATACTATCAATTACTTTTCTTTTTGTCCATGTGAAGCACAATTAATCCACCTAGGCAAATACTTAGGAGAAATACATTTGATTCAATACATGATTAGTGGGTAAAAACTCGCTGTAAGCCACCCCAAAATTCTAGCCTCCGCCTTTTTACAGACTCTAAAATGTTATGAAGTTGTATCTCCACCTGGCAGCTGGTCTATATAACTTGGCATCCACCCCCCCCCAAAAAGTCATCGGACAGGGGTTACTTGGATAGTAAGCTATTTTCTACACAAAAGCATATTTCAAAGATTGCAGGCTGTTGTCCCACTGCATTAAAAGTACTTTATCCTAAACGTGACACTGAGCTCAGTGACTACATGAAGCAAGATATCCATGTATTAAAATAAGAACCGCTGAGGGTCATTGCTGAATGACTAAGATTCCATGGCATCTGTGGCTCTGCATGCTTACAGCTGTCAAAGACACCCAGTTGTATTAATGCTTGGGGATCTAAATTGCATGTCTTACTGAGACGTCTTTATTTAACGTTGCTATGGGACACTCACAAATGTATTGAACAGTCTCAGCACGGTGGGTTATACACTCGAGATGGTTTTCCTTCCAGTTACTCTCCCCTGCTGTGTTGAGCTTCATGTCCCCGCCCCCCATTTCTTGATAACTTCTTAAGCAGATTTTTCAACTCTCTGGTCATTTCTCATTATTAGCTTAGTCTTGACCAGTGTTTATACTTCTGTCATTTTCTCTCTTAGACCAGTTTAGTTTATTCAAAGTTTCTTTTTTTCCCTTACTGGCGTGACTTGTATCTCTGGACCGGAAGAGGAGAGGAGGTGGTATGTTTTTCACCCCTTCTCTTTTGTCTGGGCATGGTGGGGGAGGATTTTGTATGAATGCCTTTGGGGCACTTCTTCCATCTTTTGCTGTGGCCCGCTAGCTCTGATCAAGATTTGGGGCAGGAAAGGCAAGGCAGAGCACCATGGTTCCCAGACTCAAGTGTGCTGCTGTACTCCTCTTGTTGCTGATTTTTGTGACTCGTCTGGCTTCCGGGTGGCAAAAATTCTAGTTCTAACTTCCTCATGAGGCACACATATCACCAATACATCAAATAGACATTCAGAGACCTCCAAGCTCCTAAATTTCTCCATGTGGAAAATCTAGCTCCAGCAAAACCCATTCTATGCCCTTTTTGGTGTCTGTTCCAACAATCTGCCACTCAGGCCATGGTCCTTATCACCATGTAGGTGACCCTCTTTGGAATGTACCAGCAAGCTGGCTCAAGCCCAGCTTTTCCTAGTAGAACTTCACAAATGGACCACAGTAAACTCACTCATACTTCCTGTGCCAGATGGAAGGATTGAAAATTCTTCGTTTCCCCCATTCCTGTCCTGCTTCAGATCCTCTCCCTGTTCTGTTTTGTGCTCAGCAGTGTTTCTCACTCAACAACTTTGCTGCATCAGTACACATCCAACTGGGGAAGGAAACTTCAAGTTCTTTTTTTGCAGGCACTCCTGGTATTTGCAAGGGCTTCTCTTGCAATGGACACATGGCTTTTTCAGTGTACCTGGGAGCACGTGCTGGGCTCTCAGATATATGATTGGTTTTATAAACCTCCAGACTTGTTTCTAGATCCCTCCTGAGACCTAAACCTGTCCTAAAGACAATTACATTTGGGATATGGTATTATAAATGTGGGCATATGGTGAAAATTGTTTATTCCTTTTGGAAAAAATCTGAATTTGGTGTATCAAAAAAAGCTGAGTACTGTTTGAATGAAAGTGTCCCTAATTTTCTGTGTAACAAATGGCCCATTTTCAGAGCATATGTGGTGTGATAGCCCTTGTCTTGTCTTTCTGGGGGTAGAGTTAGTTTCTCATGGACCCAAACAAGGATTCTTAATGGAGATTTATAGTATCAAAAGGGATTAGGTGAAAATCGAGTAATTATTCTTCATATATGAATATCAACCAATTTACAAAGGAGTGAAATTAAACATTGCAGTTAATTATATGGACAATCTCATGTTTGTGGACTAATTAGGGCTTTTGGGTTGCAAGCAACAGAAATCCATTCCTCCCCTTATATTAAGCATGAGGGATGTTTATTAGTGGTTATTGGGGAGTTTACAGAATTGAAAAGAGACTGAAATGCAGTATGAATGGTGTGTCTCTTCTAGGGAAGCAGTGAATTCCAGCCATGACTTCCGTCCATCTGTCATTCTGCTCCAGTTCAAGATCCCAGGGGAGCACATCCCATTAGCGAAACTCAGGCCACAGATCCCACTCTTAAATTCATATTGGCAGGGAGAGCAAGGATCTGACAAAAGGTACCTTTAGGAAACCATCATCATCTGAAGGAGGTCCCACCAAGACTGCACAAAATGAGGGAGCTGTAACCCCTAGAAAACTCTGGGTGCTGTTAGGAACAGAACCAGTTGTGGGTGAGTCCAGAAAGGACGGTCGATGCTCTTCTCACTGGAAGTATGATCTCTGTTCTCTTTCTTGTGGGTTGATTCAGAGCTGTCTCAGGCTATGTTTCAAAGTGGCTTTTACGGGTGCCTGGGTGGCTCAGTGGGTTAAGCCGCTGCCTTCGGCTCAGGTCATGATCTCAGGGTCCTGGGATCGAGTCCCGCATCGGGCTCTTTGCTCAGCAGGGAGCCTGCTTCCCTCTCTCTCTCTGCCTGCCTCTCCATCTACTTGTGATTTCTCTCTGTTAAATAAATAAAATCTTAAAAAAAAAAAAACAAAAAAAAACAAAGTGGCTTTTACACGGCATTCCCCATCTTTCCTTTTCTTGGATGTATAGAGAACTCTACAGTTTTCTTTTGCTTTAAGGTGTTATTTATTAACTACTATTTCTATATATGGACTATACTGTCCTCTCTGTCTCTTAAACATGTCTCCTGATCAAGCTTCCATTTCCTTTATGCAAATCATTCCTCTGGTGCACTTTGCTCTACCTCATGGTCAATGTCTATTTTCTCCTACAATTTTCTTCTTGAACTTACACACACTGATAGTACACTTTTCTTTTTCATATTTCTCTTCTAGACTGTCCTTCCTGCTTTGGACTCAGTACCCATTTGTCTGAACTTGGATTTATTATTATTTTTTTAATATTTATTTATTTATTTTGGAGAGAGGGACAGAGAGAGAGAACAAGCTGGGGAGAGAGGCAGAGGCAGAGGCAGAGGGAGAGGGAGAAGCAGACTCCCTGCTGAGCAGGGAGCCCGACATAGCTCTATCCTAAGACCCTGGGATCATGACCTGAGCCAAAGGCAGATGCTTAAATGACTGAGCCACCCAGGCACCGCTGCACTTAGATTTATTTTCATTTTTGTGCAATTACCTTCCCCCCTTCTGTGCCAGTCTCTGCTCCTAGGGTATATATACTCTGGAATGTAGAAAAAGAAAGGTCTCAGACTGCCCATGTGAGTAAGAGTCAGAGCACACACTGACTCCCTGACTACCGGTGTCACCAGCATCACCACTCACTTCTTTCTCACCTCGTATCTGAACAAAGGAAAGTCTTTTGATGTCCCTGAGGAACACTTGTGGTTTTGGAAAATAGTCTTGGCTTCTTGGGAATAGAGCCCTAACAAGACTAATCTTACCTCTGGTGCATCCCGTGTTCTGTCCTTAAGACACCCTTGGCAAACACAAGACCATCCTAGGTTGGCCAAGGGCTACATTGTAGACAATAGAGCTGTCAAGACCAATACAGGAATAGCAAAGCCAGAACCTGGAAGTGGGTAAGATAGATACTGTGAGTGTGGGCAGGTAAACTGTACAGTTCAGGGTTTACAGTCATCAAGTTTGGCTCAATGTTTTTATTCCTGTTGCTTATACTTTTATTCCCCTAGCAACCTAAGAGTTGTTGCCATGTCTAGTTTATTCACTGATGTATCTTCTGTCTATGGAAAGGGCCTGGCACATGCTGCTTCTTAAATTTTGCTTTGAATGATTGCATGAATGAATGACCAATCAATCAGTCAGTTTTAATCAGCTTTAATTCCTTTAAAGACCAGAATACTGACACTTAATGAAACGCTCTGACTTCAAGCCATATCCCTTTGAGCTAGGTTCGAAAAGAAGACCCTTAAATGGGGACTGCCACCTTTCTTTGGGGCTGAAGTAGCCAGCATAAGTGTATTTAATTATTTACTACCTATTTTGTATGTGCCACACTAGCTCTCAATTTTCCTCTCTATTCCTTTTTTCCTGAATGGTGGCAATATGGATTTTTAGAATTTATTATTTATTTTTCTTTTTCTTCCTCTTTCCTGTGATCTCTATCTAGAGTTGACCTATCTCAAATTTTTACCCCCTAAGATGCCTCTTCTTTTGCTACTCAAAGACTTCATATTTATTTTTCTATAGGCCATTTGCAAAACTCAGGGCCATGATTTCTGCTTTTATGTCACTAGAAGAGACATCCAGCAAATAGCAGAGATGACACAGAGATCCTAATAACCAAATACACAGTAGACATTGATACCCAGATGATTTATAAGACCATTAGGTATAAATGCAATGAAAAAATCTTATATTACAAATGTGCTTGCCTCCTTAGAGTCAAAGTAAGTAGCCAGTATATTCAAGAGTCTTTTGAAAGTCTTCCAGTGTTTCCAGCTAATCTTGTAGGACGGGGAAAAAATAGATATCATTTTGCAATTTATGTTTTTACCAGCATGCAATTGAGTACATTCAATTGACTCCAAATATTTTGCACATTCTAATTTTTGTCCCCTATTGTTTTCCCCTGTTGACTTCAAGTTAATGCATAATTTGAAGTAGGACATCCCTCATAAATTCTATATCATCAGAGTAATGTGGCTTTGATGATGTACTGCATTTTAAATGAGCTCTGCCACAAAAGGACGATGGGGGGCTAGGCAGTTTTTTTTTGTTTGTTTGAGTTTTTTTGTTTTGTTTTTTAAAAATTTCCTTCTGTTTTTGTTGTGTGAGAAGTCTAATGATAGCAGCAAACAGCAGTTTTTCTTCGGCTAGTATGGCCTGTGAGGTCCCTTGGATCCTTATGATAGATTCAGATTTTTATAATATGTGTCTTAAAATAGATAGGTCTTCAGTGGGAAGAATTCTGAAAGATTAAGGGGAGATCGAGAATGTAGGAGATTAGTACTTTTGGTCTGCCACAGTCAAATTCACTAACATTCTTGTTACTTATTTTATTCATGGGAATTAACATTTCTAGAATATTAGAATAATTTGGAAGAGTTGGTGTGGCTTATCTGAACTATCTGTAAGGAGTGATTGTTATTTCTTCTAATATTCTGCTAATCTGAGGAAATTTCTCTCTATACATTGCCTTTCCCAGGGACGAAACCAAATGTACACTCATGTTTATTGTAGGTCGTATAGCTATCTCCACTCACAGCCTGCCTGTAGAGAATAGGCTTTAATGCTGTCTTTTCTTCACCAGTTCTATTCTAGTGCTCCTTAAACTTGGTGAATTTGAGAATCACCTGGGAGTGTTCTCAGAATGCATATTCTCTGGAGGAGGTCTATGATGAAGCCCAAGATTCTGCATTTCTTCCAGTCTCACAAGTGATGATGCAGCTTCTGTTTTGTCCCACTATGAAGAACACGATTTTATAGGGTGTTAACCGAAAAGAAACATACTTGCACATGGATGCCTCTGCAACAGAGTTGCATGTAGAGAAGAAATGAGAGAATGGAGTCATGACTGTGTTATTTAATACAACAATATAGGCCCCCATATATGGTTGAAGGGCTATACAGCTTGGAGAAATTCAGTCACATGATCAGGTTTCATGGTTAGTGGCAGTGAAGTGCATGTTAGAGATGGGATTTGAACACAGGCATTCGCTTTCAGAGACCATGCCAAATACTGTTGTCTTAAATGAAGTTTGTCTAGAGTTTAGTCTCTAGAGTTTTGGAATTTTTATCATCATAAACCCTTAAACAAATATTAATTGAGTGCCTGAGGCTATGTCTTAAGGTTTTCACGCTAACAAGAGAAGGTGGTGTGGTCCCACTGAAGCCCAGCAGATAGCACTCGTTGATAGCTGAAATCCAAGGGGGAGATAAATGCATATAAGATTAAGTCATTATCTGAAATAATCATCTGGTTGGAGGAAATGACCTATGGGACAAGATAAAGAAACTTATGGACTAGGAACTTTGCGGTCACCTGCAGATTAATTCTGTCTTTTTTTATTTAGATTTATGCTTTTTAACCTTTTTTGTTCAGGCAAAATTCACACGGCATAAAAGGAACTGTTTGCAAGTGTGCAATTCATTGGCATTTAAGACATGTACAGTGTTGTGCAACTATCACCTCTAATAAGCATCTAAAAAGATGCTTGACATCATTAGTTATTAGAAAAATGAAAATCAAAGTCTCAGTGAGCTACCATTGTACACCTACTAGGATGGCCATAAAACAAAAACAACAGAAAAGGGAAAGCAACATGTCAAGGGTGTGGAGAAATCGGAACCTTTGTACATGGCTGTTGGGGATGCAAAATAGTACAGCTGCGATGGAAAATAGTTTGGGAGGGGGTTCTCAAAATGTTAAATGTGGAATTTGCACAAACTTTTGATGACTGAATTTCTGTGCCTTCCAACTGCATCTTTAGTTTTCTCATTGCTTCTTCTAGAATTTGTCTTACTTGTTCACTTCTTTAGCACATATCAATATATTAGCCATTGATATCTAAACTTGCTGTCTTAGAAGGGATTATTTTGCAAGAATTCATTGTCTCTTCTTAAGCAGGACCAGTTGGGGAGGTTGAAGAGTTTCCCCCACCCCTGCCCCAGTACTCTGTTATCTGAGGTATTATATTCAGCATATCATGTAGAGTGTTCTATGTGTTTAAAGTAAGAGTCTTCCCCCTATTGTTTGCTCTAAGACAGATTCCTCTGACCCCAGGAGAACGAACAGATAATGACTTTTAGTGCAGAAATGATCTGTGCCATGGTTGTTCCATATGAATCACTAGGTAGAATAATGGGTGCAGATGTAGTTTTTTTTTTTTTTAAGATTTTATTTATTTGCTTGTTTATTTATTTATTTATTTATTTGCGGAAGAGAGAGAGATCCCAAGTAGGTAGAGAGGCTGGGAAAGAGAGAGGGGGAAGCAGGCTTCCTGCAGGACAACGAGTTTGATGCGGGACTTGATCCCAAGACCCTGAAATCATGACCTGAGCTGAAGGCAGAGACTTAACCCACTCAGCCACCCAGGTGTCCCAGATGTAGGTTTAAACCCTAATTCTGCCACTTGCCAGGTGTGTTACCTTGAGCAAGTCACTCAACTTACCTGGGCCTCAGTTTTCCCAAATAAATTATATTGTGGTACTTACAGAAGCGGCTGATGATTAAATACAGTGATTCAGGAAAGCGTTCAGTATAGTGTCTGGCACATAGTATTCCATGCCAACAATTACTATATTTCTGTGGTTGTCCCTGCTCTAGTTCTCTGCCTTGTTTTATGGTTTGGATCTTACTTGCACATTACAACCGTTTTTTTTTTTTTTCTTTTTCTTTTTTTTTAACTTTCATGATTCTCTCATTTTCTTCCTATAAGCTGATTGCCTTTCTTCTTCTTTGTGACCATTTTGAACCTTCCTGAATAAGACAAACTTTAAACATAATTTTTGAATTTTTTTTCTGCAGATAGCCAACCCAAGAGTGAAAATTTTGTAATGTTAAAGAGAAAGTGAAGTTTAGAGCTTTCAGGTGTATATGGTAACCCCTCATGGTCCAATAGTCCCTGCCCCTAAATGTAGGGACATAGGAATATTACTTTTGATGAAATAGAGAAACTGATTGCCCTTACCAGGTCAGTTAAGGACCCAGTGCCTATAGATAATGATCGGATATTGAATGAGGCTTGGAGAATCCCAATGTGTAATTATAGAGGCATGTTTTCATATTTTTGTACTTACTTCACATTTCAGGATAGTTTACAACTTAAATGTTCTTCCAAGCAGTTTTTGGCCTCAAGTCTTATGAAGTTCTCCTTTAATGTTGTTTATTCATAGACGGCCACACTAAGATGGTGATAAGAATTCAGCCTAGCTCCTGTCCAGAAATTTCATGAATGCTCATCACACATCTGTGATGTCTTTTTTGACTAATTTTTATACAATGCACAGGATGCTTAAATTTTTAAATTTATTTATCAATTTATCTCATAAATAATTTAAAACAGCATGATTTAAGAAAAACATTGACGTTTATTACCTACTTGAAGCTTTTTTATTGAAAGAATACTAGTAGGTTATTTTGTTTTAAATTATATATTTTAATATTTCTACATTATAAATCTATTAAATATTCATTCTCTGACTTTTTAGAGTTTAGGTCCGTGATGATTGCTATGGTAAGAAATCCCTTCCCAGATTACCCATATACTTCCAGATTATGAGAGAGTCCCAACAGCCATCAGTGATCATATTAACTAAGAAAGGATAAAGTAATTTTATGAAGAAGAATCTTAGGACAAGGACAATTTTAGAGATGGAAGAACTCTCAGATATTTCCAAATAAGGAAAACCGTATTTCAGAAAGGAAAACTATTCTTACTAAGGTTGCATAATCAGTACATGATGGATTATAGATTAGAACCTTGTAGTCTGCACAGTGGTATTATGGCTCTGGGTCCTTCCATGTTAGTGTTGGAAGAGAAACTGATTATAGACTGTCCTAAAATAGTCTTGGAAGGGAACCTTGAGATCAAGATAATCAACCTCCTGGGGCACCTGAGTGGCTCAGTTGGGTAAGTATCTGCCTTCAGCTCAGGTCATGATGCAGGGTCTTGTGATCGAGAGCCCCACATTGGGTTGCCTGCCCAACAGGAGCCCACTTCTCCCTCTGCCCTCCACCCCCAGCTTTCTCTGTGCTCGCTCGCTCTCTCTCTCTTGCTCTATCTCAAATAAATAAATAAAATCTTTACAAAAAAATTATTCAATCTCTTCATTGTATAGATTGAAGACTCTGACATTCATTCATCATACTAGTACTTAAGGAGAACCTACCAAGTACCAAACACCGTTCTAAACAGGGGTGACAACAGTGACCAAGACTGCAAAATCCATTGCTTCCATCCCAATTCAAGAATCAGACCAGAATCAGAGGTGCCTGGGTGGCTCAGTCAGTTAAGCACCTGCCTTCGGCTCGGGTCACAATCCTAGGTTCCTGGGGTTGAGCCCCATGTTGGGTTTCCTGCTCTGCTCAAAGTGTGCTTCTCCCTTTGCCCCTCCCCAACTCATGTTTCCTCCCTCTCTCTCTCTCAAATAAATAAATAAAAGCTTTTTTAAAAAAAAAGAATCAGACCATAACAGTTAGTTGATGATCAACAGAGAAGCACCAGGATGACAATAATGTGGGGCAATTTAATGGCACCAAAGATAGGCATAGCAAATAGTAGGTATTAGTAAGGAGTAAGGATAATGGATTTTTTTTTTTTCTAATTGTAGTAGAAAGATACTGTAGAGTTTTAAATAGAGAAAGAATATGATAGGATTGATACTTAAAAGACTTCTTTGACAACTCTGAGGAGAATCTGTTTTAAGGGGTCTAAGGGGCAAGCAAGAAGACCAATCAGCATGCTGATCCCGTAGGTCAAGGGAGAGACGATGGTAGCCATGCTAAAATGGAAGTAAGGAGACAGAGAAACAGTAGACAGATACAGGATATATGCTAAATATGAAGATGAAGGCTTGCCTCTAGACTAAGTGTGAGAAGACAGCAAAAAAGACTTCAAAGTAACCTGGATTTTTTAGCTTGATCATCTGAACGGATGAAACCAAGAAAAGTTTGCATCACGCTATGCAACCAGCATTCACGGTATTGATTTACATTTGTGTTATTAGAATAAATCTTTAGATTCACAAGCTATGCCTGACCAGAAGGTGGATGCTTATTTGCTGCTTTTCTCTTTCTCAAATTACACCTCACATAGGGCTGGATTGTTGGGGAGCGTAAATTCAGGGATCAGTGCAGGTGTGCTATGGAGGTTCACTCTGCTGCTTGCTTTCCTTTGAGTCCAGGGATAGCAGAGCTGAAAGATGGCTCAGCGGGTAAGAGCATGATCATCGGCCCTGCATGGGACTACAGTCTTAGACAAGGGTTCTGCCTTCTTGGGTGCTGTGATCATCTTCTTTTGTAAGACTGTCTGTGAACTTCATTAACCTGCCATTGACTTCCTCTTGATACATTAATGGGGACCAACAATGTTGAGTCACAGTTTGAAAGGATGTTTGTCATCACAGTGTGACATCTCTCTGCTCCCTGACACTCTGCTGTTTATCATTCCTCTTCCTGTGCTCTCCTTCCCCGGGCTAGTCTATCCTTGGGCAGTGATCACTTCCAAACCAATTTGGATCAATAGATTTTTTTCATTTCAAACTGAAATGAACTTAATGTTTAACAGCTGATGAAAGCTGTACTCAAAGTGTGGCACATTTTTACCCTGTGCTTTAGGTTGAGCATGCTGGAATTTTGTAGGTAGGGAAAAACATTCTCTTGGCTTTGTGTTTAAAATTCATAGTATGGTGTCTCTTCCCTACAGCCTGTAGCTTATGAATTCAGGAACCCTGGGCATTTTAACAGCTGCCTGTCATTAAGATACTTTACTGCCTGTGACTTGAAAAGATGGAAGGGCAGAAACCCCTTGGACTATATTCACCCTCATGTATGAGCATGAACAAGGTCTGCCTGAAGAAATATTTTCTTTAACCATGGCTTCTGCTTGGGAGATCATTTTTTCCCTCTCTTTGACTTTCCCTCACCACACCTTGAGCTTTGCACTTTTTATTCCTCACTGTGACTCAGGGAGGACCTTTGCTGCTTTGTTTTTCTTTGTTTTCTACTTACATGCCCTTCTGGCCTGAATGATTTTTGCCTGATTAGAGAGAGGCACTTGGAGGGAAATCTACAGGATTGTGTGAAAAATTCTTCCTGAGAATCAAACTGAAACATCCCCAAGGAAGTTAGAGTCTCTTTCTAAACACTCTGTAAGACAAGTTTTCTAAAATGTCACAAGGAGGGTCTTCTCTGGGAGAAAATATATCTAGGCAGGGCACCTGCATTTTTAAAAAAATGGAAAAGAGGAAAGAAGAAAGGGGAAAAAAAAAAGAAAGGCAAGGGAAGGACAATATATTAAGACCATTTGGTCATTTGAGAGACACCCTGCCCCCCCCCCCCAAAAAAAAAATCAGGGCACTTTACTTTTCAGTTTAAAAGATAAAATAGAGAGTATGAAAAGCACCATATCTGTGATTTCTTACATTTGCCAGTTCTGTACATGTAAATATGTACATGAGATATTTTGCTGAGTGTTCTATCATGTGCCATCTTGCCCTGTGATCTATCTGAGACCTCGTGATATCTTGTCTGTTTCTTCATCCCTAGCTTCAGAATATGATGTGAAGGACAATGAGCCCTATTTGAAGGTGACATAAATATTATGGTACATGGGGTCCACTTTGAGGGAAAAAATTACTTCTCGGCCACATATATGGTGACAAGAAATTAACCTGATAACTTTGAACATGTTCAAATCAAGAATGTCTAGATAGTAGCCAATCATTACTAATGGTATAAAAGAAACCTTTCCCCACTTCCTGTCTGAGAAACACCTAGAAAATATTTGTACCTAGATTATTTCTCTCTTGCGTTCTGTAGTTTATGTAAATTGATGTTCTAGGAAGTACTGTAATTTAGCATTTCATAGGATTTCATGGAAGTTTTTACATATGGGTTCAGCTATCTCATTATCGTTAATTATAAGTGACTATTCAGGACAGTTTCTTCTTAGCTTTAAATCATACTATTTCAAATGCCTTTTTTATTCACTTAATGGTGCCACATAAGATATTTGGTATATTTGAGGACCATACCCCCAATTTCACTTATTGCATATCAACCCCATACTATGCAACTCTTGACAAGTTTCTTTACCTTTCAAGGTCTCAGTTTCCAGGGTGACTGCGTGATTTGGTCAGTTAAGCTTCAGACTTCTGATTTCAGATTGGACATGATCTCAGGATTTTGTGACCAAGCCCCATATTGGACTCTACATTGGACATGCAGCCTGCTTAAGATTCTTTCTCTCTCCCCTTGTTCTGCCTGTCTCCTACTTGTGTGCATGCTCTAAAAAAATTCTTAAAAAATCAGTTTCCTCATTTTAAAAATAGAGGTAGTAATACTAATTTCTGAAAGTTTGTGTGAGAATTGAATGAGCTAGGGTACACAGCATGATGAATGATGCCAGGCACACAGAATTAGTCAATAAATGGTACCCATTTCCGATGTTCCTATAACTGAGCTCCACCCAACTTGGAATCAGTTACCTTTGCCCAGTAGCATTGTATGCACATATCTGCTTTTATAATTATTAGTTGAGTTAATTTTTTTATAGGGGATGTGGAAAAGGGTGATTGAGCATAGGTTATTCAGTTTAAACTAATGAATTTTTTTTTTTTTTTTTAATGGGCTGACCATCTGTCAGGGAAGTGGCAGAAGGCATTCCAATAGGACTGAGTTGAATTAAATTAGGAGATAAAAGTAATAATAATGGCTTTCCTCCAAATGAGATCTCAAAATCTGTCTGCTTTTTCCTAGCTCTTCTGTCACCACTTTGATCCAAGCTACCCACATCTGGACTCCTAACCACCTAATGGGTCTCCCTGTCTCCATTGTCTCCTAATCCAATTTTTACAGAACAATCAGAGTGATCATTTTAATATTCAGATCAGGTCAGTTCACCACATCCCTTCCAACCCTCCCAACCATGAATAAAAACCATGATAAAATAAAAATGGATAATTTGGCCTGCAGTCCCAGTATCATCTGGCCTCTTCCCTTTCTCTCCAACCCATCTCTCTCCAAGCTTTCATTCCTAGGGTTCTAACTACTGTTGTCTCCATGTTCTTTCCATTCTTAGAGACATGATCTTCTATTTGCCAGGGGGTGCTGCCTGTAACCATCACTTGACAAGGTCCACTCTTACATCAAATTTTAGCTTATGCTCTGCAGTGAGGCATTGTCTGGCCCCTCTGGTAACTGTCCCCCACCCCCAAAAGATCTCATTGCACTCTCTTTCTACATTACTCCGATTCCCGCTTATAATTGCATATTTGTTGTAGTGGTTTCTTATTAGTCACCGTTGTATCCTTAGAACTCATCATAGTGGCTTAATTGATGAAGAATGTTTCCAACTACAAGATTCTGATGTATATTACTCCAGTTTGGGCTCATACCATCCTTGCAAGAAAGGCATATATGCTGGACTATCTCAGATTTTAGGTGAGGAGTGTCTAAAGTTCGCTCTGGTAAAGTTTTGGCAGTGGAAGCACTGAGTCTTAATCTCAGAATTCTCATGCCAAGTCCAGGGCTCTTCCGGCTCCAGTACTGCTCATTCCAGATACTCTGTGTATCGTGATCTGTATACTCATTGTTTCTTCTTTGTCTAGGACGGGTCGTTTTTTCATTTTTTTGTGTTCATTTTTCATGAACAAGCATTCTCACTACATGCATATCACCTACCAAACACGTTCCTGGGGCACATTCTAAGCCCTTTCTCATTGTCTGTCTCAGAATTCTACAAAGTATTGCATTAGTTTCCTAGGGCTGCCATAACAACGTGCCACAAACTGGGCGGTTAAAACTATGGAAACTTATTATCGTGCAGTTCTTGATGCAGAAAGCTCTCAATCAAGGGGTCAGCAAGGCTCTGCTCCCTCTGAAACCCATAGGGAATTTGTTCCTTGCCTTTTCCTACCTTCCGGTTCCTTGTCATCAGCCATTGGCATTGTTTGGATTATAGCTGTGCCACTCTTCTCTCTGCCTCCAATGTGATGTTCTCCCTGTGCACGTTCCCAACACTTGCCTTTTTTGCGTGTGTCTGTTCAAATTTTCTGTAAGGATAGCAGTCATATATTGGATTAGGGACCACCCTCATGACCTCCTTTAACTTGATTACATCTACAAAGACTGTTTGTAAGTTAGCTCACATTCACAGCTAGCATGAGGTAGAAGTTTAACATATTATTATTTTGGGGTAAGTGGGGGGACATTATTCAACCCACATCCTTAGGGTTCCATATCCATAACAGGTACACATTCGTTGCCCTTTTCCCAAATATTGAGCCACAAGCTCTATCACATACCTCAAAGTTTCAGAGCCTGTAATTGGCAATGTGAAACTCAAATACAGATTAGGATTCACAAGTCCATGCTTGGCTATTGGACCGGATAGATGGACCAGTTTTCAAGCCCTAATCAAAGCTTGGTCAATAGATTCAGTTAGCTTTGGCAAAAAGTGAAGCAGGGCCCATTTTCTTCATGCAAAGTGAGCTTGGTTAGGAGAGCCAGAACTTTAAAGGGTCTGAGTCTGTGTTTTATAACTAGCCCTGCATGCAAAAGCAGAGATGTGTTCCTCCCTTGCCCTACTCTCCTGTATTTAGAATAAAGTGTCTCATACTCTTTTAAGGGGAGACAAGCCATTTTTCATTTTAATTGGGGGGGAAAAGTTAATTATGAAGTCTTCTTTCCTCCGAATAGTTCCCTAAAGTTGGATGTAGTGTCGACGTTATTTTCATTCTCTTCTCTTCTCAGGAATCATTACTAGCCCTGGTTGGTGATTTATAATCACATTCCCAACAAATTCCACTGTTGTTAATGACTACTTATTTTTCTATACAAATGGTTTTTGCTCTCCTTCCTGAGGACAATTAACTAAGAAACTGGCCATAAATTACTGATAATGATCAGTTTGTCAGAGATGATTGTCGAAGGGTGCCATCTTCCATAGTAATTAGATAAAGTTTCTTTAATTGCTGATAACAGCAGACAAATTGTGGGTATTTTTTTTTTCTTTTCTTTTCCTTTTTTTTTTCTTTTTTTTTTTTTGGAGGTACTCATGACATCTTCCTGGAAGTCAGGCAGAATAACACCTTTTTTCCCCCTTCTCCTGAAGGAGGGGAAATGGAAGAAACATTCATCATTTACAGGCTTCCAGAAATATAATAAATGTGACAGCTTTTCGAGGTTTCAAATAAGACGACTGATCTTTCTAAAGCAGAGATCAGAGAAAACCTTCTCTGGGACACATTTCTTTTAGGCAGGAAGCAGGGGTCCTTCCTGGTCATGTTTGATTTTTTTTTTTTTTTTTTTCCTGAGGATCACATCTCACATATTTGCATCTAAACCTTGGCCTTAAAATGTGACTTCTTTGAACTCTGGAAGGGAATGGTATTTAATTCACAGGGTTTCTCACAGTTAGGATGCTGATTAAACTCCAGCCTATTTTTGTACGTCAGGCTGTGGTGTTCCCTTAGCTTGGAAATGAAGAGGAGAGCTTCCACAATGCATGGAGACAGCAAAGTCTTTTTTTTTTTTTTTTTTTTTTTTAAAGGAAAGTCTTTTTAATCACAGGTCTTATTCCCTATTAGCTTATTGGTAAGTGCAATCAGACTATTCATTGGCGTGGAAATACCAGGACCTACTATTAATATTCTGTAAAGGATATACATATTTTACATAGTGAAGGGTGTTTTAAATTTAATCCAGTTTAATAGATCAGCTTAGTGATATGCCTTGGACATTGTTAGTCTCTGGATCTTGAAATACTTTATAATTCCCTTAAATTTTATAGCTGGGTTTTTATTTGTTTGTATGTTTGTGCTTGTTTTTGTTTTTTGGAGTTTTTGTTTTTTTTCTAGATGGCAGCAACTGTCAAACAAGCTCTGGTGTCTGCAATTATCTGAGTCTTTTTGGCAGTGTAGAAAACAGTTTGGTGCTTAAAAGAACAGACATGTGGATTCCAAAGGGGGTCTTAATATCAACAAATTGGGGAAGTATATAACATCTCTTCAAAGTTACTAGTTTTGTTATGAGAAGGGAATCTACAACCACTGCAGAATTAGAATGCATTACATTACAGGGTATTTAGGCACCGATTTTATCAGAGTTTCTCCAGTTCCACAGAAACACACACAACACTCACACACACGAACAATTCAGATAAACTTAAGAATAAAGAAAGTTTGGGTTACGGAACTGGGCAGCACAAAATGTAAGCTTCAGTCATGGTTGAGACTCAAGCTTTAATGATGTCACAAGGACTCTGATTCTCTCTCAGATCTTGGTTTTAGGCTTCAGTGGGCTTCTAGTGTATGTGTTCTCTGAGAAGTTAGCACCTTCTGGGGAGGATACCTCAAAATCTAATTTTGGACTGTTTTTTTCTGATTGGCTTGTCTTAAGTCTCTTCCCCATGTAGTAAGGTGGTGGCAGAGAGGTGTAGAGCTCTACTTAAACTATGTAGATAAGTGTACAGTAGGTTGAAGATCCTTCCCCAAAGTAAGGGATTTGGGGTAGATCAGAAAATAAAACAACGAAAGACAAGTAGAGAGACCCTCTTGTTCAGTCTATTGCAGTGAACCAAGTGCTGTTCAGTTTTTTGCTCTGCTTGCCAGTTTATATCTGCTTACCTTGAGAGGATCTGCTTTTGGGAGGATTTTCTGACATTTCCTGAATATACTCTAATAGAGGTGACAGTTTCAAGTCCACCTGAGAAGTCTAATCTATACTAAATGACTCAATTGAAATATTTTTCTCATGTGCCTCCAACCTAAAACCTTTTTTTACCCCCTGCCTGGAGCCTCTCTTTCCTTCCCATCCCCTTCCCAACTCATCTCTGATCGTTCTTCATGATTTTTTTTTTAAAAGGAACCCAAATAAATTTCCTCTTCCTCTGAGTTCCCTTTGAAACTTGTATTTTTCTTAAAATACCTAGAATATTTGGACTTTAATTTTAGTTTTTAAGAATCTATTTATTTCTTTGGAAACAGGACTCCATTTTGTGTTCTTTTAAATCGCTTCATGCTTGGTACCACATAGGAATTTAATTCTGGTGAATTTTTCCCGACAAGAGTATTGGAGGAAGCAAGCACTTGGGCAACTCCATTATCAGTTGGATTTAGCTGTGTTTTATTATGTGGTTGTGAACATGGGCATTAAGTGATCATTTGGAGGAGAACAGGAGGACAGTCAACTGATGTAAGAGACGTAGGAGAAGATTGTTTCTCTTGTGGGCCCATGGGAATTTGCCTCACCTGGCCTCATTTTACATGATAATTGCTCTGAGTTATAGGAGGACAAGTTCATCCCTTGGAGATTAATACAAAGCAAGCATCCTTTTTGCAAGTCTCTTTGCAACCCAGAACAAAAGCAGCTTTTCATTCATTCATCAAATTTTATAGAGCATCTACTATGTTTTGAGGATATGTGATGTCAAATATATACATGGCTCTTGCCCTCATGCTTGGGACTGGACTTCCTGGGGTCCAGTCTGGGGCTGCCTTTTGTTCTCTGTGGGATTTTAGACTAGTTACTTAACAGTCCTACACTTCAATTGTCTTATCTATAAAATGGGGGTAGATAGCTACTTCATAGAGCTATTGGAAGGATTAAAGGATCCATTACTTGTATAATGTCCAGCACATAGGAAGCTTTCAACAAACAATAACTATTACTTATAGCTATTGGCTCATGAGGCTTACAAGCTGATGGAACAGAAATTAATCACATGATCATATTCAAAATGAAAATTTGGACATAACTGACGTGAAGAGGATGTGCTTAGTATCATGAACACTTAAAATATGAAATTTGGTAAATCTTGCCTGGCAATGCATAATTAATCTAGCTATATATAAGATCACCCGCAGATTAGAGTCCAAATGAACAATTTGCCCATTTTTTGGGATGATGGCTGGCGAAGCAGCAGTTATGTGTGGCTTATCAGACCTGTATTTCAGTGCTACTGTGATTATCAGTGGGATTTGATCTCATATTCTGCCAAGGTGATTCTTCTCTCTCAATGCATTGACTATTTTGGAAAGAGAGAAGTTTATGGCTTAATGTCCTTTAGAATCCTATCTAATCTTTAAATGACTGGGGTGTGTGTGGGGGGATTCTTTTGGACTTCAAAAGGATTTTCATCTCCTTTTCCAGTCATATCTACTTGCCAGTCAATTCATAGCGTCTATCAGTTCAGCCAGAGCTGCAACGAGGAATTTCCATACTTTCCATTCTTGCTTGGTACTATTGATTATGCTTTAGAAATCCTTTATTACTCACCGCTTCTTGTTGGGACAGTGGTGTTCATGTTATGGCCAAGCTGTTCTAATGTTTTGAAAAGGTAGAAGACATTAGCTTGAGGTTGATTCCTTTGAAGATCCTACTTAAAGTTGAATCAGACCAGAGGTTAAAATGGTGACAGTGTTTGAAGGAGGGGGCTACTTTCACGTAAAAGGAAAACTGTACAGCTAATATCAAGGAAAGAGTCAGAGCAGTGGATATCGGTCCAGCATCTGGGGTCTGACAGATCCAGGCTGACATCACTGGGATGCTGGATTAGTGTCCTCAGTTTTCTGAAACTTAGTAAAGCCATCTGCAAAATGGATATCATAACCAACAATAGATTTTTAAAAACAATTTTTAATGGATCAAGAGATTTCAAAATGGATTTTTAGATCTACTTTTTATTGGATTTTTTCTGATGATTGAAGGGGATATTATAGGCAAAAAGATCAGAAGATTGTCTAGTATATGGTAAATGCTGATTAAATGATAGTCATTTTTGTATCCATTGATGACTATAATAAACAAGAACTCTTGGAGGATTTTGAGGTTTGAGGGATAATTTTGTAACCCTTGGTAAAGGGAAGAAGAAAGCAAATTTTTATGTTCCCTATGTCACAGAAATTTTGTTCTGTGATATGTGCACATATATGTATGTATACTTTTTTAATCTATAGTGGTTGTAGAATGCATACATATATACACACAATTATATTTAGTAATATCTATATAACAGATAGTAATATAGTAATATATAGTAATCTATATAACAGATTATAATATAGAGTATATCTAGATATATTATATATTATTAATATACTGATATTAATAACATAAAGTATATCTAGTACTATACTGTGATTTATGCTATATAGCTATATATATATATGTTGTCAGATAATGCATATTCCTTACATCTCTTGGCATTTTCTTCCAATTAAAAATAAGAATTATTATTATTATTATTATTTTTTAATAAAAAGCCTCAGCTACCCCCAAGTTCTGTAAGGGTTGACTTTTACTGTCATTTATTTTGACAATTCAGTGGCAGTCATAGTCAGAGCCTCACTGTGTAATCCTGTGGAAATGTCTCTAGGTAGCAAGACGTGCCCACTGGTCATGGAAGTCAGTTCCGTTAAATAGGGAGGATTTTATCTGTCTGAATAAATATTTCCGGGGCTCCCCTCACTCTGTGGATTTGAGATGTGCACAGGCAAGAAGGGTCATCGCCATAAATCAATAGTTTTTCTGAAGCCACAGATTTAGAGCTGACAGCAGCTTTTTGGTTGAAATAAAGATTGTGACGTTCAGGCATAGGCAGCAACTGCTGGGAATAATGTGTGGAGGTGACAGGACTATTTTGTGAACGTATATCAAGTGTGGATAGGAAAAACAATTTTTGCTCATTTGGCGGTAAGTTAACTAATTGATATCAGCAAGGAGAGAAAGACAAAACTATTCGGTAGAATTTGATGCTGGTAATATCTATCCGTGTATGCACATACACCTCAATCCCACCACCAAATTCCGGTGTGTCCTTTAAGTCTCAGTTCAAGAAGGGCTTAGTCCTTCATATCATGTGTTACCGATCTTGATGCTGCTCACAACTTGCTGTGGAGGTAGTGGGAATGATTGATGTCTCCAAGGAAAGGAAGATAGAATAGAAAGAATAACACCAAGATTTACCTGAAGAAAGGATCACTTGAATGAATGGAAAAAGAGAGAAGGACACTAAGGTCATCAAGGAGATAGTAAAGTGAACCAGGTGAGGACAGCTGCACCAAAGGCAGAGGGAATTTCCTAGAAATAGGAACTGTGGATGGCGTCGGCTATTGTAATGAATTGGAGGATTAGTAAGAGTTCAGGGATGTACATTTTAGTGGATTTTTTAATATATATTTTATGCAATTTTGTACATAACTCATTTCCAATAATTAAGTGTGAACTCCCTGAAAGCAGGGACCAGATTTATTCAATTTACAAGCTTCAGAGTCTGGCAGACATATTAGGGACCAATAAATATGTTTTGAAAGTATGAACGGATGGATAAATGCTGACCATAATATAGCAATTTAGTGCAAAATTAAAATTATGAAGTCTTAAAAAAGTGATTCAATTCTTGTAAAATAGAGCACAAGAAACCATTGTCGTATGTGGTACCTCTAGGGGTTCAAAGCATAAAATCCTCTTACTTCTCTTCTGACTAAGAACCAACTGAGAAAGTGAGCAGCAAGGAGGCAAAAGGAAATAAACAAACTTCTTTCACTAGCCTAATATTTCCATGATTCTGATCATATTCATATGAAATGTCTAGAAGAGACAAATGTATGGAGACAGAAAGTGGATTAGTGTTGCCACAGGCTGGGTGTGAGTGAATGGTAGGTAGGGAGGGCACATGCTATAGGCATTTCCTTCTGGGGTTAAAAAAAGGTGTTCTAAAGTTAAATTGTGTGATAATTACACGACTCTGTGAATATACTAAAAGCTATTAAATTGTTCACTTTGAATAGGTGAGTTTTATGGTGTATGAGTCACATCTCAATGAAGCTATTATTTTTAAAAAGGCAGTAATAAGGTGTTAGCTTTTATTAATGAAATAAATGAAATACATTTTATTAGTGAAAGAAATATAAGTTAAAATGTATGACCAAATGAGGGGCGCCTGGGTGACTCAGTGGGTTAAACCTCTGCCTTTGGCTCAGGTCATGATTTTGGGGTCCTGAGATCGAGCCCCGCATCTGGCTCTCTGCTCAGCAGGGAGTCTGCTTCCTCCTCTCTCTCTGCCTACCTCTCTGCCTACTTGTGATCGCTCTGTCAAATAAGTAAATAAAATCTTAAAAAAAAAAAGTATGACCAAATGGGTTTATTTGTACTCTTCTAATTTGTTCAGTCTTACCTATCAGTCACTGACAGAGCGAGCATCTGTACCTCCCCCCTGTCTCCCATTTTCTCTCTCTTTCCTGCTCCTCTGTATACTCATGAGTCTTATGGCTGAGAAGGAGGATGAGAGTATAGAAGAAGAAGAAGAAGACTGAACTGAACATGCCCAGTTTTTCCCCCAAAGTAACCAAAGAAACCACTCCTTCTTAGGGGTGGAGGAGTGAAGAACTGGGGAGAGACCAGGAATATTACCCTGAAAGACTTCTTTCACATGGAAACATTAGGAATTAGGGTTAAATAGGTGCCATTCTTCCTGTAACTCCCCCTCTTTATGTTTAGTGATAGAATAGCAACTTTAGTGGTACCAGTTAAATACACACACAACTTGGGTTTGAATAAGATTTTAATCTAAGGTAGGTACCCTGGGGAACAAACTGCTAGGGAAGAAGAAAGAAGATCAAAGTCATTGTCTCTATACTTTCCCACTGACCCTTTTATGCCGGATACTTTTCTGTGCCAAAGACCACTCACTTTGGCTCCAAACTTTAAGAATAATCTCTACATCTCTATGATTTTTTTTACAGCCTTCAAAGAACTTTTGTAGACTTACTATCTTCTCATCATAGTATCGAGAAAGAGGGGACACAATCTATCTGTCTTCTCAGGAAGTCCCGTTTATTATGATCATTCTGTCATTTCTATCAACCAATGCTTTTTTTAAAATTTGGGATTTTTAGGGATCCACTCTAAGGATCAGAGGATGTTCTCTTCATTGCATATCAGGTACGATCCATGTCTATAAAGAGCTTCTCTTGAATTAACGATCTGCCACCCAAACACTATCTGTGGCCATGATTATAGTTATAATACTATGGTAATGGAATGCAATATGGTATGAAATAGGGGCTATTACTCAGTAATAGACAGAAGCCCATTCTTCATGTATTGAAGGATATCACCCTATCTGATGTGTGTGTGTGTGTGTGTGTGTGTATGTGCGTGCGTGCTCCTTGTACATGTGTGGTTGCATAGACGCTTGGGTGTACTTGCACTCACATTAGACACATTTGCCTATTCCAGATGCTTCCTTACTTAGGTATAAGCACCTACAGTGTCTGGTTCTTAGTAGATTCACATTACAGATTGGCATCATGAGGGCTTGGGATCACAGATATTCAGAATATAGGAGAATTGACTCTATTAACTCAGGCATTACTGGATGAAGGGCTACTTCTTTTTTTTTTTTTTTTTTTTGTCCTGGCAATATTATTCTTACTTTGAGGCATTAGAGCATTTTGAGAGTAGTGAAACTTCTCATGGCTTTCAGAATTATAATTTAAATCTTTCATCCCTCCAGAACTCAGGACATTTAATTTATCATGATTCATAAAAGACCAGTAATAAACCCTGTCTTTATTTAAACATGGGCACATTGACTTCCCTTTGTAGGAATCGGGTGCTCTTTATCTGCGTTTCTCTATCTACTTATCATGGATCCTGCATGTGTACAAAAAGCCATCTTTGTCAGTCAGGGGGAGATTTTATTAACTAAAGGTTCATTTGTTCTTCAAGTGACACTATCTCTTTGGAATTACCAGATGTTGTTCAAACTGTGCCGTCTCGCCTTTTATTCTGATGATGGCAAATGTTGAACGTGGTGAATAAATATTGGGCACTGTCCTCGGTCATCTTAAATAAATGTGATAAAATGAAAACATGTCGCCGCCGAGGTCTCATTTGTTCCCAGGAAGTCCACAGCACATTAAGGCTCGCGGACAATGAAAGGCAAATCAGCCATTCACTGGGTGTTCCATTATGAGATGTTCTTGTCACTTTCGAGATTCCATTTTAGATTAATATATAGGGAGAGATAAGATGGCATGTATTTAAATGATGACATGGTACCATCACAGAATTGTTTTGTTATAATTGTACCATGTGGACAATTAAATATATCGCAGTGGTCGTGCACTAGAAATTTGCATGAAAAAGAAAAAAAAAGTGGCAGAAAATTAATTAATGGGAAATTTCTTGTGACGTGGGTCCATAGGGGCTTATAATAATGCAGGTGTTGTATTTGGTCCCTTCTTTCCTCCTGTGGCAAGACTGGTGACTGTCTTTTGAGGACGAGGAGGAGCTGGGGAGATTTCACTTAACTGGATGATCACAGAGCTAGATTTTGTCGTTCATTGTTGAGTCATGTATTAAATATTTATAATAGAAAAGAAGTGGGAAAGAGCAATCTGTCAAAACAGACATTTTGGAATCACCATGCCCTTCTTTTGTGGGTGATGTGTGACACCCATGAATTGCGATTAAAAATAGGATATAAAGAAGAATCTCTGCTTTCACAGTGGGGAATAGCTTATTAATGCTTTGATAATAATTGCTAATAATTATACTCAAATCGTATTACATCAAGAAATTGAGATGTGAACCACACTGGGGCACTAAGATTTCACAATAACAGCCACAATTTTTCTAATTTATTACATTGTCATCAGTCTTGTGATTTAAAATCCTTTCTCACAGTCTCCGGTAATATATGGAATTATTAAAAGTTGGTGACTGTCTGTTGTTCAGAAACGTTGAAAGAAATGAAGTGTTTCTGGGGATGTTGCCGGAGTCCTTTTGAAAGGGTAGTTAAGTATCGCTGATTAATTCCCATTCTATGTCTGATGAAATAGAGAAGGGGAAAATTTTCTCTTCTACCAAGTATTTCATTGCGAACAGCAGCCTAAGAGTTGTATAAGCATTTTCCTTATTCTGTAAAATTGATTTGGTGTGAAAAATCTCAGACGGTTCCATTTCAAGGCAATGTTTTATTTGGTGATGCAGGACAAATGTAGAGCTAAGGAGATTTGTAGGCTAATTTATTGGGCATTTTAATATTGTGTGTTCTCAACATCGGTGTGGTAAGTACCTCACTAATGCCTCCTTGGCCATGTACTGCTCATGGCATGCCCAACTCATCTTAATTAAATTCCTGCCAGCAACAACCTTCCTTCTGCTCGTGGGATACATTGCTGTCACCGTGAGACATTTTCTAGGAAAACTGAGATATATTTTTCACAAACGGGACCCTTTCTCTCTCTTTCTTTTATGCTCCAAATATTAGTCATTTGAATTAATATTAAGTTATTATGTACTGCAAATGAGCGCTTTACAAATCTTTCAAAAACATGTCTTCTGGCAGGAGGCCTGGGGACGCGTGATAGAGGTGGAGATCGTGCAGGTGTGTTGGGTTAGTGATGGGTGAAATGACTTCACGTGTCTCGTCCCCATCTCCCATTGTTGGTGTGCAGGCCGAGGAAGCACCTTGCAAATTGAGAAGGAAAAGGGCCTCCTGCTGCGGCTTGTGCCCCATCACTGAGGTAATTGCAGTGTCATCTTCCCCTTCAGGAAGAGGAGGAAAGTTTGTCTAGAACTGTGTACTTTCTAAGAAACATGGCTTTCCTGATCGGGAAACGGGAGGTTTCTTGAGTTCTGTAACATGAGTCACCTGCAGTGTTGTTAGGACACTGGGAAATGAGCTGTTTCATTTAGAACTTTGTCATGACCTTCAAAAGTTTGGCCTGCAAATTGACACAGGGCTTGCAGCGTTTGTCCTGGGGATGTGCAGCTGTCACGTCAATGTCTAGAAGAATTGTGCCTTATAGCCCCAAATGGCTAATTAAACAAAACAAAAGAAAACAAAAACGCCAACGCAGGGGCATTGTCATTCTTCATTCATTCAATTTTCTCTTTCCCTCTTATAGGTGAACAATAGGTTTCAATGAACAGGATGTGGTCTCCCCCAGATGTTAAATCGTCAAGCCCACTTGCTCTCATGCTATAGCCGCATTGTGAACTGTCTTGCATTTCCCCAAACATGTCCAGCTCTTCCTGAGTCACGCACTTTCTGTTCCCTCTGCCCCATTCCTTTACGTCTTACTTCTCACTTCAATCTCTGCTCAAAAGTGCCTCTTCTCCTGGGAAAGCCTTTCCGGGAATTCCTACCCTATCCCAACTTCAACACCCTAAGACACATGAGAATTGACTTGCATGTGACCTTATAGCAAATTCTATGTTTCTTCTACTCACATGTATACATGTATTTGTGTGTGTGTGTGTGTGTGTGTGTGTGTGTGTGTGTGTGTGTGTGTGTGTGTAGTGAGCACTTTCCATATTCAAGGCATTCATCTTCCTATTGGGGACCCATCAATGAAACGCTTGGGCAAAGCTTCATGGAGCCTACATTCTAGTGGGACACAAAGACCCTGGAAATCAGAAAGTCATTGTAGAAGGTGACCAGTGCTATGATAAAAGGAAAGAGAAAAAGGGTAGGAAGGAACAGAGCAGGGTAGATTCACTTAAAATTTTAAATGAAAGGGGAGGGCAATCAGGGTGGGCCTCATTGTACGGCCATATTTTAGCAAAGAGTGGAAAAATCTGAAGGAGTGATCTCTGTGGATATTTGGAGAAAGAACATTCCAGGCAGAGCAAATAGTTAAAACAAACAAACAAAAAACCCCTAAGGTTTGAGTGTACCTCTGTGTTCAGTGAACAAGGCGGGGTCAGAGAAAATAGTAGGCAGGGAATGTGTTCAAGGAGATAACAAGGTTGGGGGCAAGAAGGGGGACTAGTGCCATGTCGGACTTACAGATAATTAGAGACTTTGTCTTTACTTGAGTAAAATAAAGATTTGATTTGTATTTTAAATGGATAATGTGGGCTTCTAACTGAGAATGTATTTTAAGGGCCTTAATAGAATTCATAGCCGAATAGACCATAGGCTCCAGGAGGGCTCGTTTTGCTCTTCATTGAAACCTCAGGAGCAAGCCCAGTGCTTGGCACATTGCTGTCCAATAAATATTTAATGTAAAAGAATAAAATAAGTACAGAGCACATCAAGATGATGCTAATTGGCATCCGTCCCTCAGAGGCAAGTATTGTAGACAGGCGGTGTGCAAATTTCAAGCTCAGGATCTAATTTCATCCCTCTGTTTAGATTACTTCAGTACCTCCCAACCCAAGGCTTGAGTTCAATTATCCACCTGATTGTTGCTATATGCAACTGTTCTTAATTAGTCCTGCTTTACTTTGCAATATGTGAACTTTGACATTTCTAAGAAAAAGAAATCTGATGCCAGGTTGGAAGACTTTCCTCCTTAAAATGAACATGCTTCATGTGCAAACAGATGACTAGAAAGTATCCCTGCCCTGTGGCCTACCCGGGTAATGATTCCTGGGGTAGGGGTTGTCCATGGCAAACCAGAATGTTACACTCTAGTGGGTAAATGATCCGTGTTTTAGAATTAGTATGCATGCGTTCCAAAATACATATTTACCTGGTAGTCTGTAACTGTTCAGCAGAACTGTTACAGTCTAGTAAGTAAATAACGTGTTTTTCAAAATTAGAATGTGTACCAAATATGTATTTACCCAATAGTCTGTGACAGTTCTGAAGAAACCTTCCCAGTCTTTAGTCTATCAAGCTAACTGATGGATGCAGTTTTAATGATGTTTGGACCATGGACTTGGTGTAAGAGAAGATGCGTGATTTTTAGAAGAGTGAGGGATTGCCATGTAGCACAACCAATTTTAGATGGAAATTTTAATATAGTTACAGACTCTGTTCCTCCTATTTTTTCCTTTCTCACCTCTTTTTCTCTGTTGTCGTTCTTTTCTTCTCTTCCTCCTCCTTTCCCTCCTCCTGCTCCTCCTCTTCCTCCTCCTCTTCTTTGATTTGCAAGTTTCTGGACGTCTGAATGCTAATGGCATCACGGTAAATTTTTAAATAATTTAATTCTTGGTCACATAATATGGCTTTGTCAGTGATTCTTGTACAGACTTCTGATCACGTATAAAGACCAGTGTTCCAGTGGCTAATCCCATGGCCATAGAGAGATCCAGAAGTTGGATTCTGATAAATGATTTCCATGGGAGTATCAGTTAATGAGTATACCTCATTATAGTCTAGTTAAGCCAAGAAAAAGAGAATTGTATTTACATCAACCATCTAGATATATTGGACAGGAATGATTTTTGTAGAGTGGACTCTGAGGCCATGTCAATGTTGTGAGGCATTGAGTTTTCAGTGGGACATTATTAAATTTCCATCATAACAGATGTTCAGCCTGCTGCTGGCTGTAGGAATAGAGATTTTGACTCATAGATCAAGGTAGTTCATGGATGTACAAAATTGTACTCAAAAGCTTGTGGCTCTGGAACCAAATGACCAGGGCATTTGTCCTCTGGATTTGGACAAGTCAGGTAACTGCTTTAAAACTTGACTGCCTTATCTGTAGAATGGGTGTGACATTAGTACCCACTTCATGAGGTCCCTGTGAAGGAGTTACTATCTATAAATCATTTATGTCTCTTCAGATCACAGACTGAATATTTAATGAAGTTCATCAACAATTGTCTACCATAATCCAAAGATTTCAACTGCACCTTCTATCCGGGATAGAGCAGATAGTTGGGGTAAAAATGTCAGCACTGCCCAGATCTCCAAGTTGTTGGCTGGGAAGTAAGTGAAGAGGCCAGGCGTGTAATTGGATGTTTCACTAATAGGTTATAAGTGGTTGTGCAAGTTTCCGAACACCTTGCATAGTCTAATAAATACCTTCAGTTGACAACTGAGAAAGCAACCATGGATTTAGAACTCCTTACTTGGAACCATGTTAAACAGTCATTTATGAAATACCCATTAGAACTCCTTGGAGGTTCATATTCTGCAAAAGTTGCCCACCCCCTTTTTCCCCCCCCTCTCTCTAATTGAGAGTGTTGCTGCAGGTTGAGTTGGCTTTGCTGGTTCAATGAAGGCCTTGGTTTTTTTTTTTTTTTTAAATTTCCTTTCATGGCTGTAACTGTTTTGTAAGGCAGAGCACTGTGGAGTGAGCCTCCATAGCCCTCGCTTAGGTGTGTTCTTCTTTACGATGTACCTTCTGTGAGGTTCACTGCAGTTGTCACCTTATGTCTGATGTCATTTGCACAACTAGGTGAGAGGATCCAGGAGGGCGTGGACTATATCCACTGATTTAACGCTCTTTCCCTAGACCCGGACACAGGAACTTACACAACAGTGGCGTGTCAGAAATTGTATTCTCTTCTTTCATGATTGACTGAGTTGGTTCTTCAGAGTCCATGACACCATGCTAATTTCCAAACAGCCATCTCGGCATCCTCCCTAAGGTGTATGAGTTTTAGATCGACTGTCTGTTGACATTACTGGTTCAGAGCATTTGTTGAGTCCTTGCTAAGGGCTATGCATCAGGCACTGCTGTAAGCACTTTGCATCATTATTTCTTGGAGGGCTCAGGGGAATCCTTTTAAATCCTATCACTGCCCCATTGCAGGGGATGCAATGTGGTCTTTGGGGGAATAAACACAAATCTAAATGAAATTGTGGTGCTCATAAGGGTCCTGATCATATGTTTCAACATTTCAATGTGGCCGGAGTCCTGTATTTATATGAAGGGACTCCAGTGAAATGATTAATGGAGTTTTAACATTGAGTGAAGACTCTGCAGCTGTTTCCATCACCAAAGATGTGACCAGGCTGCAGCCAAAAAGTGAAGTTAAATTGCACTTCAATTCAGTCTTCAAAATATACCTCAAATCTTTACTCTTCTGTCTTCATGTCCACTACCTTTCATCCAGGCTACTGTGACATTCTGCTGTGATATCCTGGTAAGTAGCTTCACTATCTGTTGTGAATGAGGGTATGAACCCTCACATCATTGTGAATGAGTGATTGGAATGGGACTAAGAGGAGTGTTTTTGGGAAAGCATCATCTACACATCAATCGCATCCTATTGTTTCTTAATGAAAATATGTGGGGCATTTGCCTATCCTCGGTGCTGAAGAAAATGCAGAGTAAGCATCTACTTTTGAAAGTCAAAAAGCAGAAAAAGTCAAGTATTATATGGTTTCACTTACTTGTGGAGCATAAGGCATAACATGGAGGTCACAGGGAGATGGAGAGAAGTGAGTTGGGGGAAACCCGAGGGGGAGACAAATCATGAGAGACTGTGGACTCCGAGAAACAAACTGAGGGTTTTGGACGGGAGGGGATGGGGGAATTGTGTGAGCCTGGTGGTGGGTATTTTGGAGGGCATGTCTTGCATGGAGCACTGGGTGTGGTGCATAAACAATGAATTTTGGAATGCTGAAAAGAAGTAAAATAAAATAAAATTGGGGAAAAAAAGGCATTTGCAAAAGGGAAGGTGAAGGATGATGATAGGCAGAAAATTGCTCCTTATAGAAAACGCTAATACAAAAAGCCAGAGACCCCAAGGTGTCAAATAACTTCCTCTTTAACTTTTGCTGGAAGCCTCACCTGGCGAAAAGGGACTAGAAGGATTAGCAGCCAAAAGAGGATATTGCTCAGGATAGGGCAGACAAACAGCTTGGTGACTTAAAAGGACAATTGTTAAAAATGTTTTGCTTCTCACGCATTCTCTAGGTCCTCTGTGGCCTGGCTGGGAGTGCTGCGCTGTTTCTCCCTCACTGGAGGTCATGGGCTCCACTTCCATTCTTCTACAATTACTGCGACAAGGAAAGGACAAGGTTAATTGCACAGTGGTTCTTAAAGCTTCTGCCCCAAAGTGACATGCGTCACCTCTGTTCACATTGCATTAGCCAAAGGAAGACATTTGCCTGCACCTAAATTTAAGCAGGCAAGGCAGCACAGTCTCCCCTTCTGCCCTGAAGGAGAAGCAGACGTTTTTAGTGAACAGCAACTAAGAGCTCCTCCCACCGCATCTAGCTGTACCTGACCAGTGTCCATTCCCAGTGCAGCCAGACCAGGAGCAATGCTTTTAGGATGTGCACTAACACTGTTTTCTTTCTCGTCTCTGTGACTTTGGTGGTTAGACATCCTGATATACATCTAATTTGATTTTTTTCCCTCAATTTTCCATTGCATTGGTCCCCAGACTGAAATGCTGTATCCCTTAATCAACAGAGGCTTTCTTTATTAATGGGCAATTAATTTTTAGTTTCAATCCATGGCCTACTTCTTTTTTGAGTATTACTTGAAACATTTCTTTGCCAAAATAATTTTTTATTTTGCTTCTTGTCGTTTTCTTTAGAAAGGGTCGCTGGCAGGTCCTCATTTTGATTCTTTTCCTACTGTCCCTGTTACCCCTTTCCCCACAGGCTAAATCAGTCTTTGTTCCATTCTCATCTTTACTCTTCTCGGTGCACTCATCTGTATGGAAAGCGGGATCCGTGTTTGACAAGCATGCTTACCCTTTGCTTACTGTTTTAATAAAAATCTCTATCACCGTTTTTATCTACAGTAGCAGTCAAGGCACTATTTGATATCGAGAATCTAGATTTCATAGACTTTGAAATATTTTCCCCATATCTTTTTTGGCAAGTCTTTGAACATAGACTACAAAAAATTGACATGTCGGAGATGAATTTGCAGACTCGAAGTTAAGTAATGACTACCTGTCCCAGTTTAAATTGTGTTCCAGGATTGAAACATTATATTACACAGTCAAATCATTGAAATTAATGGTCAGACTGTTCTATAACTGAGTTCGTTTCCCTTGAGATTGATGTTCTATGAAATCAGCAGGCTGTCCAAATTTGCCTGCGTCGCCTTGGGTTTGGGGGATAGTTTTGCCCTGGACTTGATGATCTCAGAGCTGGACCTCAGCAGCCAAGCTGTTTTTTAAATGGGGAACAATGAGTAGTAGCATCTCCATTTTCAAGTCCCTTTCATATCTAGAGAATCTCACTTCCTTCTCTTTACCTTGTGAGGCAAGTTATTATTGTCCCAAGCATGCAGATAGGGAAAATGAGGCCCTAATGTTAGGTGTCACGCCAGAGATGATACACTCTAACCCTAACCCTGGACCTTTCTCACCATTCAGGCCTCTTAAATATCCCTCTTCATGGAGTTCTTTCTTGACTTTCCCATCTAGAGAAACGTAGTCCTTCACCTATTTCCACAGTATGAATGTTTTTTCTTATTTATATCTGTATGTTTATTGCCAACCTCTATCCAGTAGAACACAAGGAAGGAAACCTTGTTTCTTTCTTTCCTCTTTTTTTTTTTTTAAAGATTTTATTTATTTATTTGAGAGAGAGAAAGAGAGAGAACGTGAGGGGACGGGGGTAAGGGGTAGAGAGAGAAGGGAAGCAGACTCCCCGCTGAGCATGGAGCCTGACCGTGGGACTCGATCCCCAGACCCTGAGATCATGACCTGAGCTGAAGGCAGAGGCTTAATGGGCTGAGCCACACAGGCGCCCACAGGAGACCTTGTTTCTTTAGTGTCAACATCCAAGCACTACAGCAGCACCTGGCACTTAGTAGATGTTTAAAAATATTAATAGATGAATACATATTTACACACAACATTCTCTCTCAGGAATGGAGTTTAGATTAAGACACCTTACTGAACTGCTCTGTGTAAAGGAATGAATTAAGCATTGAGGGCTTTATGAACAAGCCCCACTACTTAAGGTCTTTGAGAGCTCAGCTTTGCAGGTAATAGTATGTATTAGTTATCTAACACTATGTAACAAATTACTCCAAAGATGAGTATGGAGTATCTTGAAACAATAAGCATTTATCATCTCACATAGTTTCTGAGGGTCAGGAATTTGGGAGTGGCTTAGCTGGGTGGTTCTGGAGCAGGGAGCCTCCTGAGGTGGCCGTTAGAGCTGTCAGCAGGGGTAGTTGTTAAATGAAGCCAGAGGATCCACTTCCTAGCTCACTCATGTGGGTGTTGGCAGACCTCAGTTCCTTCCTTGCCACATGGACCTCTCTGCATGACCACTGGAGTGTCCTGGTGACTTGACAGCTGTTTTTTTCCAAAGTGAGTGTTGAGAGAGAAAGGGGCGGGGGGCGGGGTTGCGGTAGGGAGGACTGTGGGATTGAGGGAGGGAGGGAGCGAGAGTTCAAAATGGAAGTCATGATCTTTTTATAAGCTAATCACAGAGTGACGTACCATCACTTCTGCTGTGCCACACAGACGAACCACCATCCAGTGTTGGAGAATCAGTACAAGAGTATGGATACCATGAGGTGGAAATCATGAGAAGCCGTTTTGGAGGTCGACACCATCTCTCTTGTTCAGACTCTCAGAACACTGCAGTGGATTGGACATGCTTCTCAGAATAGCAGAAGTCTTTCCCTGCTTCCCTTTCCATCGCAGGACCCCTTTGGATGGATGGTTTGATTTCCAAGACCAAGTCTTAAAATACAGTCATTAAAAACACAGATTCCGGTGTCAGCAGCCCAATTTTGAACATGGTCCCTGCCTCTTGGTGTCCATGTGACCAGGGCATATCTTTGTGCTTCTCTGACCTCAGTATTCTTTTTTGTTTTTGTTTTTAAGATTTTATTTATTTATTTGACAGAGAGAGCTCACAAGTAGGCAGAGAAGCAGGCACAGAGAGAGAGGAGGAAGCAGGCTCCCTGCTGAGCAGAGAGCCCAATGCGTGGCTCGACCCCAGGACCCTGAGATCATGACCTGAGCCAAAGGCAGAGCCTTAACCCACTGAGCCACCCAGGCGCCCTGACCTCAGTATTCTGTGCTATAAAATGGGGATACTATTAGTAGCTGCCTCACAGAGTTGTACTTAGGAAGTGTTGTCTTGTTTTGTTTGGACTGTCTCCTGGCCAATGAGTGCAGGCATGATTTGTGCTTTCCTCAGGGGTCTTTGAATGGATTGAACAGCCCTAGTCAGACCTCTTAAGTGGAATCAAGCTCAGCTTCCTTTGGTAAATTGTAAATGGGTCACATAGTGACCACATGAAGCCCAATTTTTTTGCCGTGGGGGCTCTGTCCACCATATGTGTCCATGCCGTGTGTTTTCTCTGGGTCCTTATCCTGCAGCCCTGGCACATCTGTGCAATAACCTTCACCACCCTCCCGAATCCAGAATCCTTACCTCCCTCTCCAGAGGAAACCAGAGCATCTTTTCCGAAAGTGATTGGCCGGTGGCTGAATTCTACCGCAGTTTTCATAAGTTCACTTTGAGCAGATTTTTCATGTCTTCCCTATTTATATCTTTTCAAATCCAATCTCCTTCAATCAATTTTAATCTTCTAATGTGTTTGCTATAAGTACTGTACAATTCACTTGTCCTCAATAATAAAATTCATTTTGGTTCAGCCTCCCAGTAATTTGTTTGAGAAGAAGTCGTTAGGAAACCCTTGCATTCCTTTCTGATTTAGAGGATGACCTTCAGTATTGATAGCATTTTGTTGTCATGCACTTGAAGCATTCTTTCATGACTGACAGAGCTGTTTAAATAATGGACCGCGGAGCCATGTGCTTCAATGAAATCTGACTACTCTAATTCCGTCATATATTAGGAAACTTCAAGTGTTCTACAAGGACACAGTTTCGTTGACCATGGATTTATTTTTTTAGTTTGTACAAATTATCTCCACTGTGTGTTGGACCCCCTTCACTGTAAAATACACTTTCCTTCTGCGAATGAGTGTTTTTATTGCTTTACCTCTCAGTGCACTCCGTATAAGCAAAGCCTTGTACTTTAGGCCTTTCCTGGAACACATCAAAACAGATAAAATGGAATATTTTCTATACAAAAGATAGAGATGTAGGGCATTATTGATTAAGTTTACACTCAAGGCTAAAAAAGTGTAGAGTTTACTATGGAAGATATATATATATATTTCTCAAAATATGTGTATAAACACACACATAAATATGTATGTGTAATTTATACATGTATCTTAAATGGGAGAAGTAAACATTGAAAGCATGTTTTATTGTTAATCTTATTTATCTCTAGCTTTTTAAGCAGCACATGAAGACAAAACACCTTTTTATTTAGACTTGGCTAAAAATTATCAGTCATATGTAGATATTATGCAGTATCTGCCAACTTCCTACTCAGGAAAAGTTAAAGCAGATGGCAGAATTTCTGTGCCATGTGGCATTTGTTTAAGTGTGGCAATAGCTAATATTTTTTTCTTTGATTATTCTAACTATTTTACGTTTAAGACTCAATTAGCCTTGAACTACCGTCCTTGATGGTCGCTTTGGTTAAGAGTGAGATGGGGAGAAGGAAGAGGTTTTGAATAGTTGATTACATGACTGCTGTAGCTCCATATTCAGGGGCACTGGGCACCCCATTCACAGAATAATGTTATTGTACTTTAAATATAGACTCCCCCAGGAATTGTTAAGGAGCAGGTTCTATTCAGATCACTGTGTGCTTTCGATTGGCCTTTATACTACAAAAGACTGGAATTCACATTTGTGAGTCTGTGGGACCCCAGGGAAGACATCTTGGAGTCAACATCATCTCAGGCATGTAGTGCATAATTTGTTTTGATAACTGCAAACAAAAGGGGTCTTTTCCCACAAGGCTTCTTCAGAGATTGTCAGAGGCTCTTCCCCTTAGTAATAGGAGCTGCTCTGAGGACCCCGAGAAACCTGGGCAGGACTGGAGGGCAAAAAGACGGAGGGAGGATGCCCTGCGAGAGATTCTGTGGGTGGGAGGGGGGCAGCATTCTAGAGAAAATGGAGCAATCTAACCCTGATAGCCATTCCTATCAGGAAGCGATATCATGCAGCCATGACCTATGGCCTAGTCCTAGTGCCCTGAGTGCTTTTTATAATGTGTATCTTTCCAGTGCATTTTCTTTTTTTTTTTTTTTTAATTTTATTTATTTATTTGACAGAGAGAAATCACAAGTAGACAGAGAGGCAGGCAGAGAGAGAGAGGGAAGCAGGCTCCCCGCTGAACAGAGAGCCCGATGTGGGACTCGATCCCAGGACCCTGAGATCATGACCTGAGCTGAAGGCAGTGGCTTAACCCACTGAGCCACCCAGGCGTCCCATCCAGTGCATTTTCATTCCTGACTTGAGTTTTTATGCTTTAATATAGTAAGAGGAAGGGGGTATGTGTGTGTTGATGTGGTGGGGGAGGGAGGGAGGTTTTGATTGAGAAAATCAAGGACCTATTGCTTGCCAATTCTCTAAGAATCCTTACCGATCATCTGCTCATTATAGAGAATCTTGAGGTTCTCCTAAGCCTCCTGGAGGCTTGCCTCATTAAATTGATTGAATAGGGGGAAAGGCCTTGTCAGGAAATATTTATACACAGATGAAGGAGGAAGGCACCTATGGAGTGCTGGACCCGTTGCAGGAGTTCAGTAAGGATTCCTCGAATGAATTTACAAAATAGGATATGTCAAAAAATTTAGTCATTATTAGGACAGGTTTGATTGAGGATGATTTTTCTTTTCTCAGTTTTCATGAATTTTGGTAATGTTTGATTAACTGCTTTTATTATGATTCTAGGTTATTGCAATTTTATATACAAATAACACAAGTCTACCCCTCACCCCTATTAACAATTTGGTGATAGCCTTGCACATCTTTTTATGGATTTACATTGCATGTACAAGTATATTTCACTCAAATATACATGAAATGGTACACTGTGTATTTTCCTTCAAATGCACAGGTAGCAGGTGTCCTGGGCCCTTTGTTTTTAGTCCATAAATATCTGTTGCATACTTTCCAATATCTTGCATCGTGTCATGTAGTGGAGGCTTAACATCATTTATTTAACCATTTTGTAGCAATGTTTAATTTTATAATGAATATTTAAGCAACTGATCTGTATTAAACTCTATGTGGGATACAAAATAAGCCTGTGACACAAGTTGTTAAATATTTAGTTATGTATTTTACACATTTTTAAAGATTTTTATTTATTTGAGAGAGAGAAAGAGAGAGAGCATGATGGAACGTGTGGGTAGTAAAGGGAGAGGAGCAGATCGCAGGTGGATCCCCAGACCCTGCGGCCAGGACCTGAGCTGAAGGCAGACACTGAACCGACCTGGCCACTCAGGGACCTTGCACATTTTCTTTAATGAATATGCTTTACTTTTTAAGTGTGAAAGTTTAATTTTTTTTAAATATACTTATAGAATCAAAACTGTACTCTTGAGGGGTGCCTGACTGGTTGAGTCAGTAGAATGTATGACTCCTGATTTTGGGGTCGTGAGTTGAAGCCCCACACTGTGCATAGAGCTTACTTTAAAACAAAACAAAACAGGGGAACCTGGGTGGCGCAGGGGGTTAAAGCCTCTGCCTTCGGCTCTCATCATGATCCCAGGGTCCTGGGATCGAGCCCCACATCGGGCTCTCTGCAAAGCGGGGAGCCTGCTTCCTCCTCTCTCTCTGCCTTTCCCTCTGCCTACTTGTGATCAAATAAATAAATAAAATTAAAAAAAAACTTCTTAAAATAAAATAAAACAACAAAACTGTACAACTGAAAAGAATAACAATTTTTTGCTTTGATCTTTAGCTCTGATAGACCTTGCCTTGCTCTAAATGTATCAGAGGCTCTGATACATAGATAGGTAGATAGATAGATAGTTAGATAGATATAGATACATAGATATATAGATGCATATAGATATGTAGGCATGGTGTATACATATATATATACACACATAATAGAATGTGTGTGTACATGCACACACATACACATCTAATCCATTACAACACTATTTAGCATGAACCTTAGCCGCACATTATTGCTAGTTCTTCCCCAGACAGGCACGGAAGTTCTACAACTTCTTTTTTTGCTTCCATGGAGGTTAATGGAGTAAATGTTTATTAAGTGAGCTACCACATCTGTAGCACTGTACTAGGGACTTAGCAGTGAACAAAATAAATACCTTCCCTCAGGGACCTTGTGCTTTACTCTAGGTAGAGAGTCACTCTATTAAGAGAGCAGGTCAACAGTCTGTCTTTCTACAGAAACAGATAGGGCAGCACCTCAGTTTCCCCTTTATCCCTTTTGAGAGCTGATACTGGAGAGAGAGGCTCATTACCCTTGTCATTGTTGTCACTGTCATGTGGATGGAGACAGTGCCCTTTGAGTAACTGGCCTTAGAGTGACCAGCAGACATGGAGCAGGGTGGGGGGCTCCACTGTCACACACATCCTTTGCCGAATGCTGCTTCAGACACCAGACTCTCCCCCTAGAAAGTGATTAAGAGATAGCTCTCTCCTACTCCAGGCTGGGGCTTTGTCTGCTCGGAGGAGTTTCTTTAAAGATGCTGCCTTACCCTGGCTTGTCTCTTAAGTAAAAGGACTGGGTGCGGGGGGCGGCCATTCACACAGATCAGGCTTAGAGTGTGCTGTGACTTGGGAAACGCTTTACAAATTCATCTTACTCAAACGGAATCCAGATCACTAATAATCCCGCATCTTGCCATCCGTCTTACTTTCATTGTGTGTGTAGCGTGACCTCTGAAAGGAAGCAGCGTGTTTGGAGAGCTAGTGACACCATGGGTAACGTTACTGATGGCAGTGGTCACCAGCACAGGTAGATGGCCTGCTCTGTGACAGGCACAGCGTGACACACGTCAGGGAAGGGGAAGTTAGTGGAGAAGGCGTGCGTGTGGCACGCAGCTGCCGGGAGAGCAAGTCGTTGTGCCTACCGTCTTCCGTCCTCCGCTGCCTGCGGCAGAGTCCCTTCTGCGCACCGTGGGGAGGCAGTGACACCCACTGGCATCACAGGGACAGTCCCACAGCTGTCCTTTTTTCCGGCACTGACGGGATAGGTGTCCTGAAGGACAGCAGATGAACGCATGCAAGGCACATTTTGTGTTCCTCCAGGGTCTGCTCTCACTGGGTTAGCTTGTTTCTAAAAGACAAGCTTCCATTGGTGTCGAGACAGCCGGCATAATTGTCGGGTGGTCAATGCCTCTCTCCTGTCTTGTCTGTGAATCTCCTTTTCTTTCTTGAGAATTTTAACTTGTCAGTAGGCAGATTATGGTGGGAGAGGCTGATGCTTGAGCATTTACTGGGGACGTTTTGGCTTTGGTTTTGACCCTGCTGCTTCTTATCTGTGGGCTCTCTTCTCTTAGGATCTGCTTCCTCGTGTGTAGAAGAGGGTTACCATTGGCACCTCTGGCAGAACTGAGATAATACACGTTGTCCACATCCAGCATACCTTTCACTGTAGTCTGCCCAGGTCCACTCGTGCGAATGGGTTGGGCGCGCTCTGCTTTCATGGCATTTTCTCACCGGTACCAGCTCACTGTCAAGACTTGCAGACCAGAAGCAAAAGAGTGCTGTGATGTGTGATCGAGGCGCCCGAATGCCTGAAAGGGTAGATCTTGGTTTGGCAAGGTTTCCCATCCAATCTTCTCTTCAAAACCAGCAGCAGGAATCCCGTATGAAGTCACTTTGAGACATGCTTGGGTCTTCCCCAAAGGTGATCAGACCAGATTTTGATATTTTCTTTAAAATCTGCCTTTTGAAAGACACAGCCTAATTTTATTTCTGGGAATCATTTTCTCTATATGATATCATAACTCGGATAAAGATAATTACACCCTGGTGTGCTTAATCAAGCACATAAATGTTGTTTGATCCTTGCGTATTTATATTTTCTTCAAAATTGAAATGTACTCTCAACTGTACATTCCTGTGAAGGGCCTAGAAACTTGAGGACATTGCAGTTGCATCATTTTCTCTCCTATTTTGGGGTGTGTGTGTGTGTGTGTGTGTATTTTTTTTTTTTTTTTTTTTATGGAACATGAAAGGATACTTAGAACCTTCTTGGAATGAAAACCAGGAGAAAATGCCAGCTAAAGGAGGGATTATTCTATTTTTACTTATAGGGTGAGGGAGGTAGTGACTGAATTCACCCTATGTAGGAGGATATTTTTTTCTGCTAAATTAAAAAAGGCGGTAATTTTTACTGTAACTTCGGAGGTTTACCCTAGATGGAAGGATGACATTCCTCCAGTGTGTGGGGTGGAGGGGGGCTGAGCAAGAGCAAAGATCTCATGGGTATTGGGAAATTGCTTTCTGAAAATATTAAAGGGTACTGTGGCAAAGTGGCTGGCTATCAGCTGATAATTCGTGCTCCTCTTCCACAACACATTCAAACACCTGATAAACAGCTGCCCAGCTAGGGGCATGCTTCCGGCCCATCTTTTATCTAAGAGGTGAGATGTGATTGGGTTCTACCCAGGGAAAATGCAGGAAGAACTGATAGGTCACTTGGAGGACTGGTCCCCCAAATCCCCTCTTGGATCCTCTATACTTCTCCCTTCCCCCGTCTTCCAGTTAATCCTCACTTGACTTTGGGAGCTTTAGGTTAAACATGGTGATGTTCTTCGGTCCCTGAATGACCGTGTGGATCGAAACCACCCCCACTCTTTCTTGCTGTTCCATATGACATTCCCTATAATGTGGGGTCATATCTGTTGCAGTAACTAGAGATGCCTCAAATAATAGGGATGGATATTTTCATCTGGTGCGATATTGAGTCCTTACTGAAAGCAAGGATTTAGATTTTGGACCAATGGTGCTTAATATTTGGCAATAATAACTTGTGAAATCCAAGTCATAGTTTCACCCAATGCTAAGCACGTCACCTATCTTAGCTCCTTTCATCTCTCTTCCTTCCAGTAGTCTGTTCTGTATAAGTCAGGAAGGGCTCCATGATGTTATGGTAATAAACAACCCTGAAATTTCCATGATATAACTCAACACAGGTTTAGTTCCTGCTCATGAATGTACACTGAAGGTCTGAGTCCCTCTGTCAGGAGGCTGTCCTCCATGTGTTGGCCCAATATTCCTAGTGGCTTATACCAAGGCACCTACACATTAATTACTGTTTTCACACCACCCAGTGCGGGGAGATTGGCCTGGAAGTCTTACACTGGCTATTAAGTGGTTTGGCAGGGAAGTGATACACTCTCCTTCCACCAAATCCCATTGGCCAGAACTAGTCACGTGGCCTGAGTTGCCCTTCTGTACCCTCCCATGTGTTCAGAAGAAAGGGAAATCTGATCGTATAGTGGGAAAGACAGTAGTTGTTCACAAATTACAGATGACAAAACTATAGCTCTGAGAGCATCAGTAACTTGGACAAAGTTTCCCAACTAGTAAAAGACAAGTTTCATCATGAAGGAGGTTACTCGAGTGATCATTTCACTTACTAACCATTTGTTGAATTGTTTCTTCATGTTAAAACACAAAATGAGGTGCACCTGGGTGGCTCAGTGGGTTAAAGCCTCTGCCTTCGGCTCAGGTCATTATCTCAGGGTCCTGGAATCAAGCCCCGCATTGGGCTCTCTGCTCAAGAGGGAGCCTGCTTCCCCCTCTCTCCCTGCCTGCCTCTCTGTCTACTTGTGATCTCTCCCTCTGTCAAATAAAGAAATAAAATCAAATAAAAACAAACAAACAAACAAACAAAAACACAAAATGAGATGATGTCCTTGTCCTCAAGAATCTTACCATTGCGTGCCGGAGATAGATGAGTGGACCAAGCTGTTACCTGCATTCTGACCACTGGTAGATATTAAACAGTAATGTTCATCTTTGTGTGGTGATATGAGGGGCTAAGAAAACTCTTGCAGGTCCCTGAAAAACCCTTTTTTAGGGACACAAGAGTCCTGGCCTGAAATGGACAATGCTGTAAGAGTCTGAGCGCAGGTTAGGGGGAAGTTAGCACCAGTAATGTCCTTGGAATGCACCAGTAGGGAGCAAGTATTTCTTGATTCATTACCTTAGGGATGGACGGTGTCCCCCTCTCTCTGTCCTTGGCTGGGTAGTTAATGGAGGACTGACATGCTTCTACGGATTTTCAGAAGAAATAAATAAAGATCCATAGTGAAAATGAAGCTGTTTTGCATTTTATTCAGTACAAACATTTTATCCTGAAACTCACTCACTGTGATGATGGAAGACTATCTGCTATGGGGTGTGAGAGACAGACAGACAGACAGAAGGAAACAGAAGTTAGAGGGATGTGGGGGAATACAGAGAGCATTGGAGGGAGAGGGAAAGTAAAGAGAAAGAGACAGAGATAGAGATGGAGAGAGAAAGAGAAACAGAAACAGAAAGAAAGAGGGAATTTCCCCATTTCCTCTTGATTTCGGCTCAGGTCAGCATCTCAGGAAGTGGGGAGTCTGCTGGAGGTTCTCCCTCTCTCTCTCTGCCCCTCCCTCTGCTTACTCTCTCGCTCCTGCCCTCACTTTCTAAAGTAAAAAAATAAATCTTTTAAAAAAAATAATAAAAATACATTTCCTAGTTACTGAAAAAAAAAAAAGTCTTTGCTTGGAAATGAGGCTACTGACATCATGTCTTCTCACCTACTTCGTTTTAATCTCAATATCTTTTAATGCTTTATGCCAATCTGTTTACCCCGAGTCCTTTTTAAAGCACACATTCTACGTGTAGGTGCATGGACACATCTGCCTATGAAGGAATCAAATCTTTGACTTTTTCTTTCACCAATTTGATTTGCTTCAGTTTGTTGAGAATGATTTCTGGGTAATTTTGAGTCAAAATACAGCAATGCCAATTTTCTGAAGAGGAATGCTACTTCCTAATTATGCGGTCATTGAATAGTTGAGCCTTAAGCTGCACCGATATGCAAAGCCACAATAATAAACACCATGCAAGATTAAAAGCTTTCTAAGACATAATCCCTTATGGTCCCATTCATAATCGTACAAATAAAGAAAAAAGAAATAAATACATGTTTTCTCAATATTGCCAAACCAGAACCGTTGCAGGAAGGGCAAATAAAAACGGCTGTATCAAGGGACCACTCTTTTTTAAGGCACTTTTGTGAAATATATAAAGTAAACCCAAACACAGACCTGCAAGGTAGGTATTAGTAATCTCCTCATATTCTAGTGATGTGAGGAGACCAGTTGAGGCTGAGAGAGGTTCAGTAAGTTCCCTGGACCCACACAGCCGATCCAGTACTAGAGCTGAGTTCAAATCCACATTTTGTCACACCTAAAGCCTATCTGCTTCCAAACTTGACCAGTCTTCACTGAAGCCTCAAAGGAATTGAATTTTTACAAGGAGAGAATTAAAATGAATAGAACCACAGTTCCCTGGGCATCTCATTTGGGTTTTTTGCCCCTTTCCCTCCAGAGATAATAATTCCTAGGCCGTATTTAAAGAATATTTTTTGTTTTTGGTGAAGAGTGTTTGATTTTAGAAGGATGCCCCCAGATGTTTTTCCAAGCTCATTTTCTTTTTCCTCCTCTCCTTCACCCCTGCCTTCTATGCTGTGCTGATTAATTTAAAGCTGCAAACTGAAAGCCAGTAGGGGGCTCTATATGCCATTCCCATCCCTCATGAAGCCTCTTTGGTTGGGGTTTCCAGACCTAAGGAAGTTGTCCCTTTGGTGGGTTACAAAGTCTAGCTGTGCTTTGAAATTAATCTCCTACCCAGGTGCTATCCCTTTGCTTTCTGAAGACTCTTGTTGAACACCAAATACTCTTGCCTTCCTCTTTGGCAGAGCTAGCCATTATTTAGGAGCATCCTTGTGAGCTGTTTGTCTTGGTGATTTTCTCTGGGAAGCTGGGACAGAGCTCCCTCCCCCTGTCATGTGGACTGCTGCTTTGGGAAAGAAAGACTAGCCCTTTCCCCTCAGAGCCCTGCCAGGTTCCCAGCAGGTCCAGCTGAGGTGAAGCAAACAACAGGTAAGTGCTGATTAGGGACAGGCCCTTCCCTTGCAGAAGGCAGGTATGGATCTTGCCATTTCAGTCGTGTTGCCTCTCTATGAAAATACTGCACCGCCTTCTCATAAACAGGCGACCTATTGATTCCCCAGCTGCTGATGAGGCCTCCCGCGTGTGTCCTGGTTAGTTCATTAATGAGGGACTCTCAGCTGAGTTTATAGAGGTCACTTGGAACTAAAGGTAGGTTTTACCAGAGACTCTCAAACTTTGTAAAAATTGGATATGTGTCCCAGATTCTTAGCTTTGGTGTTATGTTCCTCCAGGAAGCAATTGTTGATTATATATCTAACACAATCAGAGACATTTCAAGGGATTCTTTTGCCCCAGGCATTCATATAAGCCAGTCACTCTCAGTGGAAGTACTTTTGCACCCCCATACCCTCCCCCGCCCCCTGGGGACATTTTTCATTGTTTGGAGATATTTTTGGTTGTCACAACTTGCTTGAGTGTTGCTACTGGCATCTAGTGGGTGAAGGCCAGGTTGCTGCTAGACATTCTTCCTAGAAGGCACAGGACAGCCCTTTCCATGAAAAAGAATTATCTAGCCCAAAATGTCAGGGTTGAGGAAACTTGATATAAACTATTAATTAAAGTGCACCCAAATTTAATATAAAACACAATTTTAATGCGGCATAACATTGAAAGACTTTTTTTATATTCTTGCTGTGAAAGCGAATTAACTCTTAATAACCCATTTAATTCACGATTAGTTATTATTTCTCAGCAATTGTCCCATAAGCTTGGAAGTTCCTATAAGAGGAATAAACAGCATACAACTTATCTTCTAATGTCATAAAATATTTATGAATCTAAATTTAATACTTAGTGATTATATAATGCTGCATTTTAGAGAAATATAATTAAGCAGCTATTAATTTTGACTTTGCTGCTTGAAATGTTAGAGTTAATAATTTTTTTCTTCCAATTTGGATGCCCTTGGAAGTCAAAGGTCTAATGCTACCTATAGAGTCAGATGGCTAAAAAGTCCTTGAACCCATCGGTCTTGAACCTCGCCAGTCAGGGCTTATGAAATTCACTGTAATACTTAAATGATGACACTTTATGCCAACATTTGCTCAACCGCTGGCACAGTCATCTCTCAAAACACCTCGAGATATCACACATGTACCAGCAAACTAGTCTGTCTACGACCATCAGCAGAGAGAGATATTTTTAAATTCATGGGAGGGTAATAATTTATAATGTCTTCTCTTGGCATTTAGAATATAGTCATCCCTTTCCCCAAGAATCTATAGGATCTGCTGCTGTTCTCCAGCCTTGCTTCAGGTCACTGTACCCCTTAGGACAGTGTTCTAACTTGTCTTCCATTGCATCTTGCTCTACCGCCAGAAGCACTGTTCTTTCCTGTTGCCTCCCTATTCAATATCAGGCCATTTCTCATCCTTCATAACCCCACATCCATGTCACCTCATCAGTGAGACCTTCCCTGACTTACTCAGTCCTACATTAAATTGAATCTTCCTCAGCTGTGCCTATAGTACCATGTAATTCTGTGTTAATGATTATCCTACTAATATCCAGTCAAATCCAAGCCTTAAAACATTTTGGAACATGTGCATTGTTTTCTGCTGTTTCTCCTATGCTTAGCCTAGAATGCCCTGAGGAACTGAAACATACTGGAATGAGTGAATACATGAATAAACAAATGAACACGGTGATGGGAGTAATCCTAAGAAGAGCATCTAGTGAAGGAAGCTTGTAGAACTCATCCACAAATTCAAAGATGGCCTAGACCTAGAACAGAGGTCCCAAGCATGCAGGGAGTACTGGTAAAAATATGGCACCATAAGGACTAGTATTACCGGCTGTTCTTGTTCTGTCTCCCTCTCACCCTCACCCTACGTCTTTCTTCGGAACGGACTCCGTTCTCAGATGGGTTCTCCCTCCCAAATAGCAGATGTCTACCAACAGAGACAGACTTTCTCCACTCAGAACACAAGCTGGGCAGTAAAGGTCTTCTTTCCTGGTCAATCCAGCAGAAGGCCCAGGAGAAGTTCTGACTGGTCCTAGAAGAAGTCAAACACTTAGGTCAGAATATGCGATGCTATGTCTGGCCAGCTGGGAACACTCATACAATCTTTGAACCAGGACTTAACTGCACCCAAGCTCCTGGTCCAAGACTGGGAAAGGATGGATCCCTTCAGCATTGAGCCTGATGATACTGGGCAAAGAACTAATGTCGGTTCATTAAACCACCTCACTGCTAAGTTTTGGGGAGAGCATCTCACACTGGCCTCCATGTATCAACAACATTTAGTCAATGGAGGAAATAACTAGTGCTTTATTAGCTTCCATTTTACATTTTATTGCTTTCCTCCAAGTAATTGTGATTGGGGAAAGCATCTTGTTACCTGTTTCCTTTCTAATTGGATTCTTTCCATTCTTTGTAACTCTTAGTTCTTTGCTCTTTGGCTGGTTTTGTCAAGGTAACTAGGCATTTTAAATCACAGTGTAATTTCTGGTACCTCAGAAAACTGAACCGAAGTAGTAACTTTTAATAGGTCAATTACATTATTTTTCAGCAGCCTGCTACAGCCTAATGAAACTGCAGTTTAATTAGGTTGGTGTGATGCCAAAATAAATGTTTCATTCCCAGCTTGTTTTATTTACTCATTGAAAAGTAGGGGAATCTACAAATAATCGGATTGGAAAATGTTAAAGGCTAATGAGTTTGGCTGCACTTGCTTTTAAAAAAAGGCGATTGTATCACTGTTAGCCCAGTGTGGTAAATGAGAAAGCTATAAACTTAAGTAACATAAAATAAAAACAATAATTTTTTTTTAACTTGGGATTCCTGAGTTGAGGGTTTAAAAAAAAAAGTGAATAAATCATAAATCCTAAAAAATTGTTCAGAAGGAAACATAACTAAGTGTCTTCTTCCCCCGATGTGCTTGGTGTTCCTACTGTGTGACCGACATTGTGCCCAATGTAACCACATCTATTTTCTCAATAGACCGTGACAGCAGTCTTGTGAGATGGGAGTTTTAAGGCCCAGAAAAGGTGGTGTTCTGAAAGTGATCAAACTACACATCCACTATTTTGACTTAAATGAGACCTGTATGTGAGGGCAGCAGGAAGCCTTCTTATGCTATTTCCTTTTAAAATACCACACCCCGTAAAATCTCTCAGTTGCTCCCAGTCCCTCACCTTTAGCTGGAAAGTGGGAATCCTTCCTCACCAAGGCAGGGCCAGTCTAGTACTGATCACTGAAGGGGGGTTGGGGCACACCAGAATGGTTTTGCCTGCAGCCTCCCGCAGATCCCCCACAACCTGGGCTTTAGTGTCAGCAACAGATGAGGATGTTTGGTCATTATCTCCCTTCCGGAAGCAAGGATTATGCAGCGTGTTGAAAACTGTGGCAACTACCTTCTGCCTTACTTAGATGAAGGGGAATCAAGTTCTTATGCTCAAGCAGAAAAGCCAGCTAATAGGATTCCTAAGGAGGTCTCCATAGGTGTCACTTCTGCTTCTTACAAGTGGGGAAAGGCTCCATGTCTCCAGATGCCTTAAATATACCCAATGGTCAGAACCTTAATCAGAGCTGCTCTCGTGGGAAGGGGAGGGTGGGAATAATCATTCTATGGCAGTGCCCGAGTCCTAGTGTTCTCTGGGGTGTTTTTCCTAAGCACCTCCCTAATAGGCAATCATCATCTGTCCTGTCTTAGAGAAGAGAAGAAACTTTATCATCACAGGTTTGTGAAGTAAAATTTATTCTCACAGTGCAGTCATTCAGCGTTGAAAATATACATGTTTACTGTGTGAAGAGCTCCTTCACGCCTTTGAAAACTTTGGAATCTTCTCTTCTTGCTTGGCATTGACTTTGACTTTATTTCAATTTCAGTTCTAAGGTTGACTTGTATTCCCTGTCCCTTTGAATAGAATCATAGATCCCCCATGTCACCCTCAAAATAAATGTTTCAAGTCCCATTTTTCATCTTGACATGTTTTGGAAGGCTCTTGCCTTTGTGACTTTGAGCTCTGTTTAATTCTCTGCGATGGTCTGCATAGGGCGTTTCCACTCCTTTGATGGTACTATGTTAGATCAAAGATACAAACTTTGTCTGTTCAAGAATGATGTGGTAAACAATGGTGAATGCTCAGAATGATAAATATTTGCTCCTATAATCATGCATCTGTTCGCTGCAGTTCAAAGGGAGCAAAAACAGATGTAGTCTTGTTGGCCATCACTGCAAAACTAATTCTGATTCTTTTTTTCTGAGGCTCAGATAATTTGGGTGGAAGTCTGTGCAATGATACTGAGAATTTGGGGGGAAGTTCTGTATAAAATAGGCATTTGTGAATATTGCAGACATATCATGCAGTGGAGATTGTATGTCATTCTTTCTCTTCTAATTGAAGTGTCCACAGATAGCTTTAAACTATAGGCTTTCACTTTTAAAACAGTGGGATACGTTTTCCCCAACATGTGAAATTATATACTACAATATGTAAAACAGGTATTAGCTGTATTTGCTAGTAAACATTTATATTTCACTTGAAATTTGTAACGTTTTCTTATACACCCATTGTCAAAAACAATGAGTCTGCTACGATGAATTTAGACATTTAAAGTCAGATGATAAGGCAGCTGTAGAGAGCTGCATGTGTGTTCAGCCTACAGTATCAGGAAAATCCCAATTCACTGAGAAAGGTAAATGTGAGAGCAACAATTTCCTTTAAAAGACCACCCTGTGTTCTCAAGGGTATTTATTATGCACAGATAACTGAAGAGGTGTTCATTTCTAAAATGCCCCCAAAATGAGTTAAACTAGCAGCACAGTTTAATCCAGTAGGTACCTCCACTGTGTCATAATTTTGTGTTATCACGCCTCTGTGACTTTCTCCCAGTCTCTCTATTAATCAGAGATCTTTGGGGGGTAAATGACGTACACCTACTTTGAACTGGCTTAAGAAAAAAGAAATACTGGCTTATGTTACTGAAACATGTAGATATATAGCAATTTGGGAGCAAGGCTGAATCAAGATGCATGAGGGATGTTGCCGGGAAGATCTCCTCCCGCAATTTTGCATTCCTCTGTATGGGCTGTATTCTCAGGCTGTTCCCTAGAAATAGCAAGATGGCCACCAATAGGTACAAACTTACATCCAACCAGCTCAAAAGCCTGGTGGCAGAGAGAGCCTGATTTCAGAGGTCACCCATCTTAAAAGGCAAGGTTTTAGATGAGACTCATCATAACCACATAGACTCATTGTAGGGAAAGGGTTGTTTCAAGGAGTCTTTGTTTTGTTTTTTGTTATTTTGCATTTTGAAAGGTTTTATTGATTTATTTGAAAGAGAGAGAGAGATAGAGAGATAGCCTAAGAGAGTACAAATAGCAGCCAGGAGAGGGAGAAGCAGGCTCCCCACTAAGCAGGGAGCCCGATGAGGGGTTCAATCCCAGGACCCTGGGATCATGACCTGAGCCGAAGGCAGATGCTTAACCGACTGAGCCACCCAGGCGCCTCTTCAAGGAGTCTTGATGTTAGAAGAAACTAGAGGCATGATGAATAAGTAAATACTAGAAGTATACTAGAATACAGGTTTTTTTATTTTGTTTTTTTTTTTTTTTTAAGGAAAAAGTGTCTTTTTTTTTTTTTTAAGTAATGTCTACACTCAGCATGGGGCTTGAACTCATGGCCCTGAGATCAAGAGTTACATGCTCTACTCACTGAGCTAGCCAGGTGCCCCTCTTTCTAAACTTTTAAAATTTAAATCTGCAGAGAAATTTAAAGTATAGTGAAGATCCATGTACCTTTCACCTAGACTCACTGATTGTTAATGTTTTGTGATATTGACCTTCTCTTTGTACTCTCTCTCTGTTATACATATTGAAGTATTTAAAAATTGTCGGCACCATGATACCTCATGCCTAAAAATTTTACCAAGCCTCTCTTAAAAACAAGGATATTAAAAAAAAAAGGGTATTTTCTTATATAACCACAATACAATTATGATTATTATTTTAATCTAGGATACAATTAAGGAATATATGCATTGCATTTGTCTTTTTTTGTTCTCACCTTTGATCTAGGAAAATCCCCCTACCATTTTTAAAAAATATTTTTTAAGGTTTTTTTTGTTTTTTTAAAGATTATTTATTTATTTATTTGAGAGAGAGGGAGAGACAGACAGAGACAGAGATAGTGACAGAGATCAAGAGTGATTTGGGATGATAGGGAGAAGTAGGCTCCCTGCTGAGCAGGGAGCCCAATGCCGGGCTGGATCCCAGGACCCCAGGATCATCACCTGAGCCGAAGGCAGATGCTTAACTGACTGAGCCATGCAGGTGCCCCACCACTTTTTTTTTTTTTTTTTTTTTTAATCTTCTATAGTACTGACATTTCTCAATCATCCCGGATGATTTCCTTGCAGGATATTTCAAAATCAGGATTTACTTCACTGTTTCCCTGCGGTTAGATTCAGTTTCATCATTTTGTCACAGGTACTACGGGAGTGATATTGACTGTATCCCACTGCGTTTATCTGGAGATACTTCATATCACTTTGTCCCATTGTTGATGACACTGAAGTTGATTACTTGGTAAGTGGCAGATCTCCCAGGATAAGGTCGTCTAGTAATTAGGAAGTAACCTGAGGGGGCACCTGGGTAGCTCAGTCTGTTAAGCAAAAGACTCTTGATTTCAGCTCAGGTCATGATCTCAGGGCCCTGAGATCAAGCCCCACATTGGGTGCTGCACTGGGCATGAATCCTGTTTAAGATTCTCTCTCCCCCTGTGCTACTTGCTCTCTCTCTTTCTCAAAAAAAAAAAAAAAAAAAAAAAAAAAAAAAAAAAAAAAAGTGTTTACTGTATCCCTTCAGCAGAGCCATACACCAAGTTGTAACATCACTACCAGGAAAAATAGATATACTTTGAAAGCATTTGGCAAAAATGATAGAACTCTACCTGTAGCTACAGCCTCAGTTTGGGGGAAAAATATCGGTAATGTCTGAGGTCACAACTTACTCCCCTCCTTCTAACAGCTTCTGGAAGATGAAGAAGTGGTTCTAAATGTTGCTTGAGGATCTTAAAGGAAGAGAAAAGGAAGGGACTAGAATAATGACAATCAAGAGAAGAATGAGGGGTCGCCTGGGTGGCTCAGGTGTTAAGACTCTTGGTTTCACCTCAGGCCATGATCTCATGGTCCACAGATCAAGCCCCAAGTTGAGCTTCATGCTAGGCGGGGAGTCTCCTTAAAAACTCTCACCTTCTTTGCACATCCTGCCCCCGTGTCTGTCTGTCTCTCTCTTTCTCTCTCTCTCTGAAATAAATAAATAAATCTTAAAGAAAGAGAAGAATGAAAGGTTGCATACTTGCTGACATTTTTTCCCCCAGCATTAAATACTCAGAAAAAAAAGTGTGGAGAACTTTTATTTTATCTCCACGTGGCATATTTAAACTCTCCTTGTTTAGAATCTCAAGAGTGACTACTTTTCCTTTGATTTGGTTCGATTATCTTTCATGATCTCAGAAATTGTACTTTTCTCTCCCTTTCAGACTAAGAAAGTCCTTAGCCAAATGGCCTCCACCATTGGATTTGCCTGTAGGTGTCATTCACTTGTGTTGTTTCTTTTTCCTCCCCTGGGGCTTTTCAATAGTGCTTCCTTTCAATCAAAAGCTAATTTTCTTTGTGTGTGTAGGTGGTGTAGAATTCCAAGCTTTTACACAGTAGCAGGCCTGTATTTGATGTACCTGGTTCAGAGACAATTGTCCTTTATAGCTTTCACAAGTAAATTCAATGAAAGCCCCATGCGACTAGTTTGTAACTCATTTAGTGGAGAGTTCTACAGGATTATTTCACAAAGCAGTTTCAGCTTAAGAAGCTAAATTGGCTTTATTGTGCCTAGCTGGAGGCCTCTTCATCTCTGAATTCAGAGGATATTTACATGCATACTGGGAATCTTTCTAGAAAATGCGAAAGGGAAGTATCTGCAGGTGCAAATTTCCTCAACTTACTCTTCCCTATCTTCAAGGGGTCCTGCGATGGCTACAGTTGATTTAGTAGTCCCATTTGTTTCATTATACAGGAACATATGTGCCATATTGTTGGGTGAATTTCTACGACAAGAATCACACAACTGTAAGATATAACCTGTGGCACAATGGGTCAGGCATCTGTACGTTTAGCTTAAACATTAGAAAGAACCTGGGGTCATACCAGTGAGTCCAAATCCTGCCCCACCACTTAACATTTTCATTACCTTGGAAAGTTACACCACCTCTTTGAACTTGGTTTTGGCATTTATAAGAAGTAGATGAAGGGGCTCAGTGGGTAGTCTGTGTGGCTCTTGATCTAAGGGTTGAGAGTTCGAGCCCCATGTTGGGTGTAGAGATTACTTCAGTTAACTTAAAAAGACAGATCAGTATAATTGTGTGCTGGACAGGGTAAACTAGGATATGTCGCAGTAACAATCAACCCCAAAGTTCAGTAGCTTCAAAAAACAGAAGTGTATTTTTCATCAACTTCATGGACTGTGCTCCTTGTCAGACACACTCAAGGACTCAGACTTGTGGAGAAGTCACTACTTAAAGTACTGCTGGTTACCTCAGCAGGGGGAAAAAGAGTCTTCTGGAGAGTATTGTGATAAAATTCATGCTCAGCCGAGAGGTGGCACACAGCAATTCCACTCACAACTCATTGGCCAACGTAGATCATAGAGTAGTGGCAAACCTCAGAGGATCAGGCATTACAATCCTACCATGTGTTCAGGGGCTGAGGGCTCCCAGTGGTAGTGAGTCATGTCAGTCACTGCCCCACAAACAGAGCTCATGGGTCGTTATGAGGCTTAAATGAGCTAATCATTGGAGAAGATTGATACGGTGTCCGGTCGCATAGTAGGTGCACAATGAAATACATTCGTTGCTGCTGTCGATTGTCGTCATTATTTATATTAGCTCAATCTTTCTGTTCTTGACAACGATGATTCAGAAGTGTGGGAATTTTGAGGATGTTACAGAGAGTTTAGAATTCATAGAGCCCAGTAGAACATTACAGCAATGAGTAAACTGAAACCAGACACTGAGTCACATTTATGCTAAAACACTGAGAGTAGAAGCCAGAGTTCCAGGCTAGTAGTTCAGGACTTCTCTCTTCTTTTGGCACAAATAGCTCCACTTAAAAGGAGTGGGGGGGAAAGGATACACTGACTCTCCTATTCAGAATGTATCTCCATTTACATAAGGATTATTGTATTTGCATACAACACTTGTCTTCACTGCTTTGCTTAGTTGGCTCCTCATCCTTTAGATTCCTCCTATGACATCATTTTCTCAGGGAAGTCATGTCGGACACCCCAGCCAGACCAAATGGAACCCACTCTGAGATGTCTCATGTCTGCATGTGCCTCTTTTTCTAGCACTCCTGGCAGTTTAAGTTTGGCATATATTTGTGAAAATAATTTGTTGATTTTCATCTTGCTTATGAGATTTTAACTTCCATGAAATGACTTTATTTTGGTTCATCATTAATTTTGAAGTCCTAGTACAGTTCCTGGCATATAGTTGGTGCTTCATAAATAAGCATTGAGTGAATAAATGAGTGGATGGGTAGCATTTGGTCGGCATAGCAATCTTAACTGCCTCTTTGAAATATGACTGGATTTACACCTACATGTAAACCCACATGCACAACCACACATGCCCTCAAACAAAATCCAAAACATTTTGGAGCCAGAGTTTCAAGTGTCTATCTTCTTTGTAGAATCAGATATACCTGTTTTCCTAAACAGAAGGATATGGACAAGTTACTATCCAGGTGCTCAGAAAGTCTCATTACGGTTTCTGTGTCCCTTTAGTTGTCATTTCTGCAACTGCTGGCTGTAAAGAAGAAAGTGCATAATATGTGGCAGTGTAACCAAACCAATGTATGTTTGCTTCTTGGAGAGTCATAGATAGAGCAGGTGGAGTTGTTGCACTAACTGAACTTTATTTGGAGCAAATAAAGTCAGGGGTAATAGCTTCCAAAGCCGTGATTCCTCAAGCAAGAGGGAATAGGTTCCTTTTATTTAGAGATCAGATAAATATTTTTAAAAAGTGAATCCTTGTCCTCGTATGTACAGGTGGGCATAAGGTCATGACTGTGCCTCCAGGAAACCTGCCTATACACATTGTATGTGATGTAAGTGGGGCTTGTGCTCCTCCTTGTGCCAAGATTTTAGTATTATAATGAGGTGAAGTAAATCCTGGTCATTCTAGAGATTATTCCACGGTCTACATGCATAGGCAGGAGTTGGGGCTTATGCTCAAACTGGTCTAGGTGGTATGGGCTGGCTTGAGGTTCTGTCAGGGCTGTTGCTATCTCTTTGGAGGTGGTTTTTTTCCCCCCTTTGCTATAGTTAACAGATAAGCTGGAAAGAGGACCTTAAGGAAAAATGTGGGACAAAAGTTGGTGTATAGAAGCAGGTGAGCAATTAAAGTCATGTCTTGGGGTCTAGCTGGTGACAGCAGTGGTTGAGAGAGTCTGAGAGACTTTGGGATTTCACATGTCCTTAAAATTTATTTAAAAAAATATGGGAGGGCTAAAAAGCATTAAGAGAGCTACCATCATTACATCTTTCCTGAAAAGATAATCATCCATTGCATTATAATGTCATAATACAGAAGAGCCTGGGTGTCTCACTCAGTTAAGTGTCTGCCTTTGGCTCAGGGTCCTGGGATTGAGCCCTGTGTTGGGCTCCTTGCTCAGTGGGGAGCCTGCTTCTCCTTCTCCCTCTGCCCCTCCACCTGCTCTTGCTCACAGTCTCTCTCATAAATAAATAAAATCTTTTTAAAAACCAAGACAATTTAAGGTCAAAGAATCAGAAAGATTGTCACCTCAGAATAAAGGATTGTACTTAGCCTTGAAAGGAGAGTTGACTTCATTATACCAAACTATCTATACTTGGAAAACATCAATCAAATTTTTTTTTTAGTTATTCTTTAGGTTTTTTTTTTTTTTTTTTCCTTTTTTGTTTTTAAAACTTGCTTGTAACCCTTTTCTGGTCTGTGAGGCAGTTGGGAACACAATTGTATTTGATTATTATTACTATCATAATAAATGCCAAAAGTTTGGTGGCTCAAAGCTAAGACAAATGAATTACTTCAGTTCCTTAGGTCAGATGTCTGGGGCAGTGGTTTCTTTGGGATGTATCCTCTGCTTTTTGTCTCACAAGACTGGACTCAAGCTATCAGCTGGTCTGGGAACTTAGGACTCCCTGAAGGGGAATGTCCTTCCAGTTTCATCCAGCTTATTGGCAAAACTCAATTCTATGGGATCTTGGGACTGAAGTCCCTGATTCCTTGCTGGCTATTGGCCAAGGATGTTTTTGTCAGCTGTTAGAGGTCACCCACATATCTTGGCTTGTCCCCTCCTCTCCCTTCAAAGCAAGCAGTTGTGAGTCAAAACCTTCTCATGCTCTGATCTCCCCTTCTTTCTCAACTGCCTTACTTATTGCCAGAGAATGTTTCCTATGTTTAAGAGTTTTTGTGATTAGATTAGGTGTAATCCATGATAATCTCCCAATTTTAAATTCTGTAACCTTAATTATATGTGAGTCCCCTTTGCCATTTTATGTAACACATTCATAGATTCCAGGGATTAGGGGACCACTCAGCACACCATGGGGGGTAAGATGGAGGTCTGAGAGCTTGCTCTTGGCCACTAGTACAGGTAGCAATGTGCTCCCTATTTATTCTCTGCATCTGTAACTGATACACATGCATACATTTCAATCGTACGAGCTTTGCAGGAGCGCATGGATGGCTTGGTTGGTTCAGCAACTGGTTCTTGATTTTGGTTCCGGTCATGATGTCAGGGTCCTGGGGTTGATCCTGGCAATGGGCTCCATGCTTAGCATGGATTCTGCTTGTAATTCTCTCTCCCTCTCCACCCCTATCCCCCACCCCTCCGGCTTGCACACACACACACTCTCTTTCTAAAGTACATACATACATACATACATACATACATACATACCTTAAATGGGCATTACAGGTGCAGACCTGTAACATCACACACACAGTTCTAGCCAACTTTGGATTCCTGGGTGAAAATGAAGGTGAAGTAGTAGATATCATGATTGCACTGGGATACCTTTCTTTAAGAGTGGGTACACTGCATAGTATTAAAAATATATCACCACTAATGGAGCTATGTGTTCAATGCATTATACCGAGATCCTTCTAGAAAGAACAGCAGAGATACTCCCTGTCTGAGGTCCTGGCAGTGGGGTGGAGAGGGCTGACTATATAGGCATGAGGACTTCTCCACTTGCTTTTGTCAGGCGATAGAAACTGCTCCTCTTTCTGTCTTGGTCTTAGCTGCTGTGACACTCAACACCAAAGCCCTTACGTGCCTGTTTCTGGTAACGTCTGTTCCCTCCTATTGCTTAGTTTCTATCCTTAACTTGTACTCTTATGCCTACCTTGAAAATTGCCTACAAGATAGGGCCGACACTTCAAAATAAAGAAGGAGATGCATTTTAAAAGGACTAACAAAGCTCACTACGAAAGGTAGGATTAGCAGATCGTCTTGCAATCCAGAAACCCTTTTGTAGGGACTTGGAAAATTAGATCGGGAAAACGCATTTGCTTTGTGAAACTCGATTTTTATATTTCTGACTGGTTCAACTGCAGATGGAGAATTAACTCACATTCTCCGAACACTGACTATATGCCTGGTGTCTTCCAAATCATCCTACTATTTAATTATATAGTTATTGATTATGTAACTTAACATTTTTTACTGTTTCATGTACATGAAATTGGAGATTCCCCGAGTGCAACCACGTGCCACAGGTGACAGGATAGAAAGACTCCTTAAATCTGTATTTCAAATGGTTTCAAATGCATCTCTCTAAATTTCTTCCCTTCTTTGCCTTCTCTAGTGTTACTTTGCAGTATTTCGATATAGGAAAATTGAACTGGAAGATTGATAGCTACCAGATACTAGGCTCCTATAGGGTCCTAAGCAACAAGCCAAGATTGCAAATGTACTAATTATCCTCACCCTCCATGACAAATGTTTTCATTTACGTATGAGGAAACTGAGGCTTAATTACTAAGTGGGGGAATCTGCACACCTCTCTGGCACTGAAGGTCATAGTCCCCTGAGGAAGACGCTGTGTGTCTGTTTGTGTGCTTGCACATGTGCACACACACCCCACATGTGCACAGAGGACTCCACAGGCTGATGAAATAGGTCCATGAGCTTATTTTTTTGTAGGCAAGTTTACCCTGGACATTAACATTGCAATTCCAGTTCCCCCACTCTCCAAGACAAGCTGCTGAGTAGCTTTACCCCAGAGCATGGGGTTGTGGATGGAGAGTGGGGGCTGTCCTTTCCCTACCATCTTTCTCCTTCCTACAGTGGATTCTTGTGTTTTCCCTAAACTGTTGCTCCATGTGCCTTATGGTTCACCAACAGGTCATTGCAATGAGTTTAGGTTGAAAAAGAAAAGATTAACATAATGTGTAATCACAGAGCAAGGAAATCATAAACCTTTCATTTTCCTTATGAGCCTCCTGATGACCTTAAGAGGAAATTTTCAGTTTGGTAATGGTTTACCTTTAATGAAATTTTCCAGTCTTCCTTGTAGCAAAGGGAGAGTTAGGGCTCCGGCTGGCAGTGGGATCTTGCTACAACGGACTAATATTTTTGTTGGGGTTGCTTTTATTTTTATCATTACCTTCTCTTTATGATAGCATTCCTGTTTGTTAATTTACAGTAGCAACAGAAGAATTTCCTTTTATTTTATTTTTTTTTTACTTTGTTTGAGTTAAAAAAAAGTGAATTGTGTGGAAGAAATAAGATCTTATCTTTTCGTTTAAGAAAGACATACCATTCGATAGCACTGGACCACATAGTAAGAGTACTTAGTGGTCAGCAAATAAAAAGAAGTGGTATGAGCATATGTCAGATTTTAAATCAGGACCCTGGGTATGGCAACAATCAGAAGACAGTCCGTGACTAATGGAAAATTCGGGAAAAAGCATGGGATATTTTTCTCCCCTAGCCTAGCTTTTTTCTGGAATCCCAGACTCCACTCAACCCCCGGCTTTTGTTTAATTTGGCCTTGAGGATCACTCTTGCTCTTTGGAAAGCTATGGCCTCCCTCCTCCTGATGTTGCAGCGTGAACTGAATATGTATTAACTACACAGGAAACAAGGATGCTTGAGGACACTTGAGTTGATCTGTATCCACGGAAGGCGTCCTTGTCATATTGAAGTGGAGAAGCAATTCATAAGGAATGACAGGGCCTTATCAAGAACAGATAGAGGCACACCCTTTGTCTAGGGAGAGGAGGAAGTGCCAGGGAAGCTGCAGCCCACAAATAAGAGAGATTTGGTGTCTGGTGAATGAGGGCAGGGATGTGGAGTTCGGGAGTCCCAAGAACGGTCCACACAGCTATACTTAGAGACCTGTGGAAATAAGCCAGATCAGATATTTCACTCGTCCTTTACTATTTCATGAGGAATGCAAGGGTGTGCTTGTGATGAAGAGTGGTGGCTGACTTTTCATTTTACGCTATGGCATCAAAAGGGAGTGGTGGGAAACCAGACAGTGAATGCTCTGGGTGAAGAGGCTCCTGAGCTCTAGCAGATTGTTGACACATAAGGCTGAAGAAACTATGGGCCAGATCTTATGATTTTCCAAGAAAAAACCAAATGTGATAGCTTCTATTTTCAAACTATTGGTACTAAATCATTTTTTAAAATCTTTGGGCCAACACCAAAGAGGTAAGACCACTAAGTATGTTCAGGTTGTGCACTGCACAACTCCCAGGGCTCATACACACAAATCTTTGTGCTGTTTTTTAAACCTCTTTATTGAGAGTCACATACCTATGGTATTCATATACCACAAAACTCACCCATTTAAAATATATAATTTAGTGGTTTATATTATATTTACTGACTTGGACAAATATCCATATAATCTAAATATAATGTTTTATCGCTCTATAATGAACCTTGAATCCATTCATAGTTACTCATTATCTCTTCTAACCACACTCCACCCAAGTCCTAAGCAACCACCATTCTAATTTATGTTTCTATTGATTTGTCCATTTTGGATATTTGATATGTATGGAATGATGAATATGTAGTGTTCTGTGTCTTTTTTTTTTTTTTTTTAACTTAGCATAGTGTTTTTTTTTTTTAAATTTCTTTTCAGTGTTCCAGAATTCATTGTTTATGCATCACACATAGTATTTAGCATAGTGTTTTATTTTTTATTTTTATTTTTTAAGATTTTTATTTATTTATTTGTCAGAGAGAGAACGAGCGAGAGTGAGCATAGGCAGACAGAGTGGAAGGCAGAGTCAGAGGGAGAAGCAGGCTCCCAGCAGAGCAAGGAGCCCGATGTGGGACTCGATCCCAGGACGCTGGGATCATGACCTGAGCCGAAGGCAGCTGCTTAACCAACTGAGCCACCCAGGCGTCCCAAGCATAGTGTTTTAAAGGTTCCGTGTTATAGCACGTATCAGAGTTGGATCCTTTTTCTGTTGACAAATAATATTCCATTAATTAATATACCACATTTTGTTTGTATATTATTAGTTGTTGGACATTTGGGTTTTTTCTTCTCTTTGCCGTTATAAATAATATTTCTGTGGATATTCATGTACAAGAATTTCTGTGGACATGCTTTCATTTCTCTTGGATATATACCAAGGAGTAGAATTTCTGAGTCACATAGTAATTCTGTGTTTAGCATTTTGAAGAATTGGCAAATTGTTTTCCAAAGTGGCTGCTCCATTTTACACTCCCATGATTAATGTCTGAGGGTTGCAATTTCTCCACATGCCTGTCAACACTTACTATAGTCTCTCTATTTTATTGTAGACATTTGGGTATTTGTGAAGTAGTAGATCATTGTGGTTTTGATTTGCATTTCATTGGCATTAAGTGATTTTGATTTGCATTTCCTTAATGACTAATGGCATTAAGTATCTTTTAGTGTATTTATTGGCTATTTGTCCATCCTTTTTTGTATAAAAGTCCATTGGAATTCTTTATTTTTAAAACTTCATCATCTTTTTATTTTAATTTTGAATTTAATTTTGAATTTTTATTTTACATGTGAATTTTGATTTTAGTTATTGAATTATAAGGTTTTTTTTTATGTATTCTGGATAGAAATTTCTTATCACATAGATGATTTGAAATACTTTCTCCCATCCATGGACTGACTGTCTTTGTACTTTTTAGATAGAACTCTTTGCAGTATAAAGTTTTTTACTTCTTTGTGGTCCAATTTATCTATTTTTCCTTTTCCTTGCTTATTCTTTTGCTGTATTATGTAAGAATTCATTGCCTACCCCAATACCATGAAGATTTAATCCTGTGTTTTCTGCTAAGAGTTGTACAGTATCACCTCCACCACTTAGGTTTATGCTCCATTTTGACTTAATTTTTCCATGTGATGTGAGATAAGGGTTTACCTTTATACTTTACACATGGATATCCAGTTGTTCCAGCATCATCTGTTGAAAACACTATTTTGTTCCCATTGTATTGTCTAGGCACTTCAGACTGATTTTGACCATAGGGTACCTCTTTGGGATGGCCTACTTGGATAATTTAAATATGTCAAGATGTACTAAGTCTCCCACCCAGCAAAAAAAAAAAAAAAAAAAGGTTCTGCCAAAGGAGGAGTATTACTCTTGTGTCCCTGCCTTTTTCACTCTGCATCAACATTAATTCTGTGACAAGAGACATGTAGCTGTTAATGAGGATGGAACTTCAGAATATAAGGCCTCCTAGAGAAACAACTTGCTTTTTCATGGACTTGCTGATATGTTGTATATATATGTGACTTGGACAATCATAAATGCAACTGATTCTAATGAAGCCATTTGAGTTATAGATCTGAGCTGTGCTCTGATCAAAGGTGGTCTTCCTCCTTGGATATATATCTATACACATAGACACACAGACACAGACATATACACACAAAGTGTGTCCCCTTGTGTGCAAAATCACCTCCAGTTGGGAATTGCTGGTATTAATAGGGTTTTATAGAGAAACATAAGTAGATATAAATTTAGAAAAAGATATAAATGTATGTGTACGTATGTATATATGTATGTATATATGTATATATACATACATATATATACATACATATATACATACGTACACATACATACATAACACATTCACATATATGCACACAGAGCTTTGAATTAAGCATGGCCAGCTACTACTTTCTGCCACTGGCACAGTTTTCTGAATGAATGGACTCTCAAGGGACAGACTTGCTGGAAAGCCTTTTTTCAACTTGATAAAAATCTGATTTTTTTTTGTCCTCTGCAGTGGCTATTTGTCACCAGAACCACAGCTAGGAATACTGTGTTCTTCTCTTTTTGTGGAAAAATTACAAAAGTTTACATCAACAACATAAAATGTAACCTAGCAAGTTTATAAATTACTAAGGAAGATTCTCTAATCTTTACATAGACTCTTGCATTCAGGGATAGCCAGAGAAGTAGAAATGGTTAGGTGCACATTCACCCAGACTTTTTTTTTTTTTTTTTTTTTGTGGTAAGGCTTGTCAGTTCTATATGACCCCATTTCCTTTTCTTTCTCAGCCCCATATCTATCTAGAAAAGCCAGAGCTCCAATGCTGTAACCTCTTTGCAGCTAGGGACCCAGTTCTTCTGATGAGACAATAAGAATTAAGAAGTCCAGAGGGATTATGGCAGATTTTCTTTAAGTTTCAAAGGAATGACCACATGAAGAACTCACCCTTTCTTGCACTGACCATCACCTGCTTCTTGGGTTTGGATACAGTATTGATGATTGGAACCAACCTGGTCATCATGGTACCATGAGGTGAATCCTCAGGATGAAAGTCTCTTGGGCTCTGGATGGTAAAATCAGAAGTTGGAAAGAGCTTGGGTCCTTGTTGAATCTGAGAGTTCCTGAGAAAGATAAGGGCTGCCCTTTTGTTACTGTTGTTCTGGAATTTTAAAGACAGAATTAATATTTTTATGGTTGTCCTCCTCGTTGGTTAGATTCAGTTTTTTTACTTATGGCTAAAGTCATCCTTACAGATATGTCTATCCATGTACAAACATCTACACATTCACATATTTGCACACTCATACCTTTTACTTCTTTGTATGTCCACAAATTTGTAGGGTTTTAAAATGTAATCAAACTACTCAGAGTTTTTAACTTGTTTTTTAAACTGAAATATGTTAAGACATCTCTTGTTTAGAGATAAAATTTTAGCTTACTATTTTTTAAAGATTTGCTTATTTATTTTCAGAAAGAGAGAGTGTGCAAGCAGTTGAGGGGGAAGGGAATAAAGGCAGAAGGAGAGAGAGAGAGAATCCCATGCAGACTACCTGCTGAGTGAGAACCCCAGTGCAGGGCTTAATTTCACAGTCCTGACATCATGACCTGAGCTGAAATCAAGAGTTGGACACTCAACCAAATGAGCCACCCAGGCGTCTCTTAACTTACTATTTTAAATGACTGCTCGTTATTTTATATTATGTGTGGATATGATTTATTTCACACTTCAAACAAACATTTGGGTTAATTCTAAATTATTGGCCATTACAAGTAATGCTGCAGTCACCATCACGAAACTGATATTCCTGTCATCTCTCTGTAATCAATCCTCAGAAAATACACAGAGACAGACAGATGGGTATGTAAAAGGTGATTATTCTAGGATTAACATAATAGCAAAAAATGAGAAACATCTTAAATATGGACATATAGGACTTGTGAAGTCATTTAATATGTATCCCTATGATCAAACAGTAAGCAGCCATTCAAGATGATTGTTTTTAAGGATAATTAGTGGTCAAACGAAAAATTTTGTAACAAAGACAAAGAAAGTCATACCCATAAAGTATGGCCATATTTATATTTATGTATTTATATATATTTATAATATATAAAATATATATAATATAAAATATAAAAAATAATATATAATATAAAATATATAAAATAATATATAATGTGTCTTTATATATTTATAAAGACGTTTATAGTATTTAAAGTGAAAAATGACAAAATCCACCTCAAAATGTTAACCGTGGTTTTCTCTGGGAGGTGAGATGACGCATACTTTTAAATGTTTTCCTTTGTGCCAGTCCCTTGTTCCAGAGACTCTGACAGACACATTTGGCACCATCCATGACCTTGCATTAAATTATGTTACTCTTCCAGCCCAACATTCACATCAAAGCACACTCCAAATCATCATCTACAACACGAGTACTGATGATGGCACTGTTTTTGCTGCTGTGCACAGATGTCAATAAAGCACATCTGCATTTATTGAATCCATTTTAAGTTTCCGATCTGACAGGGGGCCTTTAGTAGGTGTATGTATTTGTGAACTTGTTGACCAGGGAATAGTAGCAGCATCCTCTTCTTGGGACAGAGCTCAGGCTCTAGTGACTTCCAGCTGATGAAGATCCTCCCCAAGTATTTTTCATTTCCAGCCTGTTTCCACTAGCGCATGAGTACTGTGCGAGCATCCTACATTCATCTTGGAATCCCCTCCTTACCTTAGAATAACATGGAACATTTACACACACACACACACACACACACACACACACACTAAGCAACACACACTAAGCAACACACACTAAGCAACACACCAAAGAGGTACAGGAGAGCATAGTGGTTGAGAGCTTCTGTTCTCAGGCGGGCAGGGAGACTCCAGCATTTATGACCTGTGGAGACTCAGGTTGGCCCTCTGTAGCAGCTGCTAATCACAGTACCCTCTTGTCCTGGTCCATTTTGGCTACTATAACAAACGTACTGTAGACTGGGTGGTTTATAACTGATAAATATATTTCTCACAGTTTTGGAGGCTGGAAGTCTAAGATCCAAGGACAGGCAGATTTGGTGTCTAGGGAGACCCCGCTTTCTGGTTCGTACTTGGTGTCTTCTCATTGTGTTCTCACATGTCAGAAGGGTCAAAGGAACTTTCTGGAATCTCTTTTATAAGGGCTCAACCTTTATGACCTAATCACCTCTCAAATGCCCCACGTCCTAATACCATCACCTTGGGGGTTAGGATTTTTTATTTTATTTTAAAAGATTTTTATTTTAATTTTACATTTTAAATTTTATTTAATGTTTAATTTTATTTTAAAACTTAAAATTAAAAAAAATGTTCAATTTTGTTTAGTTTTTATTTTAAAATATTTAAAAAAAATAATCTCTACACCCAGCATGGTGTTCAAACTCATGACCAAGTGTTGCACGTTTTCCCAACTGAGCCAGCCAGGTACCCCAGAGGGGGTTAGGATTTTCATGTATGAATTTTGGGGTGAGGCACACACATTCAGTCCATTATACCTCTTAACAGGTTCACTAATACTATCCATATGGGTGAGTGGTTAAGGGTTGGGAACATGAAGCGGAGAGCATAAGTTCAGATCCTAGCTGCTCACCTCCGAGGTAAGTAATCTTGAGCAGTTGCTTTAACTTAATACGGCTGTCGCATCTGCATTTGTCTAGTGTAGGAAACAAGAGCCCTTAGCTTCCAGGGCTGCAGGCCTTAATGAGTTAATGCTCATATGGCAACGAGAACAGGACCTGGCATAGGGTTAAGTGTTTAATAAGTGTTCCTAAGTGTCAGTCCATCCCAGGGAATACACAGTGCAGGCACTGTGTTGAACACAACTCATGGCCCATAGTAAGCAAACATGAAACATTATGATGTCCTCTTCCCCCACACCCCGGGGTAACCACAGAGAGAATCCGGATGTCATTGCTGGATGTTGTCCTGAGTCAGGGAAGGAGTTTACGAGGCCATCCGTGGGTGCTTTTTTCTCACCTCCCCTGTAAGAGCCATCGCATAAGTTTGCGGGACACAGACTCCGGTGATTTTTTTTTTTTTTTATCCTCTCAAAGACACATTTCCTTACCATTAATTATGGTGTGGATGGACACAACATCCGGCGACAGAATTCCTGGTGCTTTTTGTTCTTCCTTCCCCGTGCCCGTCGCCTGGCGTCTTGCTCCAGCTGAGCCGTTGTCAGGAGGTCACTCTGCTGAGCAGCCGGTCACATGTTCTGTTTCAATCATGTTTTATTATAGCTTTCAGAAGATGACCTCTCATTCCGCACACTCGTGTTTATAGAGGACTTCTGGCATTCTGAAAGGAAACAGATAGCAGAGTCTCCGAACCCTTTATTTGCTTCAGCTGATAACTGTTCTGGCCAGAGATGAACGCTGTGGTGATTACAAGATGTAATTTACTACAAAAGACAGTTAATATTACTTACAAACCTGTCATCAGTGCTGGGGAAATCAGAGCCGAAACAGCGCGTGGGACAAATCTGAATCTACCTAAATATCTCGGTCCAAGACAATTACAAGTTTATAGATTTACCATTTAAGAAACAGCTTCGTTATGAAACATTCGTTTGCACAGACAATATAAGTAAGAAGCGAGATTATATCCTTTTATGTGGATCAAGGACATAGGCAACATAGAGAAGAAGGGAAGGCCAAAAATCCCTTAAGAGGAACTTAAAGGCTACCCTTTGAATTATACCTAGGGATATTAACCGGGGAATTAAATCTGCGAAAAAGCCTCTAATATGACCAAACAAAGTCCCTCAGGTAATGCTCTGAATCAGAAAAATGTACAAAAATATAGCCTCTTAAATGTGATTATAGTCAGAGCTGTCGTTACTCCTGGAGAAAGGGCACTGAAAGTACAGAAATGAAAGAAAAAAAAATGTTTTAAAACTTTTGTGTTAGGCCAGAAATTATAGAGTAGCAACAGCTTAGGGATTTAAATAACCCCTTTAGCCCAATTCTAAAGCCTTTGTGCTTTAAATTGAAGAAAAGAAAGAAAATTAGATATCCAATTTAGGACTATTTTTTTTTTTCTTAAGATCATGAAATGGAAGAGTCTTTTTTGCCGAATCAGTAATTGAGTGAGTATATGGTTCCAACTTGGGTTATCATTTGAAAGATGCAGGCTCTAGCATTTCAGCTTCCTCTGGGATGTCCTCTCTAATGGGCTTTTAGGATAGTTTCTTGTTCAGTTGGTTATTATTTAATGGAGATTAAGGTAAGAATTTTGGTGTTTCTGTTGCTATTATGGTCAGAGTTCAGGAGACTCATGAATTCGCTTTCACCATTTGTATCACTTACAGTTGGGATCCTAAGGGAATTCTAGACACAAGGAGGAATACAAGGAGAGAAACTTAGGGGCATTCCAGAGTTTTGCAAATACTCCACACCTGAATTCAGTTCTGGTAAAAGGCTGCCGGGCAATCTTTTTATTCTTCCCCTTTATCTCTAATCTAATCCTTGGGACTAGGTGACTCTGGCACACTCCTGTGTATATATGGAGATGAGGGGAGATCAGGTCTCTAGAAGCAGCTCCAACTTAACGTTCCCCCTCATATGTATTTCCCGGAGTGCAAGAGATAGGAAGTAGAAAAGACATGGATGGGTTTGACCCATGCAAACAGGACTTTCCTTGGTCTGCTGATTTCTACCCCATAGGACTGAAAGGCATAGAGGAAAGGGGGTGGAGCCAAGGATCCTGCCTTTCCAAGTAGGGATACCTTGTCTTCCTGTAAGAAGATCCACTCATTAACTTGGATCATTCTGTCTTGTGGGGAAAGGCAGGGGATCCAGGAGTAAGTGGGTAGAAGCAGGCTTGGCATGAGGAGAGGATTGGCATTCATTTACGCTCCTTTATTTCCTGAGCTCTTTATTGGCTATTTGTATATATTCTTTGGAGAAATAGCTGTTCAAGTCTTTTGCCCATGTGGGATTGAGTTTTATTGTTGTTGGGTTTGAGGAGTTCTTGATATTTTTCAGGATGTTAATCCCTTATCAGATCACTGATTTGCAAATATTTTCTCACACTATGTGGATGACCTTCTCCCTTTGTCGATCGTGCCCATTAATGCACAGAAGTTTTAAATGTTGATGAAGTCCAGTGTGGTCTGTTTTCTTCTGTTTCATTGCCCGTGTTTTTGTCCTAGACTGTTAATAAGAACAACAGCAAATGGTTTCTTTGTTTGGATCTGGGGTGCTCTCTGTAGAACAAGAAGGGAAGGGCAGTTCACGCCCATGATGTGGTGATCGTACCTCCCACTGGCAGGTGGTGAGAGGATCAGTGTGTGATGAAACCCCAATTGCTGACCCCCAAGGCTCCGTGATGCTCTTGCAGAAAGGCTACCTGCAGGGTGGGAATGCACATGATGCTGGGAAGCTAGGCTGGGACTCCTGGGAGAGCATCCTTCCAGTCCCCTTGGCTCACCTCCAAGGTGCTCAAGTACTTACTGATGCATGGGCGGCCCGTATGTTCATCCATGAACCACATCCGCACTCAAGATGTGCTGGACATCCAGTGCTCCTCGTCCCTGCTTTCTGTGGTTTTCTATGGCTGTCACTTAGCACTTCGAGAACTGTCGAATCTTACAACAAAAAGACAACTGAAGCCTACCCCTGTAATATGCACATGAAATCACTGAGGCCTGAAGTGATTAAGACACCTGCTCAGATTCCTGTAACTAATGAGCAATAAAGCCAGAGCTGGCTACCGGAAATCCTGACTCAGGCCAATGCCCTCCTCACTTCTTTTTATCATCAACACAAGAAAAAACGAAGCCTCACAATTCCATTAATTTCAGTAATGTTTACTTAGCCTCACACTCTAGACTCCATCCTAGTGGCAAGAGAATAAAATAGACACAGAAATGGGCGCTAATCATTGCCATTGTGGTCTTAGTTGGGTTATTGTTTCAACATGAGATGATCTCCAGTGGTTAGGGAAGGTCTGAGTCACAACATTCTTGAGGGACAAGAATCACAAACTCAAATGACTCAAGGCCACGCTGGTGGCAGAATTTGGCTATGTAAAGTGTTGACTGGCCACGTGGGATGGCAGCCCCAATTTGCCAGGACTTCCGATTTTTTCGTGAGAAGCTGGAAATTGGATTCTTATATGAAATAGCTCAATTTCTCCAATTTAAATTTTTAAAGCAATTGGTTTTAAAATTTCACTGTGAAGGGGCGCCTGGGTGGCTCAGTCATTAAGCATCTGCCTTTGGCTCAGGTTATGATCCTAGGGTCCTGGGATCAAGTCCCACGTCGGGTTCCCTGCTTGGTGGGGAGTCTGCTTTTCCTATTACCCCTCCTCTCCCTCTCTCTCTCATTCTCTCTCAGATAAGTAAAGTCTTTTTTTTTTTTTTTTTTAAATTCACTGTGAGAGCTACCACCTCCTGCACAGAACAAAAAATCTGTCTTTCCGAGGAATATAGACTATTGATTTAAGCTCCTTGCTTTTGCAGTTAGACCAATGTTTCTCAGCACTTGCACACATTGGAATCACCTGGAGAGCTTTTAAAAAAAATGCCAGTTCTTCATCCCGCCTTACTGCAGATCAAATGAATCAGAGTGTTTCGGGGTGGGTTCTGGGCATCAGGACTAGTTACAGCTGCTGGGTGATTGTAATGTGCAGCAGGGCTCAGAACTAGTGGGCTCAAGGCACCATCTACAGCCAGGGTCCTCTTCCACCCACCTCTTTCCCATCAGTAAGGACATCTGGATTGTGATTGCCGGACACCAAGATGGCCCTAATTTTAGGGTTAACATCTGGATTATTGATTGTGTTTTTTTGCTTCCTGTCCTTTTTCAGGCATTTTATAGACATGGGCAGATGTCCCTTTAACTTCATTTGCCATGTGTCCCTTCTGGAAAGTTTTGGTATCAAACTTTGTGATTTATCACATCTCTGGAGCGAGTGGGTTGTTCAGTGAACTTTGTTCGTAAAAACTTCTACTTTGATGTCCTCTTTATCTCTCAGCCTCTGGGTTTCCCCAGACCACCTGCCTTTGGTCTTCACAAAGCAGACCTAGTTGGTTCTTGTGAGCCCTTTTCGGTTCCTATTTCAAACCCACTTGCTTCTCCCTTCTCTCCTTGCTGTTTGCATACACACTCCTCTCTCCTTTCTATGCCAGCTTTTTGGAGTCACTTAGAGACCCCAGCAAGCCCTGCCAAAAAAAAAAAAAAAAAAAAAAAAAGAAAGAAAGAAGAGAAAAGAAAAGAAAGGAAGGGAGGGATAGAAGGAAGGAAGGGAAAAAGAAAGAAAGAGGAGAAAGAAAAACAGGAAGCTACCTTAAAAGGATAAGATGATCTGTAAAATGACTTTAATTTCCAAAAACTGTATGACTCTTCTCATTGATTTTTGCCACCTGTGATGATAGATAGCATTGTGGTTATATAAGAAAGTATCCTCAGTTTTTAGTGACAAAAACTGTTAGGAGGTATAAGTGAAATGATATGAACTCTAGAGTTGCTTAAAATACTTAAGCAAATAAATGAATATGTAAGTAGAAAGTTAAGAACAAAGGTAGCAAAATTTTGATGACTGTTGAACATGGGTGATGGGTGTATGGAGTTAATTATAAGATATGTTCTACACTGTGCATGTTTAAACATTTCATTATACACACATACATAATCATAAGATCTATAAGAGTCTGAAAATTGTAAGAATGTGATTCCAAAATTCTATAATTAGTTCTTTCTTACCACTTAATCTGTGCTTAAGAATAGTGTGACAGCAAAGGAAATGAGTGGATGACTTTTAAAAAATACATGAATAGTTTCATAATAAAATCAGCACATACAATTAAGAAAATAAGAAATAGAGAATATCACATCTATACTTTCATTCTCCTAGTATAATTAATGTTAGCTCTTACAGTTAGCCATCTGGCATTGTTTTTATTGTTGTACATACATTTGGATTCTGCTTTATTTATTGATGATATTATCAAGCACAGATTGTGTACTAGGTCTTGCATTGTGGCAATATTACCTTTCTAGCTGCTTTGAATTTACAATCTTCAATAAACCCGGAAGAGGGAAACCAGAAGTAACAGCATTTTCCAATACGCTATCATCCAATGGATTTGTCACTGGAGTGAGTCTCTTGTTCTAGCTTGTGCCTGGGCATCTTATAATGCTAAGTCTATTTCTAGTAATACAAGAGCATAAATGTTAGGGAGAATGATAGGCAGAGACTTGGAGAGAGAAACACAGACTGAGGTGGGGACTATGTAATGTATTGCTTCTGTTACTGCTTGCATTTTTCCTGAAATTCACACATCCAGGCAAATTATCTTGAAGACTTTGGGTACCACGTTCTAAAACTGGCTGTACATCTTCGAATCTATCCAAGGTCACTGAACTCCAGACCTACTGAATGATAATCCCTAAGAGTAGAACTTGGGAATATATATATATATATATATTTATTTTCCTCCCCACCAAGAGAGACCACATGTGCAAGTGGGGATAAAGTATGGGGCAAAGGGAAAGGAGGAAAGAGAGAATCCCAAGCAGGCTCCACATCCAGCATAGAGCCCAACTCTGGGCTTGATCTCATGACCCTGAGATCATGACCTGAGCCAAAATCAAGAGTCAGATGCTTAACTGAGTCACCCAGGTGGCCCCCGACTCCAGATTTTTTTTTTAAATTTTATTTATTTATTTCATAGAGATCACAAGTAGGCAGAGAGGCAGGCAGAGAGAGAGAGAGAGGAGGAAGCAGGCTCCCTGCTGAGCAAAGAGTCCGATGTGGGCCTCGATCCCAGCACCCTGGGATCATGACCTGAGCCGAAGGCAGAGGCTTAACCCACTGAGCCACCCAGGCACCCATGGACTCCAGATTTTCAATAGGCTTCCTGGAGAATTCCTGGGTGACAGTGGAGCAACTGTTTGACTCGGTGTTGGGAAGCCACAGAAAGGTGTTGAAATAGACTGGATCTTCCAGAAATAATCCATTATGTTTAATACAGTTAAAAGGAAAGGGAAATCTTAGATTTTAGATCTTTGAAGTCCATTTTTAAAATTTTAAAATTTTATTTTTATTATTATTATTTTTTTAAATCAAACATGAGGCAGAGCCTGGGAGGCTCATTTGGTGAAGTGGCTACCTTTGGCTTGGGTCATGATCCCAGGGTCCAAGGATTGAGCTCAATGTCAGGTTTCCTGCTCAGTGGGGAGTGTACTTTTCCCTCTCTCTCTGCCCCTCCCCTGACTTGGGGGTCTCTCAAAAAAATAAATAAAATCTTTTTAAAAAAAATCAAGCACTAGTATGTAATAATACATTCAATATAAGTGTTACTATAACCAGACAATTATTTTCTAGTCAGCTTATGCAATTAGGATCCATTCTCTCTCCATGTTTTGTGTCTGGATATAAACACACACACACATGCGTGCACACACATGCACACACACACACACACACACAAATAAGTCACAAATATTTTAGAATTTTGTAGTTTTCTCATGTACTATATGGTCCCCAAATTCACTGGAAGAAGCAAAGACCAAAAATAATTGTGTTTACCCGCCAACGGGCTATCACAGGATGGGGAGAGCATGCTTAAGATGTCTTATGTCCTCATTTCACTTTCAAGTGACCTCTGCCCACAAACATCCTTCCTTCTGGAGTTGGCAAGATGCTGAAATAGAACAGATGCAAACCTAGAGAGAGAAATAAGCTTGACCTGGAGCCTTGACTCTGTCCTTTACCATATAAGCTTTGGCAAGTGATGTATCCTTTTTAAGGTTTATCATTTTGTAAGTCAAAAACTAGTTTTCATTATACAGAATTCCTAGAGAATTTAATACAACAACTTATTAAAAAAAAAAAAAGCTGCCTGCAACAGTAAGGGCTCAAGAAATGTTATTACATCAATTGCTGCTCATTTTCTTAACTCATGTCTTCTTAGACTTGTTTGCCTTTTTTTTTTTAAATCACATTTCTGTATTTCTTTTTAGAGCAACATTACTTTGAATTAGAATCAATACAACATATCAAAATTATGTGAAATGCTTTAAAGTAAAACAATATAGCATCTTCAAAAATAAATATAAAACAAAATGAAAATCTTGTGTTTTAGAGCCAGAAAGACTGTTTTGAATCCCAGTGCTGTTGCTACTGATTGTGTTTTGTTCATTTGGTTTTGGTACACCCTGGTTTTCCCATCTGCAGAGTGGGGATAATAATCTTCCTCTGTACTAGATTGCTTTTGTTGCTATATGAAGTTAGAAAAACTTAGTGCTTAATAAACAAGAATTCATCATCTTACCGGGCTGGAGGACAGACGTCTAGAATTCAGCTCCCAAGGCTATAACCAAGGTGTGAGCACAGCTGCATTCATTTCTGGAGGCTCTGGGGGAGAACTCATTTCTTTGCTTTTTTCCAACTTCTGGAGGCTGCTTGCATTCCTTGGCTTATGAACCCCTTTCGTATTCAAAATTAGCCATGGCCAAGTAAGTTTCTCTCATATTACATCACTTTGACATTCTCCTTCCTCCCTTTTCTCCTTTTAGAGACTCTTATGAGTGCCATAAGATCACCTTCATAATCCAAGATAACATCCTTATTTTAAGGTTGTCTGATTAGCATCCTTAGTTCCATCTGGTACTTTAAATCTCCTTTGTCTATTCGTGTGATATAGTCACGTTTTCTGGGGATTGTGATATGGATATCTTTGCAACATAGATATCCTGCCCCTCACAGTTACTCTGTGGCATGGTCTTAGGGTTTAATGAGAAGACGTAGGTGAAGTTCTTTGCATAGTGGCTGAAACATAACGTGGCAGGTCCTGGGGACAAAGTTGGTGGTGAAGATGATTTTTCAACATAAAAGCATTTCCTTCTTTTTTTTAAATTTTTAAAATTTATTTGATAGAGATCAAATAATTTATTGGACAGTAGAGAGAGAGGCAGGCAGAGAGAGAGGAGGAAGCAGGCACCCTGCTGAGCAGGGAGCCCGATGTGTGGCTCAATCCCAGGACCCTGGGATCACGACCTGAACCGAAGACAGAGGCTTAACCCACTGAGCCACCCAGGCACCCTGCATTTCCTTCTTTTTAAAGTAACTTTATTATTATACTTGGATTAGCTGTATTTGTATACACCACAGGGAATTTTCCACTTGCAAAGATTTGGAAATGGTATAGTGGTGCAGTAGTGCAGTGGCCCTTCCCTGCATAAGCTATCCCTATTGTAACACTAACAAGGGTGATTTGGGGGCAAATGGCCGGACAGAAATAAAAGAAGAATGGAGGTAAGAGGGATTCAGTGTGAGGCAGTGGGTGCCATGTTGATTTTCAAAGTCTGAAGCTCTTTGGGCTTCACCAAATTGTTACTCTGATGACAGTATATATACATTTTGCTTTTCACTGTTCAGTTTTAAATGTTATTAAGATTTCATTCATAAAAGACCTTAAGTTTTTAATGAAGCTCCCAAGAAATACTTTCAGTGAAAGATAGATTTCAACCAGTTCGGTTTTAGAGTTTATGACACACAAGTCATATGTAATAACAAATCAGGTATTTCACTAATACAGAAGAAACTCATCCTGGATTAGTGAAACGTTGACATTATTGTTTATAGATTAATTGTGGTGAGTTTCATGTAGGTGAAAACACACTAGCAAATCAAATTGCCAACTTGCTACACCACTCAGCATCTTCCCCCAAACTGTCATAATAATAACATCAACAGATGTATCTGATTTTTAAGTCAACTACTTTGAAGAATAGAAAAAATATATATATATAGAAACATAATGTAGGCATACACGCTGCTTATGGATTACTGTCAAACTGTTCTTTTAAAAAGTAGGTTACTAAATATGACTATTTTATTCATAATATATCAGAATATGTGATGGACCATAATATATGGTCTCCATTTGTATGGGAGCCACATTCTGTGGTGTATATTTAATGCCAAATTATAAGAAGATATATGTTATTGTAGAAACAAAGTTTCATGCCTAAATTCTGAGGTGCAAAAAGAAAGGTTGGGAGGGGGCGCCTGGGTGGCTCAGTGGGTTAAGCCTCTGCCTTTGGCTCGGGTCATGCTCCCAGGGTTTTGGGATCGAGTCCCGCATTCGGCTTTCTGCTCAGCTTCTCCCTGTCTGTCTGCCTGCCTCTCTGCCTACTTGTGATCTCTCTCTGTCAAATAAACAAATAAAATCTTTAAAAAAAAAAAAAAAAAGAAAGGGTGGGAGTTATAGGGGACTTTATTGGTTTTCATCTACCTTAACGTGCTGCCCATCTTTTACTTAAAGGACTGTGTCAAAGCTTATTGCCTACCTTTGATTCTGGTACTCATACAACTTTTCATGACACAGTTCTCCACAATGAGCATGGTGTTTCATAATCACCATGTTCTATAAAACTGCCCAAGGTCACTCCAAACCTTCTCTGCCTCTGCCCTGGTTCTCATTTCAGAGGAGCATGCTTCTTGGGTGACCTCGCCTATGGCTTCTTGGTATGTTTAGGCAATTGCACGCATGGGTGGAAAACCTGAATATGGGAGAAGCCAGACTTATTTTTTCTCTCTCAGCTTCTTGGGGAATCTCCACGTCCTCCATCAGCATTCCCTTCAGTAGTCCCACCTCTTCTGGGCAGTGTGTCACCCATGGGAGGTGGCCCTGTTTTCTGAAGATACCACCATTGGTCTCCAGTATTAAGGGAAGTCTCCAGGTTCTGGGTTCTCCCATCACCCCTCTTTGATTCTTCCTCTTCCCAGCTGCCTGCATTGAATTCCTTTTCATTTAAAAGGCTTAGAATAGTCTCTGTACCTTGGATTACCTTGCTATACCTGCCTCTGAAAAAAGCACTCCCTTCTTATATACGAAGATGATGGATCTAGGGGTCCCTGCGTGTCTCAGTCAGTTAAGTGTTTGGCTTTGGCTCAGGTCATGATCTCAGTGTCCTGGGATCCAGCTCTGCGTCAGGCTATTCTCTCAGTGAGGAGCCTGCTTGTCTCTTTCCCTTTGCTCCCTGCTCATGCTCTCTCTCTCTCAAATAAATCAATAAAATCTTTTTTAAAAAGATTTATGGATCTAAGTATTAGGACAGGTAAGAATATTGTCATGTTTATTATTTTTTTGTTTGTTTGTCGTTTAATAAATCTTTATTTTGGGATAATTCTAAACTTTGAGTATGTTTAGATTTACAGAGAATTCTTATATATCCTTCAACAATTTCCCCCTAATGTTGACCTTTTGCATCACCGCAGTATGTTTATCAGAACTAAGAAACCAGCTTTGGTATATTATGAACTAAACACCAGATTTTATTCAGGTTTCAGCAGTTTTCCCATACACATTCTTTTTTTTTTCTGTTCTAGGATCCAGTCTAGGTACATGACAAGTAGTCTCAAAGTCCCCTTAGTTTACTTTTGGCTGTGACAATTTCTCTGTCTTTCCGAGTCCATCATGACCCTGATAATTTTCAGAAGTCAGAGTCAAATATTTTTTAGAATGCCCTTGAATTTAGGGTTGTCTGATGTTTCTTTCATGATTAGTCTTGCATTAGAGTTTTGGGGGCAGAATACCACAGAGGTGAGGTGCCCTTCCCAGTACATCATGTTTGAAAGTATGTGATATGCGCACTTGGTTTAGTTGGTATCTGGCACGCTTTTCCCTTGTTTGGTTATTATTTCTCTCCTTTTCCACGCTTGATTTTTCAGTGTGGGTAACTACGTCTAAGATATACTCACAGTGAGAATAGTTCCGTTCCATTCCCTGGAGGAAAGTTATCTAGGTATCCGTATTATTTGGAAATGTTGGTAAGCGATATTGGTCCATTCTCTCCCAGTTTTTTAATTTAGTTATTCATTTCAGTGTAGACTCGTGCCTAGTTCTTTCATGCTCTGGTTGTAGTCTTAGAGTACTTTTCCAGTGCTTCTAGCTTTAGCCACTGTGAGCCCTTTCACACTGACTCCTGTGTCTTTTCGACCTGCCCTCATACCTTTGTTTGGATAATTTCCTTATTTTCAATACCAAAATAGGGTTCCTGTTCCTTGTATTTCTCCTGCCCCCACCCTAAGATCAGACATTTCTCCTAGGATAGCTCCAAATTTTCAACTTTTTCCTGGCTTTTTATGTCTTTCTTTATTACTTTTGTCAAAGGGTGAAATGACACATTTGCTCACCGAACAAGTATTTATTGAATGACTGTTGTATACCAGAGAGTAGACTACTGTCTGGGTGCCTGTTTTTGAATAGAACAAAATACAGCCTTGGCTTTCAAAAATGCAAGATAAATACACGTGCTGTGTAGGTGTGTGCTTGCAAATCTCTAATTAAATATCTTGGCTTCTGTTGTACATTACTATACAGCAAAAACTACTTTTACAAGGCAGTAGGAATTAGATGAAAAGCTTTCCATGGGACTAGGTCAATTAATTTCCTGTACGTTTAGAAAATATTTGTTTGTTCCAGAGGAGCGTATCCTTAAAACTAAAGATCCAGATTACCAAATTCAATTTGACACACCAAGCTCCATGCAGTTCATGAGCAAAGAGAGAGGAGGCAGGTGCTTTTCTCAGCATCTGTGTGTGTTTTGGAATTCACATGATAAAGACCGTGGTAGAGGAACTGTCAGGCCTGATTAATACTTTACACTCACGGTGCATGTGCCTTGATCTATAGGCTTTATGCTTGCTGTGTGGGTCCCCCACAAGGCAGCCGTCAGCATCAGCTTCCCAGCAGCTCCCCCACTGAGTGCTTCTCCTCTGTGTCATATGCTCAGTTGTCATCTTTGCTAAAGGATTTTTAGCTTGGAAAATAATTTGGTACAAGGATCAACTTGGGAAAGATGGGGAGCAATTTCCTTTGAATGCCTATGGTGGGGGCCAGTTCATAATACACAAGAAGTCCGTATAATAATGCATGGAACAAAAGAACTAAGAAGCTTCTTTAGGTAGTGGAGTCATTAATAGATTAAATATCTTCCACCCCAAAAACTTACAGGTAAGGTCAACAATAATGTAATTTCTACATAAAGACAACTGATTTTATGCAATGGCAACCATGTAACACAATCCTAGTGGTTGCTAGATAAAATATGTCATGTTGATCCAATATTGTAGAATTGTAGAGGATTCCTGACTATAAAAAGGTAGAAATCTAATTCTACAATGTGAAGATAAGTAGATAGAGATATTCCAGAAATACGAAAGAATGTACCTCAGTTATAATCAGAGTTTTTCTTTGAGAAGTAGGTTTAAGAGTGACTTTCACTTTCTACATTATAAATTTCTTCACTGTTTAAGGATTTTATTATCAACATGTAATATTTGGGGGATTCACTGAAAATCTTGAGTTTCCCATGTAACATAATATATTCTACAGACAGCATCATCAAGAAGTTTTCCTTCTAAATAATGAAATAATTACTATTTCTGATGCATTTCATATCTCCCACCATAGGAAAGAATGCTTAACCAAAGATATGATGAATTCTTCCTAAGTATTGTGTTGGATGAACTTCCTGCCTTCCAGCCATCTTTAAATATCATGCTGAGTGTCAAGAATTAACATCCCTGGGAGCTTTTTGTGAAGCATGTGGGCATCTACCCAGGATATAGATGGTTATGATAAAAAACAAAAGCAGAACTGGTTTTTTTGGATATGGTTGGTTTTAACCAAGGCTGGAGAAATCAGTAACTTATCGGCCACCATGTTATTGTCCTAGAGCTGCTGAAATAAAATATTGCAAAAACAAAGAATCTTGTCCCTCAGTTCTGGAGGCCGGAAGTCTGACATCAAGGTGTTGGCTTGGTTGGTTCCTTTGGAGACTCTGAAAGAGAATCTGTCCTCTCCTAGCTTCTCGTGTCTTCCCACAACTGTTGATGTTCCTTGGCTTATAGATAATGCCATTCCAGCCTCTGCCTCCATCTTCCTGCGGTGGTCTTTATGTACTCCTGTATTCACATGGTCATTTCCGATTAGGCACCCAGCCTACTCTAGAATCATCTCATCTTAACTAATAACATCTGCAATGACTCTATTTTGACTAATAGCACTGTTAATGCCAGTGCTGATTTCTCACGTGCGTGCCAACAGACGAACGCTATAAATAGAGTCTTTCAAAAGAGGGAAAATATAAGCATTTGCATTGATACTCTCCTGGACCAGAAAAGGGTGATGGAAAGCATATGGTCATTTCATGGAGAAGAAGTTCTTTATTTTGAGGTAACGGTAACTGTCCCCATGGCCATATTCAAATGTGACTTTTCTGAATTATTAGCATTGGTGAATGGAAGTCTAGTTTATATCCAACAGGGGAACTCTCCAAATAAAAAAGCAGTTAATCTTTAACAGGGTAGAAAGTTCACATTCTGAGGTCCTAGAGGTTAGGACTTCAACCTATCTTTCTGCTGTTAACAGACACTTAAAAGGTACAATGCCTGGATCCCATCTGCTCAATCCAATTATTTTGAGAAGGAACCTAGGCATAAATATTAAAAGAGATAAGGATTGTGATGCACAACAAGATCTACCAGCCCTCTGCTGCAGACTAAGGGCCGTTTGGATGGTCTACTGAAAACAGTTTTACCTTTGATCCATGCAAACCTGTTAAACAAAATGTGGTTTAAATGTACAAAACAGACATTTTGTTAGTGGCTATTTTCCCCTCTACAAATGGCATTTTCTACCCTGTTAAAGATTAACTGCTTTTTTATTTGGAGAGTTCCCCTGTTGGATATAAACTAGACTTCCATTCACCAATGCTAATAATTCAGAAAAGTCACATTTGAATATGGCCATGGGGACAGTTACCGTTACCTCAAAATAAAGAACTTCTTCTCCATGAAATGACCATATGCTTTCCATCACCCTTTTCTGGTCCAGGAGAGTATCAATGCAAATGCTTATATTTTCCCTCTTTTGAAAGACTCTATTTATAGCGTTCGTCTGTTGGCACGCACGTGAGAAATCAGCACTGGCATTAACAGATGGGGTAGGCTCAGCTACATTTCCCTTCTCACAGGCACTGTCTGCTTGGCATGTTGGAATTGCATTCCCTTGCTTGCTAATCTTACATGTGATGCAAGACATCCCTTACCCCCACTTAATTTCCTTTAGTTCCAGGAACTGTTTGTGAGCCAATTGTACAAATTCCTGGACGTTATAGCTTGACTTGCTGAGTTCTGATTTTGAATCTTATGGGTAAGGACAAGGGCACTGCCCAGCTTCACTGTGAGGAAAGGTGGGCTTCTCTTGCTATGGAAAGATGCCCAGCAGATCAGGATAGAATCTCATGTTCTTTTTTTATATATATACTTTTAAAAATTGTATTGTATTTTTTTCACTTAGAACCTCGTTTTCAAAGTAGAAAGGCTTGGGGCGCCTGGGTGGCTCAGTGGGTTAAGCCGCTGCCTTCGGCTCAGGTCATGATCTCAGGGTACTGGGATCGAGTCCCGCATCGGGCTCTCTGCTGAGTGGAGAGCCTGCTTTCCTCTCTCTCTCTCTCTGCCTGTCTCTCTGCCTGTCTCTCTGTTTACTTGTGCTCTCTCTCTGTCAAATAAATAAATAAAATATTTCAAAGTAGAAAGGCTTTTGTGGGAATTGTCAGGCATTTTTGCAGAAGCAAATGTTGCATCGTTTTATATACACTTAACTTTTTCTGGTCTTTGAGTACTTGGTTAGTTAACAATAAAAAGCATAGCTATGCCCAATTTCCCTTTCTTTAAAAAAAAAAGTTTACTAGTTAATTATTAACTAGTTCATTAGTTAACTATATGTTCTAATCTGTAGAGCCTCCTCTCCCCAAATAATAATGATTCAGATGCAATAGGAATGGTTGGGTTTTTTTGTTTGTTTGTGTTTTTGTTTTTGTTTTTGCCAGTCATCTCCTAGTCCAAGGCGGGCCCGCTTGATGAAGGAGTGACTTCCTTCCCTCCAGTGATTCAGGGTTCCCGTGATTCTACCCATTTCATGGCTCAGCCTTTCCCTAGGGGGCCATCATCCTTACCTTCACCCTCACTATCCCTTACCATCATTATCACCTTTACCATCACCATCATTGTCATTATTGTCATTAACATTACCGCCATCATCATCCTCATCACTAGATTCAGATCTAGCAGGTTGAAGGGATTAAAAAGCATGAAAAACACGTACGCTAGCCCTAGCCTAGAAATGGTATATGTTTTTAAACTTGTATTGTTTTGTCGAGAACCCGTTCCACAGAAAACCTCTTTGCTAGGGATGTAGGAGAAAGGTGAAGATGGGAAGTGTGGGGACGAGTAAAGAGAATTTAGTACAACTGGGCTTTTAAAAACCTTCTGCATGACCTACCATTTGATGACTTTTTTTCTCTCTCTCGCCAACATTTGATTCAAAGTAAGTCATCTCAAGTTACCTTTCATTTAACCAACAAGCTATGAGACACAAATAAAAGAGTATTTCTTGAAACTTTCTATTACTCCAGAACAATTTATTCTAAGCATCACTTTAATAAGTTTCCTTATTTCATGGCAAAAGGCAGGACTTTTTCAAGAAGAGTAGCCACTGTAGTGAAGGCTATCAAAGCTAGGGGCATTATTCTGACTAATTTTGGGATGACCGAACACCAGCGATGGAAAACTACGACCCATAGGCCACACTTGGCCTGTGTTTTTTATGTAAATAAAGCTTTATTGGAACACAGGCATACTCACACATTTATATATTGTCTGTGGCTGTTTTCATTCTTCAACAGCAGAGTTGGATTTTAGCAGCAGAGACCATATGACCTGATTTTGACGCCTCTTTGACAGGAAAAGTTTGTTGATTGCTAATCTACACCACTGACCTTCAAATAGCTTTCTCAAGAATGTGGAGGGCTTTGGCGCACCTGGATGGTTCAGTTGGTTCAGTGTCTAGTTCTTGGTTTCAGCTCAGGTCATTTCAGTGTTCTGAGATGGAGCCCCACATCAGGCCCTGTGCTCAGCTTGGAGTCTGCTTGAGATTCTTTCCATCTCCCTCTACTCCTTCCCCACAACCCCCAAAATAAATAAAATGTTAAAAAAAAAAAAAAAAAAAAAAAAAAAAGAACCCAGAGGGCTTTGGGCTTTCTATGAAGGATTTGCAAGATGTAACCGGTGAGATGTTGAGTCCTCACTACTCTTTTAAAAGGGCAGTTCCAGCTTTACCTCATCTCTCTGTAGGGTTCTATGTAAATTTCCATTAGGAAAATTCAAGTTTGAATTGATTGCACAAAACCATTGGTGGGGGCCTGGGTGACTTAGTCAAGTAAGCGTCTGTCTTCGGCTCAGATCCTGGGATGGAGCCCCACATCAGTCCCCTTGCTCCACGAGGATCCTACTTCTCCCCTTTCCTTTGCCCGCCACTCCTCCTACTTGTCCTCTCTCTCTCTCTCTCTGTCAGATAAATAGATAAAATCTTAAAACAAAACAAAACAAAATGTTGATGTCCATAATGGGAAGGAAGTGGATCCCGATCTTCCTATCTGGAGGAAGCCTCAAAAAGTCGTCTTTATCCAGATGTCCTAGGCCTATTGAAGGCACGAACCTCCAGCTGGGATGTCATAACATTCTTACACTGATTCATTCAAAAACACTCGTTGGATGCTTTGCATGTGTTCCAGATTCAGAGGGTAAGACAGTGCACATCGCAGACAACATTTTGACTCTCAGGGATTCTACGGGCTGATGGAGGGGGGGGGGGACAGACAATAGACATAGTATGGTTGTTTTATAGAAACTCAGCGGGAAGAAATAAGGCAAGGCAGGGTATAGTGAGTGATAGAGTCCTCTGTTATTTCGGAAGGTCAGGGAATGTCTCCCTGAGGAGGTGACCTGAATTTGGATAAGGACTGAAAGTAACATGGTTATCTGGAGAGTGTCAGGCAGCTCTCACAGCAAAAAAAAATGAAGTTTTTGAGATATTAAGGTGGCTCTCCACGCATCCTTCCATGCATCTCTCCAGATCTGTTCCCTCTTTGCATCCTGTCCCATACTTTGGTGCACGCCTGTGTCTTGCATGTGCATTGGACAGGCTCCCGTTGCTTTTCCTGTCCAGCAGGCCAATACCTCCTCATTGTCATGCAAGACTCAACTCAAATGCAGCAACCCTTGTGATGCTTTCCATTGCCCTGGGTAGGATTTCCATCCCCTTCTTTTCTTCCACTGTATCCTGAATGTCTTTATTCCCAGTGTTATATTTGTGTTTCTGCAAACTAAGGAGAGAGGTGGTTTGGGTCTGGCTCCCATCTTACCTGTAGGCATCCTGCATAGCGATCTTTCTATCATGATACGTAATGATTACTGAATGTGATTATGTGTGTCGGTTAGAAAGATAAAATGATAGCAACAAAGCCATTGATTATAATTGATACTATTTCCTGAACATTTATCTCGAACACTGTTCCAAATACTTAACATGTGTAAATACATTGGGTAACCGTAGAAATTAGAGGCTATTATTTTTGGAAGAAGACACTGAATCGCAGGAATTAATGTGTCTGGAGTCTCGTGTTCATAAGGTTAAGAAACAAAATTCAACAGACTAAATAGAAAGATCTAATTTCATTCAACAATTCATGAATCAGGCAGTATCCCATCTAGCAATTAGAATGGAACCCTGAAGGGCAGTGCAAAATGGAAGACTTTTATAGGCACTAGGAGGCAGGACAAGGAAGTTACTATGTCAAAGAGTGGATTGTTTCAGGCAAGGTTCCTTTCTTGTATGGGATGGACCCGGTCTACAGGCAGATGACCTCACTGTGCTGACCAGCTTAGGTCCAGACTGACTGGTTAAGTGTTACATACGTGAGATAGGCATTTAGGGTAGGTATGCTGGTTTGCTGGTGTGGGCTTAGCACACCTTGGTGACTCCATTTTGGGCCTCTTTCTCCTTTCTTTCTTTCTTTCTTTCTTTCTTTCTTTCTTTCTTTCTTTCTTTCTTTCTTTCTTTCTTAATACTAATTGCAATACATGAGCACAATAATTAGAGCTTTTTATGTTACCACTAGGCGCTTAATGTGGATTGTTTTATTTAATCCTCACACAGCTGTCAGAAGCAAGTCCTGTTAGGATGCTCCCTTCACAGAGGAGGTCCTCAGGATGCAGAAAGGTTAAATAACTTACCCAAGAACTTATGGCCAGTAGATGGCATATTTGGCTTTCAAATCTGTGTGTGCTTGGTTCCAGAACCCTTATCTTCACCCTCACACTTGAACCTGGAGTGTTGACAGGAGAACAGGAAAAGTCAGCCCTCACCAACATATTCTAAAGCTGACCACTCAAGGTAAACATTTAGCAGAATCCACCAACGCAGTGTCCTTGGAGCCGTTTTGTGTGCCAGGTGTGGCTGCGTTTTGTTTTTCTTGATGAAGAATTCACCGCCTGGAACACTGTGTTTCCTCCTGCTGTTGTCCTCCCATTAGATGAGGAATGAGCACAGCCATCCACAAGAGCAGAGTTATAGGGTGAGAACAAAACAGAGAGAGTGCGGGAGGTTATTTATAGTCCCGAGTCCCAGGCTGAAAAGACGGTATGTGAAGAGCTTCATCATTTCCCAGGGAATCGAGGAGTACAGTGGACAGGGCAATAAAGAGCGTCCCAAGGGTCAGGGTTGCATTCCAATTAAAATGACTTCCAGGCACTTAACATGCATGGCACTTAGCTAGAGACCGAGAGCATGTTCTGGTAGGGAAGGAGAAACAATGTCTGATGTCTCACGCCTCTGTTCCCTTAAGCAGAGAGGCAGCCTGTCTAACACTGTTGTTACAACACAACTCTAATAATTTCAGGTTCCGTGATAATGAGTTGGTGGCCTCGTCACTCTGGCTGGCATATCTTGATACAAGGGAATATATTCAGTCCAGTCTGACTCCTTAAATAGCTCTCCATGCCAAGCTTCCTATGAAAGGCAGGGAGGAATTGGCAAGATACCCACTTTCTGCAAACTAGTCTGTGAAACTACATCAATTATAATTCAACCCATTCTACCACTGTCTCTTTTCTCATTACATTTATACCTTTCTGCGTAGTTAAAACTCTTTAGGTTGCAATAGCTAGAACTCTTAACTAAGCCTGGCTCAAACAAAAACAAAGAAAATGCAAAGGGTTTATTCATGCTTATGAAAGCAGTGTTTAAGGGTAGGATTGGCTTTTTGGGAAGCCTACACATTGGGCACCATTGCAAAGCTCTGTTTCTTCACTTCTCCCAACTGCTTTCATCTTTGTTTATTTTATTCTCCAGGTTATCTGTCCATGGTCACCGGAAAGTCTGCATGGACACTCAGTGTATTAGTTTCCTGGGGCTGTTGTAACAAGTTACCACAGACTGGTGGCTTCCAAGACAAATTTATTCTCTCACAATTTGAGAAGCCAGAAATCTGAAATCAAAGTGTTTTGCAGGATTGGTTCCTTCTGAAAAAGAATCCCTGCTATCCATCTCTCCTACCTTTTGGTGGCATCCCGGGCTTTTCTTGGGTTGTAGCCACATCCCCCTGTTGTCACACATGGTCTTCTCCTATATGTCTGCGCCTCCAGTCTTTTACTCCTGTCTCATATCAGGAGACTAGCCATTAGATTTAGGGTCTCCTCTTAATCCAGGATGGTCTTATCTCAAGAATCTTAATAATGACATCTGCAATGACCTTTTTCCAAAGAAGGTCACATTCACAAGTACCAAGGGTTATGACTCGGATATATCTTTTTGGGGGGACAGTTCAACCCACTACACATACCTGTATATCAACCTCAGTGCAAACCGGGCAAACCTCGGAAGACCTGGGCTGCTAATGCTCATTAGCTCTGATTACCCGGCTTAAGGAATAAATCCACTTCTGTGCTAATCACTGAAGGTAGACAGACTCCGTGCTCTTGCTGTCCAGTTTGAGGACGTGTGGTGACCTTAGGGAAAGCTCACACCCGTTTGAAGAATACACAGATCAGATAAAACATCTTGAGGGATACTTAACAAAGAAGATGGACACTCATTTAATGTGAATAAATTGTTTTAAAAAAAAATAAGCGCAGGGCTGAGAGAAAATGAACTTGGAAGAAGTTGTCACATAAAGGTGCTACGTGGTGTTGCAAAGTTCACGTTGGCCATGGGGGCTTCCCTCGTTTTCAGACTAATAATAGATCCAAGACCAATATATTGGTTTGAGCTGGTGTCTATAGAAGGGGAACAGTTATGAAACATTTTAATCTTTTACTGAGTCATTGGCGTATTCTAGGTATCCCTTAAGGGATTTTCTTTAGACAGAGGGTGAGGGAGCGAATGGGGTGGTGAATAGTGGCAGAGGAAGAAAGGAAATCTCAAGCAGGCTCCATAGGTAGTGCTGAGCCTGATGTGGGGCTTGATCTCACTACACTATGATCATGACCTGAGCCAAAATCAATAGTCGGATGCTTAACTGACTTAGCTATCCTGGCTTCCCCTTTAAGGACATTTTGAATGAAGGGATAAAAACATAATAGAACATATGAATATAAAATAAGAATAAAGGATGAATGAATAAATGAAAAAATGAATGAGCCCCTGTCTCTCCTTCTGAGTTTCCCTCTTCGAAAGATCTTGCTTGGATTTCTGCCTTTTTTTAAAAAAATGAAAGTCCTGATACTCAGTGCCACTGATGTGCTTAAAGCTTACAGCACAGTTATGGGCACAGAGCAAACATGGAACTCGGTTTCTGTTGTTTTGGTCCATGGTGTTATTCTGTCAAGTTGGGTAACACAGTGGACTCCCAGAAAATCCTAATTAATGAATTTAATTCTCCTGTAGGCCTCTTTCTTTAGACTCAGAAAAGAAAATGCAAACATTTTTAAAGAAATTAAAGGAATAGCTATTTAAATGGAAATAGCTAGTTCAATGTCGTATCTTCCGCAGAGGTCCTTTAACCAAATGTATTTTTTGATGACTTTTGTCAGTCTCCTACTTACATGTATTTATTAAGCACCTACTGTGTTCCAGGTGGTATTCTGAGGACTGAGCATGTTGGGGATCTAGCAAAGACTTCCACACATCCCTACCTCCACACAGCAGCTTACATTCTAGCACAAAGAGATCAAAAGATACATCCAAACAAATTACGTTAATAAATATGAGATCGTGGGGCGGAAGAGGGAGGTGATCCTTTGTATGGGAGGCAAAGCTGACCTGAATTGTGAAAGCTGGTGTTTGTTTGGCTGCTATGCTGAGGTGGGAAGCAGACTACAGAAGATGGGACAATGAATCCTAAATTACAAGGAAGGTGTCTGGTTGTTAGTTTCATGCCGTGACTGATAATGATTCGAGGCTGCATAGTTGCCATGTGAAAATTCTATTCTGTGATCCATCTCACAATTATATACCATGGAAAAGGAATATATGGGGGGAAACGGCAAAAAGATAGAGGTATGTAAAGGAATGCAACTAAACTTGCAAAGGAATGTGATGTAGGAGATAAGTAGTGCATGTGGGTGATATGATTACTCTTTTTCCTCTGAAGCAAGCCAGGGAAAGACACTTGGGGTCAGTGAAATGTCTCATTCCTTCTTTTACAAAGCTACTTTTGTAGTCTGTCTTCTGAATTCTTAAAGGAAAGAAAAAAGCCTGTCCCTTGCCTACTTGAAATTCTTGGCTATTTTTCTGGTTTTGGTGAGATCAGGATTTTTGCAGGGCTGTTTCCTTTCTTATATCTGTCAGGAGGCTCAGAAATGAGTGATGATGGTGAATAAACTTTGGACCTTCTGGAGATCTTAAAACACATTCTACAGAACTGAACACCTTACCTTCTAGCGACTTGTGTTTCTGTCACGGTGGTGTTCTGTACCCTGGGAGTTAGGACAGCTTTACTTTGAATGATTTTTTGCAAGACCATCTTTTATTTCAAAAGTAGCCACATGGCCACTGTGTTTTAAATAAAAGCAAATAGAAATGTGTTTTTTTGTTTGTTTGTTTTGTTTTGTTTTGTTTTGTTGTTGAGGTTGTTTTTTGGGTAAGTTTTGTGGCAGGTTGCTTGCGGTTACTGAAAACTACTAGGGGTGGTTGTAAAACCCTGACAGGAGAAGGAAAGGAGATTCCCTCCCACTATTCAAATGTCAAGCCCATGAGGGTGATTTTTAAATAAATTCTTTTATCTTATTTAGTTGGTACCTAATGAGCGTGTACCATGTTGGCCATCGTGAAGGACCCTGGGGACCAACCCTGGTCTTCGAAGAAGGTACCTTCTGTGGGTCCTGGGGCAGGGGCACATTCCGCAAACAAGCTCACATTCCATTTCTTCACTGTGGTTGGGTTAGGCGCTAAATGTAAGAAGTATAGGTAGCCACGTCAGTTTAAATTCGGGAGACTCCAGAACACCAGTCTGAGTAATAATGGATGCTTGCCGACAAAAGTAACAATTTGAATGAGTGAAAGAATACATGGATGGTGTGTAGATATGTCTAGTGAGAATCTTGCTGTAGCCAAGTTGCCAGTCATTAAACGAGATATGAAATGGTGGCTTTTTTCCTTTCTACGGTATTTCTGCTGCAACCACAGTATTTCCCCCGTATCTACGGATTCAGTTACCTGCAGTCCAGTGGAGCGAGACGCAATCGATCCTCTTTCTGAGGTGTTATCAGAGGGTTACCAGTGACTTAACACTAGGTCACAACACCTTTGTCATTCCTCTTGATTCATCTCATCATGTAGGCATTTTATCCTCTCGCATAATCACAAGAAGAAGAGTGAGTCCGGTGTATTAGAGCTTTGAAGAGAAACATTATCCATATGACTTTTGTTACATTATGTTGTTACAATTGTTCCATTTTATGAGTCGTTCTTGTTGCTAATCTCAGACTGTGCCTAATTCAGAAATTAAACTCTACCTTAGGTATGTGTATATATAAAAAAAGTATATTTAGGACAGTGCTATCTGTTGTCTCAGGCATTCAGTGGGAGTTTTAGAATGGATCTCCCATTGAAAAGGAGATACTACTATAAATTGCTTTGTTAGAACTTTAAGATGGTGTTCTAACGTTCTATGTTGTGTTTTTCCTACTTACTCTCATGCTCCCTAATTCTCTCCAACTATGGTGGAAGGCAGTCTCATCACAGTTTCCAGAACTGTGTGGTTTTCAAAAAAAAAAAAAAAATGCAGAGCAATCTGCCTTATCAGTATCTCTTCCAATTAATGTAATCTTGTTTCTGTTATTTCCACCATATTTTTCAATCCAGAGAGCCTCATTACATTTGCAAGTGCATTAAATTAGAGCCTCTATAGAAGGAGAATGATGATTATCAGCTAATTTAATTATGTTTCTACATTTGCAGCATTTAATGATGTCTGCCATTGTTGTGGGGGATTCTTACATTGGCTCTAGGTAGAAATTAGCACTGATCCCATGTAAAGTTTATGTTATCAGATAAAACTTGACAGCTCATTGAGGTGCATGTTCAGTAATTTTTATATCTAATCAAAATTGATTTATGTGCAATCAAATTACAGAAATAAAGAAACAGCTTCATATAATTTAGTTGCTGATTATAGTGTTGCCTGCCTCGGAAGTCACACCGATGTGCGTCTTGTCGTTCTGTACCAACATTTCATCAAGGTCTAAAACTCTTTTTTTATTTCCTTTTTTTTTTTCTTGAGTTTTAAAATTGCACAGTGTTTCAGTACTCCTGATTTTCTGATATAGATCAGATGAAACATTTATGCCCCATGAGTTTTGTGTCCTGTTCCACAAATGCTGTCTGGGTGTCCTTTCGTGTTGGGCGCGGAAGGACTCGGCTTGCTGCAGTAGAGGTCTGGCTCACTCCTCAGAGTAAGAGGGAAGATCACGAGAACAGAGAAGTGCTTGTCTAGGAGCTGGGTACTGAGGGCGGAGGGAGCTGATTCTTCATTTTCCTCCCGCCTTACTGACTCCCAACCTAGAGAAAAATAAGTACACAATCCCAGTGGCAATTAAAATACAGAATTCAGTTAGTTTACTCATGAAGCTTCATTGGAAAACGGTATTTTTTGTATTTGTTTGGGAGACAGTTATTTACCAGTTACTGCGTGTCAGGTGTAATTGAAGGAGTTTAAACTAACAAAGGATCCACATAATCATCACAATAACCCTGAAAACAAACTGTTATTATCACCCCTACCCCCCCCCCCCATATTAAAGATGAAGAAATTGAGGCACAGGTGCACAAACTGCGGCCATCAGTCTGGAATGTGAAAGAACCAGGAATATATTCTATGTGGTCTGACTCCAGAGTCTTGTGCTTCTTTTTCTTTTTTTTAAAGATTTTGTTTATTTATTTGACAGGCAGAGATCACACATAGGCAGAAAGGCAGGTAGAGAGAGAGGGAAGCAGGCTTCCTGCCAAGCACACAGCCCGATGCAGGGCTCCATCCCAGGACTCTGAGATCATGACCTGAGCTGAAGGCAGAAGCTTAACCCACTGAGCCACTCAGGTGCCCCAAGTCTTGTGCTTTTGTCCCCTTGCATTTCCCAAGATGAAACTGGCTCTCTGTCACCCAACCCCCTCTATCTCTACAGTCACATCCAGATGGTGGAACCAGTTGTGCACGGTAGAGGGCATTACTCCACCTCTTACCACAGAGGAATGAGATTCAGCATAAAGCTGGCCTCTAGAAGGTGGGGCTCTGGGTCCTGCCCTAGGTGTGCTTACTTGTCCTAAGTGAGCTTAGGAACAGAGGTGAAACAAAGAACATGTGTTGTTTGGTGGTATCAGACAGAGCGAGGAGAGGGAGATAGAGGAGCTCACCTATCAGTAGAGTCCTTCCACCCCCAGTAAGGTAGATCGGGTGAGGAAGAAGATTGGACACTTGCTTCCCAAAACACTCCTAGCACAGTAGAGGGTTGGAGTAAGTCTGTGGGTTATGAGGGCATTCATGGAGGAATGAGAGGTGAGAATTATTTACCCCTAGATGGACTCTTAAGAATCCATGACATGTGGTGAATGAAGTAAATTTTTATACAAATAAGCAGCACCTTCTAAAACAGAGGCATGGTAGTAGGAAGGGTCAACCGTTCCATGAAGTTGGAGGAAGGGTGGGAATTTGGTGGAAGATGAAACTATGGCCAAACTATGAACAGACTGGCATGTCCCACAGGGCAGGGATAATGTTTGAATAAACTTGAATAAGTCTCAGTATAAAAGGAAAATATTCATAGGAATCATTTAGACATTCCTAATACTGAGTCACTTTACACCATCACTCAATAAAGTAATGACTATCTTCAACCTTTTTCTGTTCAAGGCCCACACTGAACATCAGTAAACCTGACAACAGCAATAAAAACATAATTATTGCTGCAATGTGCCCTGTCTTTGAGTGTTCATAAAGGCATCTGTGGGTCACACCATTTAAACATAAATATATAGGACCCTTATCAGGCTCCATTCTTTGTTCATGAGGCAACTTTCCCCATCTTCTGGTTCTGATGGTAGTAGACCAGGTGTCCTTCTGGGCTGTCGGTTGAGAGTTAACAGTCTGCTTCTTACAGCTTAGGTATCTTGCTCAGCTCCCTCATCTCTCTGGAGAACACTTTTAAGTCTGTATACTCAGTAGTAATGGAAGTATATTTTGTATCTTGTTCAAAATTTGGCAACATTCCCACGAAGAGTCCATTGATAGTAGACTGCCGTAGACATTTGTACAAATGAGGTGAAACATACTCCTGCTAAGACTGGAGTATGTTCTGATAGGTGTAATTTTATTTTTTGTCGTATATGGATAAGCATTTGGTTGTAATTTCAGGTATGTATTTTTTTCAACATCTTATGCTATTTCTCAAATATAGAAAAGACGAAAGAGTCATGAACACTCTCATATATCCACCAACAAGGTACTAGAATTAACATTTTAGCATATTTGTTTTATCACAGTCTATCCATCTATCCATCACCAGTTCATCTTATTTTGGTTTTTATGCATTTCAAAGTGAGTTGTTGACACTAATACCCTCCAATCTTGAACACTTTAGGAAGCAGATCTTTGACAAGAGTTCACTATGTCCATTTTTTTTTTTTTTAGCTAAAATTGATTTTTATTGAAATACATACATCTTAAGTGCACCATTTGATGAGAGCTGACAGCTGGGTGCACTTGTGTGACATGAATTTCGATGAAGATACAGAACCATCATTTTCAATAAGTTTAGATACGTTTGGTTTGTGTATTAAAAAGTAATTTGCATACTAAACCCATGATTACATGGATAGTTTAAATTAAAAAGTGAATGTGTGTATATGTATGCACGCCTAGATATGCATGTCTGTATAGAATTTGTAGTGAATAAATAGTACAGGTGGCATGCAGAAGTGGCAAAAATTGTTAACTGTGTGGTAGTGCGCCCGTATTTCGCAATTACAGACCTAGGGAACAGGTAATCTGATCCTATTAGCAACGTCTTCAGGAAGAACATGAGCATATGAAACGTGCAAGGCTACACTGATGTAATGTCCAAGAAGAATGGGAAGAAACACAGTGTTACTTGTCTCATTGTGGATGTTTAACGACTTTTTGCTCTGAGAGTACCAACGGCTACAATTTTTCAAAGTCAGCCTTGATTTACATTTTATTTTTTAAGTACCCATACTGTCACCAATACTTAAGTTGGGATCAGCTGTCTTGGTTTCAAAAAGTAGGTTATGCTTTCATCTGTTGACCCCGAAACATGTAGATGAAAATCAACATTAATTGGCAGGACGAATGAGGGTGGGGAAGGTGGGTGTCTAGCTGCAGTCTTCTTAGAGTATTGAGAGAGATGCTCACAGCCCCTTAACTGGTGATGACAACTCGATTTTAATTAACAGCAGGTGAGTCTCGTGGTCAGCTATTTGACATTTAGGTGGATCACACAATAGCCTTTCCCTTTGAACCACATTTATTTCTAGCTTAATTAGTCCTTCTGAGATAGCCTTGCTATTAGCAACAGCCTCTCCATTTAAGATCCTTTTACCCAGACCTTTTATTTTTTTATTTTTTATTCTCATTTTAGTACTGGCTTAATGTTATAAAGGGCCTGGGCTAACTCATTTTAATGACCTCTGCTACATAAATGCTAATTTTACATTTGGCCTTATTTCAGTAGATTTTTTTTTTTTTTAAGAACATTGCTTTCCGAAGGACAAAAATGGAAAGATTAAACCCCTTAGTGTCATCTGCCTGAAAAAATCCTGTGGTTTCTTCTGACAGGAAGAGTGTTTTCAAATCCCTCCTTGGTCTAAGCTTCTGTGCTTGACATCTCATTATTTAACTCAGCTGTTTCAGCTTCACCTTCACCCAGTTAATTAAGTAACTCATTGAATGTATTATTCAGTTTTGATTCCCCGTCCCTGACAAAGAGAGATGGGGGAATGTTTCTTCATCCTTGCCCTCCTGCTACTTTCTCTTGCCTCTTCTTTCTTTTCTACCTACACCCAAAAGAAGGAAAAGAGAGATGAGCAGGGGGAAAAAAATGTGTCAAGAGAAGAGGAGAGAGGATGTTACTTGCTTAGTTAATTCATCAGTTCCTGGAGTGAATTTTTTTTCTTATAAATGGGACTGTACTCAAAAGAAGAAGAGGTTGGGCGCCTGGGTGGCTCAATAGGTTAAGCCTCTGCCTTCGGCTGAGGTCATGATCTCAGTGTCCTGGGATTGAGCTCCACATTGGGCTCTCGGCTCAGCAGAGAGCCTGCTTCCTCTTCTCTCTCTGCCTGCCTCTCTGCCTACTTGTGATCTCTCCCTGTCAAATAAGTAAATACAATCTTAAAAAAAAAAAAAAAAAAGGAGATGAGGTTGATGATGGTGATGGTCTGATAATCTAGCCTATCAGATGGTCTAGCATATGATGGTCTGATAACCTAGCTCATAATGTTGCTCTATGAAAAGTCCTGCTCAAGACATCTTTCTTACAGGATCTTTTCTAATACTCAGAACAGCCCTGTGAGGGAAGCACTTGTAATATAGCCACTCCACAGATTGGAAAGCACAAATTCTATCGAGTTAACTAGTTTGTTCAGATATCACAGCTAGTAGGCATCAGAAATTTAACATGAAGTCAGAACTTGCTGAATCTTAACACTCCTGAGAGCAAGAGCATCTCTGCTGGGTGCCTGTGTATTTGTAGTGAAGTATATATTCCTGACATTGGTGGGCAGGGGTTTATGACAATACATCATGGAGAGGACATCCTAATGGCAGGTTATCTGCATATATCTCTCGACCTATTAACAATCAAGTTGACTTTTCTCTAGAGCAATGGTCCCCAACCAGGGATAGTTCTTTCTCCCAGGGGCATGTGGTCCAGCAGTTATGATATATGATCCTCTACATGGGTACACTGACTTCAATGAAAACATTTAAATGTACCCTACTGGACATGTGTGGATTTGGTGGGGAGAAGCGGGCTGTATTTGCATCTCACTGATTGACTGCTGAGCTGGCTGGAAATAAATAAGAAAAGACATTTAATGTGAATAAAATTAGAAGGGGGGCAGGGGATACTGGGAGGGGGTACCAGCACAAGGAAAGAGAAAGAAACCCTAACATGCAAAGGCAGATAGAAATTTAGAAGGTCAAAGCCAGAGTAATTGAAATAGACTTTGGAAATTGTGGATCTGAGAAAGCATTAGAGGTTAAGGGGTAGGTAAATAGGAAGATAAGGAAAACTAAAGAGACAAATAGAATAAAACCAAAAAAAGGTATGTTCATTAAATAGGAGGAGGGAAAGGCAGTGGAAGAGAGGGGGAGAGGTGGGAGTTCGTAAGAGAAGAAAATGCATCTTTTATGCATATTTAAGAAAAAGTAAGGCGAACCTTGTAAGAAAGTAAAGTAGACTTAATATTTTTCATTATCATGGAACTTTTTTTTTGGAGGGGAATAACCCCAAATAGAGGACAAGTGGTGTAGGGAGGTGGGTAAAAAGCACACTCAGAGATCACATTCTTTAAGTTACTCCACATGTCCGCCAGGTACTGATCTAGGTAGGGATCCAGCACAGAATAAAAAGCAAGCGAAAGACCTTGCCTTCATGGAGCTGAGCCTAGTAGATGCAGAGACAGAAAAATAAACAAGATCCATGTTGTAAGTGCCAAAAATAATAAGCACAATAAGGAAAAGAAAAGAGGGAGATGATAGAGCATGACCGCATGTCAGGGGCTCAGCCCAGGGATGAGCTGCAGTTGGAACCCACACCAGAATAGGGGGAGGGAGCTTTGCAGGGGAAGGCAAGCAAACACCTAGAGGTGGGCGTAGCCAGTGTGTCTGAGATGCTGTAAGAAAGTCAGTGCGCCTGAAGTGGAGTGGGCAAAGGTAGTAGGGATGGTCACTAGGGAATGGGTCCAACAGGGATATGTGCGAAGTTGGATTTCATTTCAGTGGGCTGGGAGGCCAGTAGGGTTTCCAAGAGAGAAGTTTCACAATTTGACGAATAAGGATATACCTGGATTTGATAACTGTATCTGATAACTGTATCTGCTACTTATTAAGTCTATGTCCAGAACAAAAATTACTTTGCCTTTCTGAACCTTAGATTCTTCCTCCCTGAAGTACAGATAATAATAAAACTTACTGCATAGGATTATTGTAGAAGCAATGCATGTAACCCCTTACAGGATGTGCTTGCCCCAGGTCAGTGTTCATTACCTGCTAGCTAAAAATCCAAACAATACCAACCACAGATTTGGGAAACCTTAGACTAGCTATTATAAAGATATCCAGGAAAAAAAAAAAAATCTGCTTTGATCCACTGTTGGTGGGAATATAAACTGGTACACCCTCTGGAAATCAGGATGGGAGTTCTTCAAAAACATTAAAAGTAGAACTACCGTACAATCCAGTGATTCTGGGTATACAGCTGGAGGAAAAATTATGATCTTGAAGAGATGCGTCTGCTTCCATATTCACTGCAACATTTTCACAATAGTCAAGGTGTGGAAGCAACCCAAGTATCCATGAATGAATGAATGAATAAAGAAGATATGGTATATATTGATAGTGACATTCAGCTGTTAGGAAGGAGGAAGTCTTGCCATTTAGGACAATGTGGATAGACCTTGAGGGTATTATGCTAAGTGAAATAGGACAGATCCTACTTATATGTGGAGCTAAGAAAAACCCCCAAAGTCATGGGAACAGAGGATAGATTTGTAGTTGCCAGAGGCAAGGAGTAAAGGGTAGGGGAATTGAGTGAAGGTGGTCAGTCGGGGCACACTTCAGTTATAAGATGAATGGAGACCTGGTGGACAGCATGGTGCCTGCAGTTTACAACGTTGTATTGCGTGTTTGAAAATGGCCAAGAGAGTAGATCTTAAAAATTCTCATCGTGGGGCAAAATGTCACCGCACGAGGTGATGGATATTAACTAAACTTGTCTGTGGTCTTTCTTTCACAATATATATGTTGATCAAATCATTATGTTGTACACCTTAAACTTATACAATGTGTTAAGTCTATTACCTCTCCAAAATACTGGCATAACAGATCCGAACTCTGTGGAAAAATAAGATTTCATAAGCGGCGTGGAGTTCACTAGTGTTCATCAGTTGTGCTGCTGAGACAATATTCCTGTGGTGATCTGAAGAATGATCTTCCCTTGCCTGCAAGTCTGTGGTTCTTGGCCGTGTGCAGGAAGTCCACCGTGAGGAAGAGGGGTGGGGAAACAGAGATACAGTGTCTCTTGCCTTTGTTGATGGATCTCAGTGGAACAAAAGTGAACCTTCCAAGGTAAGAAGGTAGGCTGGCATGGGTGTTTTGCTTGAGGTATCCCTTTGATGATGCTGTGCCCATGTGATACCCAGCAAAGCTCCTTTTTAACTGAAGTGTCTGCCGGGCCTACCCAACCTGGAACTCATTGATAAAGCTTTAAGCAGCCTCTAGGCCTGTTGACCTCCGAGAGTGACTTAGGCTGACTTTATCGGCAGTGGCTCTTCTTTTTCATTATATTTGCTATTACCAGAGCTGATCTTTTTTCTTAAAACCTGTTAACCTTATATAAGGGGATGGGACCATTTGAGCTCTCCGACAGGAAGCTGATGGGAAATTGTAAGCCTCCAAAATAGGTTGAGAGCTTCCCGTTGTTTGGGGTCCTGGCGGAGGTTACTTTAAAAAAAAAAAAGGCGGGGGAGAGATTGGAATATAAATTCTTGGTGTTTTTTTCTGGGGTTGGCCGATTTCTTCCCCAAGAGCATGCCTTTTTTCTAGGCCTTGGGGGAGGGCTGTATCCATCTTACAGAGGAAGCTTGATGAGTAAGTACCCCAGTGTCAATATTAGGACAGGTCATATGTTCAGAATTGCTGCTTGTGCCTATAGACCAAGAAATGCTCTTCTTCCACAGGTAGGCAGAAAAGAATTGTGGATATTTAAATCTGAAGATGCTTGTGCCTGGCTATAGGAAGACACATTATTATTTGATTTCAAGCCAGTTAGTGAAGACTGTAAATGGGCATGTGTGTTAGTGACTTAAAATCCAGGCTCTGTGTTAAACCTTTGATAAGCATTTTTCATAAACACAAATACACACACACACACACACACACACTTGTATATTCTGTTATACCAGTCATACTGAGTAATTGATGGAAGCTCAAAATGCTTAGAAGAGCTAATAAATAGCAAAACTGCCTTCTGTTGTGTATTCATTAACTTCTCCATTAAAAATAAATTTTTCCCATGGACTGGGTTACTGTTTTAAGAACATGATGATGAGGAAAACCAATTGGCTAAGTGGTTTAACTCCTAGAGCCAGCATTTGTTAGTTCTGTGACCTTGGGCAAGAAACCTAGCCTCTCTTGAGTTTGTTTCCTCTAATGGAGATAATCATTCTGTCTGCCTCATGGGATTAATTGAAGGTTTATATCTATCTATCTCTCTATCTATATACTTATATCATGTATAATACACAATATATACTTACTTATCATATATTATATATTTATTATACTACATAAATATAAAATATAAAATGATATATTTGTATTTTATTATGTATTTTATATTTTATTTATATATTATATACATCTCATATTTATGTGTGTGTGTATATATATATACATACATACACATACATACGCAGTATTTCACTAAGAATGAATTTTTAGAAGAAGTCTGGTTGGTTTTGGTACCCTTGCCTTTGAGGAGCTGTTAACATCATGGAACAGACAGGCAAGGATGCCGTGAACTAGAAATACAGGTCCAGATGAGTTCAACCCTACAATAGAAGTGCACGTGGAGGGTATGGTGCCAGAAAGCTGTCTCTTCTGGGTGGTTAGAACAGAGGTTAGAACAACTACCTTCAATAAGCAGGTAGTTGGGTAAGCAGATGGAGAGTGGTTCAGGTTAAGGGGACACAGTGAATCAACTTTCTGGAAGATAAAAATATTTAAGAACAGTTAGATTCACTCTGAATGCAGTATCTGTGGAGAAACATCATAGAGTACAAATCTAGGAAAGAAGGTGGGATTGGTCAGAACATGACTCACTTCCCTGGAATTTAAATCCAAGTAGTCCCATGCTTTCACCAATTCAGAATTGGTTTGAGATGATTATGGTACCAAAAGGAAAATTTTTCTTCATTTTATGTATTTATATATTTTACCCAACATAAACTACTTAAACACACTTGAAAAATCAAGCTCATACGTTTAGGTCAGTACCCAGTGCATCTGAACAAAAAGCAATCAAATGTTAAAAGGTATTAATCTTCTTAATCAGAAATCAGAAATCCTCTAATATATCAGAAATCAGACAGACTTCTGTTGTAATTGATCATCTGAAACTCACAAATGTAGAAGTCAGTAAACAAACAAACAGCAGAGAAAACACCAGAACATATATTTCGCTTTAAATATTTAAAAGAATGAAATTCTGGGGCACCTGTCAGGCGTAGTTGGTTGAGTGTCCAACTCGTGGTTTCTGCTAAAATCATGACCTCAGGGTTGTGGGATTGAGCCCCAGGTTGGGCTCTGTGCTAAGCTCGGAGTTTGCTTGGGACTCACTCTCCCTCTGCCCTGCTTCTCTCCTATTCTCTCTCACTCTTCCAAATAAATTAATTAGTTAAAAAAAAAAAAAAAGATTGAAACTCTATCCAGATAACTGGTTGTGAATGTAGAACCAAATAAAAGAAATCACAGCAGGAAGTACAACGAGGCATGAAGGAAGACACTAGAAGAGCATTGACCTGTGTCTACATATTCTTCAAGAACATGACAGTCTGGGACTTTTTAGCCGGAGGGCGAGACTTGCTAAAGTTAACCTCTTGGAGGTGGCATTGACTGAGTTACAATGTCAGAACCAGCCATCCATGTTTTAGGAAGTGAAGACAATGAAACAAATTTTATAGGCATTTTATCCCGAAGGGTTAAAGTGATAAAATTTCTCATTTTAAAGAGATCAGCCTTTCTAATTGGGAATAGTCAGCCTTTATCTCTCACCTCCTTCTCAGGACAGTATGGATAATTGAGGTATTTAAGACATATTGAGGGCTATCTTAGATTTCTACTACTCTCTCCCAAACATAATGTTTATGTCCCATAAATTGTATAGGCCTGTCAACACAAAAGAAAAAGTAATCAGAACTTTAAAGAGTATTCTTAATTCTCTTTTTGTGAGTAAAAACCAAATGACAGTTTCCGCAAGTAAACATGGCATTTGGGAAAGAGGGTGAACAAGCAGCGAAATGTAATTACCCTAAACTGTCTCTTTTAAGGTACATTTTTCCTGTACTCATGTAAGAATTGATATGAGTGTTTTGCAGAGTGGATTACTAATAAATCACATGGTTTGGGAAAGAACATTTACATCCATATTTCTGTTTCATTTTCTGAAAAAGCTTAAGTGGTTATTTCTCTGGTGACTTTTGAATTTACCCTCCGGGTTCCAAAGTTCAGGGTCTACTATTTAGATATACAAATTTATTATAATACAAAAATAAACTTTTGGGGTGCCCGGTGGCTGACAATTGGTTTCAGCTCAGGTCATGATCTCAGGGTCTCAGGGTCGTGGGATGGAGCCTGGCATCTGGCTCCGTGCTCAGCGGAGGAGTCTGCTGGAGACTCTCTTTTCTCCCTCTGCCCCTCCCCCAGCTTGTGTGTTCTCTCCGTCTCTCAAAATAAATAAATAATGGTTTAAAAAATACACTTTTCTTTCTGGTATGTTAACTTTTAGATCCATTTTAGCAAACTTAGGCATATTCCATTGAAAGCTAAACCAAGAGTATCTGTATGTTCTTTGATGAGTGAAAATACGGACACACAGATTGAATATCTTGTGTTACACAGGTTTATATAATGTCTGGCCCTCCAGTAGCAAATTTGTACACTTAGTGTTATTTCCTTCATAATACCCATTCCAGAGTATATAGAAAATTGACAGAAAACAAGAGAGATCTGTATCTTTGCCAAATCCATGCTGGTTTGGTTTGAGCAGCGGTGGGAGTGATGGAGACCATTTGTAGATTACTTAAGGCCGTAGACAATAAAGTTTGTATTCTTGGAACAAAGAGTTGATTACTTAATCTTATTGAAAAGGTTACTATCCATTTCCTACCAGAACGTGAAATGTCAAAACAAGGTCACAAAATATTGCTTCCCAAGAAATTGTGGTTGACAAGATGGCTACAGCCCAAATGAATACTGCAAATAACCAGTTTTCAAGGAGAGCTGTGGCTCCACCCAGCAATCAGCAAAGCTTTGTCAATGTCTTAAAGCAGAGCCACTGCTTGGAAACCGGTAATGCATCTCTCTATGACTCAAGAGGTGTAATACAAGAATGCTTTTTTTTTCCCCCCCAGATAGTTTGCACTAGCTCTGTTGAACTTCAGTAATGCTCTACCTTCTCTGATTGGCATAATCCTTGCTTTGACCATTAGTTGTGTTTTTGGAATATCTGATTCCTAGAAGGAGATTATATATTCAATTAAGTGGTTTTGTTTAGTCCTTACAGTGTGAAGACCCTTACAAGAGGAGCTTAGTGGCTGTTGACGTAGACTGTGAACATCAAGTCATAGGAGACTTGTGCTCTTAGAAATTCCCATCTGGGGACACCTGGGTGACTCTGGCTTAAGTGTCTGCCTTTAGCTCAGGTCATGATCCCAGGGTCCTGGGATCAAGCCCTGCATCTGGCTCCCTGCTTTGCGGGGGGCCTGCTTCTCCCTCTCCCTCTGCCTTCCACTCCCGCTGCTTGTGCTCTTTCTCTCCCTGTCAAATAAAATAAAATCTTAAAAAAAAGAAAGAAAGGAAGGAAGATAGATTCCCATCTTATGTTGTTCCTAGGGGTCCACTTAATGGACAGAGATAGCAATGACACTGAAGAATTCAGGCAGTGTTTTAAACCACCTTATATAGAGAAGGAAGAATAATAATGATGAAATTATCTAATAGAACAATATCTAGTTAACATAGATAACTATAATAAGGTTTAAAAATTGCAAATGTAAAAACAAACCCTTCCAACCCCTCTGACTACATGACAGCATTGTACGTGCTTTATCCCAGCTTAATACTAACACCAGGCTGATGGTATCCGGACTGGTACTAATCCTATTTTCTGAGAAAGGGAGGGCACAGATAAGTTGACTCATCAAATCACATAGCTGTTAAGTGGCAGAGGGAGGATTTGAAGCAAGGTAGATTCATTCCTGAGTCTTCTCTCTTATTTTGGTCTACACAGCGAGGTTGAAATTAAAATACAGTTTCTCATTGCCTTTGCCCTCACATATCATTGTGAATTCTTTCATTATCTTAGTATTTCTGAACATTCACTGTGTCACATTTCCTCAAGTGGTTAGTAGATGAATTAAGAACGAGTCTATATTCTTTATTTTTTTGTTCTTAATTTGAGTCCTTTATATAGGCAATGTGGGGCATAGCTACATTGTGTCAGATGTAGAGGACACTGGGAAAATTCATGTGGCCCTATAGTGAGGAGTGAAAAGCTCCTCACGACAGACCCAAATTCCTGGTCCAGCTCCTCTTTCAGTTGACCTTGAACCAGATTAAGTTTTCAGGGCACCATATCAAACCAGTCCATTTCCTGCTCTAGCGCCCTCTTGGGGTTGTTTGAAGACAAAGCTCAACGACAAGCATTAAGAACACAACTGCATCCAAAACCCAAAGGAGGCTGTGGACAGGGAAGAGAGCCACTATGGCAGCCAGCTCTCAAGTGGAAGGCCAGGCTTCTTTTTTTAAAAAGGGCCTGCCTGATTGACAGCGATGCTGCGGGCCCACTCAGTGGGTAGGTTGTAAAGCCCGCTTGCCTTTCTGCATCCTGCTCTCCTGATACTCCGTTTGGTTGCTTACCTGGAGTGCATTAAACTTCAATTTGATAATTGCGTCCTCAAATCCCTTAATGAAGGCGCCTATCAAAGTATAAATAATTACCCAGTAATTTTGTATTTGCAAACTCTATCCTGGCTGTTTATGCTTCTCTGTGGTTCAGATGGGAAGTTCGGGGGGCCTACCTCACACTTTCCTAAGTCAGGGAAATTTCAAAAGCCCTGAGGATGGCATCCTAACACCATTCCCCACCCAGGGAGCTCACGTCGCTCCCTCCCAACACTGACCTCCATCTTTTCTCCTACTATTTATAAACCCATTGGATGGCTGCTTTTTTGTTTTGGTGCTGGTCGTGCAGATGTCTGTCTGCATCAGAGGTACTGTCCTGCAGCTCCCGGGTGCGATCGCCTGGCTCCCTGAAGGCACCCAGGATCCCTGTGAGCCTGGGCTGTTTGCTTCCGCACTTGTTTCCTCATCGGCAATGTTTTGTCCTTTGGACAACACACGCCTTAGTCATGGCAGGCACATAGCAGCGGGCTGTTGGGCTTCTCAGTGGACGTGCTGGGGGTCATGCAGGAAGCTAAAAGCCGAGAAGACAACACAACAAGACGAAATGCAATAGGACAAAAACCTGACTTGGGTTGGGAGTTTTTGTGGGGGTGCTCCTCTGAGTATGTAGTTTTGGGGGGGTTGCTTAGCTGCTGGGGCCTGCTATGATCGAAGGGAGAAGCTGCATTGCTGGCAGAAGCCAGGTGACACACCCAAGGCTTCCTGGGCTGGTGTTTTTCTCCTAGACACTGTTTTTAAACACCCAGACTTGTTGAGAGCTGAGCAGGTGACAGCTCCTCCACAAGTATTATTCTTAAAAGCTGCACTAAAATTATTCACCTCATGTAAAAACAAGTGCGATTTACATCTAATATGGGTAATTACTTTTACAGTTAATTAAAAGCGCTCTCATTATACCCCTGCTGTGATGCCAATGCATAGCTTTTATTTGCAAACAGACCCTTGGTTGGAGTTTACCTTGGTGACATACTGCTCCTACCTGAGAGGGGGCTGCCTTCCTCAGTAGCAAATTTAATTCTGCTGAGCCAGCAGCCCTGGGCTGCCAGGGTTCCTGCCAACTCTCTCTCGTCCCCTGATAACTAAGCTGCAAAAAAACATAGGATGAAGAGTACAAAATAATTCATGGTGGGGTGACGGTGCGATCTTCAAAGAAGAAAGTCACAACTTTTCAATGAAAGACCTGCTATCTTTATTTGCATGAAGATGTAGTTTGGGAATTCTTTTGTGGGCTTTCTGGCTTTACAGCTCTTTCCTGCTACCTCTCTCCCAAAGAGAATATCCCATAACCCATCCCCACTTAAAATTCCTTTCCAAAATAAAGTCAGCAACATGGCATTCTGAGCTAGCCAACTAAAGTAGGTTCTACTCTCTTGGTTGAATGGCGTTATATTGAGATCTTAGCTCTTTCTTTCTTTCTTTCTTTCTTTCTTTCTTTCTTTCTTTCTTTCTTTCTTTCTTTCGTGGCCATTTGTATGAGTTCAGGCAAAACAATTCTGAAATAAATTCTCAGTCTTCACATTCAGATTGAAACTTACCGTTTTTGGAGCATCCCGTGCCTTGAAACAGAGATATACGGAACCTCCTTAAACACATACTAATAAAATGCTTTCTCAAATGATCACATTCCTGCTAAGTAATTAAAGCTTATTAATTAAAGCATACAGCCATTTGAGACTTAAATTTTGAGGAAAGAGATAGATTGTAATATTTCAAGAAGTTTACAGACTCCGTGAATGGGACGCTGTAGTGTAGTGCTTCGTGCTTTTTAGTATTTTACGAAGTTATTTGCTGCCCTCTGCTGGCATTTTATGAGATTGCAGGGGCTGAGCAAATTTGTGAATGGAGACCAATGAAGTGGATATAAAACGTGGTAGTGCAAATGTTCTGTGCTATTCTTTATGTATTCAGGTGACCTTATTTGAATCTTGGTCTTTCGAGCTGAATCAACACAAACTGAAAAATTCAGCAGGAAGGCACGCATGACTCCAAACTTGTATCAACTATAGTTATGAAGTTATTCTTTTTTATTTTTTTATTTTATTTTTATTTTTTCCCCCGAAAAGAACTTAAATAATGCAATTGCATTTTGGATAATGTTTTAAATATTCAGATCCAAAGACAAATTATGGTGTTGAGGAAAGTGTACAATACAAAGCATGTAGATGGGTTTCAATCCCTCTTCTGTCATTTGTTATCAAAGCCAGTGCCCAACACTCTTTGACCCTCAGTTTTCTCATCTGCAGAATGAAAGCACTGGGGCAAATGGTACTGTGGCTTGTATTGATTTTCAAAGTTTGAATCTCTGTGAGGGTAGGAAAAAAAAACAAAACAAAGCCTGAGAACCTAGGTTGTAGTAAATGTTCTGAGTCCTAGAATCTCAGTTCATACTGGTTAGCTTCATTTTTTTTAATTAATTAATTTTTTTAAATTAACACACAATGTATTATTAGCCCCAGGGGTACAGGTCTGTGAAACACCAGGCTTATACACTTCACAGTACTCACCATAGCACAATACCCTCCCCAATGTTCATAACCCCACCCCCCCTCCCTGCCCACACCACCCAACAACCCTCAGTTTGTTTTGTGACATTAAGAGTCTTTTTTGGTTTGTCTCCCTCCGGATCCCATCTTGTTTCATTTATTATTTTCCTACACCTCAACGCCCCCAAGTTGCATCTCCACTTGCTCATATCAGGGAGATTATTAGCTTCTTTTAAGTAATAAGTAATTTTTACTTGCAGAGCAGTAGGAGACATAAATGTCCAAACTATAGAAAAATTGCCATTGAAAAGAAAACTATAGGGGCGTCTGGGTGGCTCAGTGGGTTAAAGCCTCTGCCTTCCGCTCAGGTCATGATCTCAGGTCCTGGGATTGAGCCTGCTGCTGCTTCCTCCTCTCTCTCTCTGCCTGCCTCTCTGTCTACTGTGATCTCTCTCTCTGTCAAATAAATAAATAAAATAAAATAAAGATAAAGAAAAGAAAACTATAAATGAAGGGGAACAGATGCTACCCCAAATTATGCCTTTTTACCATAAGGATCATTTGGGGATGATTACTTTAGGGAGGCTGTAGATTCAGTAGAATCTCTGAGAACAGGGAAGTTGCCCTTTTCGTGAAAAAGGTATTTACATTTATAAGAGAAATCTCCATCTGTAAAGGTGTCTTCCTGTACCAGCTCTCCAGAAACTCTCATCAGTGGAGGCTAATCTCACCCTTGTTTACTGTGTTTTGCCTGATAATCTTTCTTTCTTTTTTTTTTTTAAGAGGTATTAGCTCTTTTTTTTTTTTTTTTTTAAGATTTTATTTATTTATTTGTCAGAGAGAGAGTGAGCAAGAGCGAGCACAGGCAGACAGAGTGGAAGGCAGAGTCAGAGGGAGAAGCAGGCTCCCTGAGGAGCAAGGAGCCTGATGTGGGACTCGATCCCACGACGCTGGGATCATGAACTGAGCTGAAGGCAGCTGCTTAACCAACTGAGCCACCCAGGCGTGCCTGATAATCTTTCTTAATGGGCCATTCCCCTCCCAAATGCTTTCTTTGCCTTTAGCTGAAGAAGGCCTTGATGGCTGGGGCCATTTTGGGACTTACTCATTTTTTTCTGGGCCTGTCCCATGTATATAGGAAGTATAAAAGTCATTAAATTTCCATTCGTTCTTATCTAGTTAATCTGTCTTTGATTACGGGGATATGAGCGAAGAAGCTAAAAGGGTAGAGGGAAGCTTATTATTTTTTTTCTCCCTGACTATTGTGGATTTAGCGTTTAAAATGCACTTTCGAATTCTTTTTGGAGTGTGATGTCGAAATGTACTTTTTCAATAATGTTATAAACTGCCTTGCCATAGCGTTTATTTTCCGTTTGAAAAGAAGGAGCAAGACACCTGGATTTCTTCCTGAGTAGAAGGGTAGTTGATCGGAAACCCTGTTTGGATTTGGCATGAATCTTTGGCTGCGTCTCCACTGATACAGGACAGATGTTAGGGTTCGAGGTCGAGAAAGAATTCTTTTTTTTTTTTTTTTTTAAGATTTTATTTCTTTACTTGACAGACAGAGATCACAAGCAGGCAGAGAGGCAGGCAGAGAGAGGAGGAAGCAGGCTCCCTGCTGAGCAGAGAGCCCGATGGGATCATGACCAGAGCCAAAGGCAGAGGCTTTAACCCACTGAGCCACCCAGGCGCCCCCAAGAAGGAATTCTTGAGACATGTTGGTACAAAAAGGGGACAGGACGTGTGGGCTGTGCCTGGGTCCGGAGGGATGGCCCATTACACACTTTCAAGTTGGAAGGGGATTAGGGTTAGTTTAAGTCTCTAAGGAATTTGGAAGCAAGGTTTCCAGGACCTTAAGGGGCTAGCTATTGTTGGGGAAAAAGTCAGTTATGACTGTCTAATAAAACCTGACTAATGAGACCTTCCGATGTATAAGGGTGGACCACATTGTTGCAGAATTGCAGGGTTCTTTTCTCTTTGAGTAGAAGAGTGGATCTGCCAGACGCAAAAGGGTGAAGTGATAGTGTATTAAGCGAAGGTGAGAACAGGAAGTAAGCTCTCTAGAGGAAGAGGGGTCTCTTCATGGTAGCCACATGATGTCGTTTTGAGACCGGCCAAGAAAGATTTCTTGAGACATCTTTTGTGCAAAAACGTGGATTTAATTAAAACATAGGGAAAAGGACCTGTGGGCAGAAAGAACTGCACTAGGGTCACAGGAATAGCCCAGAATATACTTTCAAGTTGGGAGGGGGTTAGGGATAGTGTAAGTCTCTAAGGAATTTTGGAAGCAAGGCTTCCAGGACCCTGAGGGTGCTCACTATTGTTAGGAAAAGGTCATTTATGACTGTCTAATAAAACCTGAGTCATGAGAACCTTCAGATGTATATCGGTTGGTCATACGCTTGGGGATGATTACTAACATATATCTTGGGGGAATAGAGATAAAGGAAGTTTCCAAAGGAATTTTTATGTTCAAGTAGACTTACACGATCCTAGGGGTCAGGCTAAGATTGCCTTCTGCCCTCAGCAAAGTATTAACATCGAGGCCTCTGAGTTCCTAGAGGAAGGTCACTTTGCCTGTTTCAAGGACTTGTCAGTGGGCTCTAAGTAGTAAGGAAATCGAATTTTTCTTTCGCCTTTGTTTCCCACATCATCCACCAGCTCTTGAGAGCTGTTTTTAAGGGTAGGTATTTCCTTTGAAATGCCCTATGGGACTTGGTGGATAGCTGAGTGCAGGAGAACAATGCTATGTCAAAGATAAACTGACCTCACTTTACCCTCATGTCTGGTATAAGTGCCCTGGTCTTTTCCCTATGTTGTCCTTCCAGGGTTGATACCTGAAGTCATTCCCAGAAGTTCCAGGGGGGCTGTCCTCTGAAAACACAAGGGCCCGTGAACAGAACACCTATGCACCTGCCCTTGCATCTCTTATATAAAGGGGTTTTTCTTCTCCCCCAGGGGTTGGATTGCATGGCGTGGTCTCTGGATCATGCCTTTCCTTTCTCTGCGATGAGTAGGCAGGTATCAAACATGAGGGAGTCACACTGGAAGCTCCTGGAGGCTCTTGATTAGTTTCCTGTGGCTCTGTAAAACCACAAATCTGTGGCTTAATACAACAGAAATGTATTTTCTCATAGTTCTGGAGGGTGCAAGTCTGAAATCAAGATGTCAGAGGGGCCTCTCTCCTACCAGACTCTCTGAGAGTGAACCCTGCCGTTGCGTCTTCCAGCTCCTGGTGGCTTTGGGCACTCTGTGGCTGGTGTCATGTTGCTCTAGGCTCTGTCTCTGTCTTCACATAGCCATCTCCTTTCTATCTCTTAAAAGGACTCTTGCCATTGGATTTAGGGCCCATATAGATGATCCAAGATGATCTCACTTCAAGATGTTAAATTACATTTGCAAAGGCCCTATTTCCAAATAAGTTTGCATTCTCAGATTCCAGGGATTGGGGCACGGAGTTAACCTTTGGAGGACTACTATTCTACCCACTCTAGACTCCTAGCGTCTAATTCCTCTAAGGCCTCCAGATTCCCACTGGCAGACATTTCCCTCCACCTATTCCCAGGGACCTTTAACTTCTGGGCACTTCAGAGCTGTGAATGATGCTGACACCTGCTCCAAGATGATGGTTCTCTGCACTGTGGGCATAAATAACCCTGACCCACGAAAATCAGCAGAAATGCCGAACGCACAAAAATGCGAAAGAAAAGAAGTCTCTCTTGGGAGAGAGAACAGCTTCTGAAAAGAACAGACACACAAGTGCTCCGATGTCTAAAAGCCAGAAGAACTCGGAAGCCAGATGAACTAGGAAGACTTGGAAGAGCAAACTTTAAAAATAGAACCGTTTTTAAGTTCTCAGGACTCTACTCAGAACTCCGTCTCACAAAGACATTTGGAGGATGCCGTCGATGACAGCTAACATTTATCGATGACTCGCCGTATGCTAAGACCTTTGCACGCATTAGAGATGCCTGACAACACAGGAGGCGGCTATCATTATTTTACAGACAGGGAAACTGACACACCAACCCACATCTAGTGTGGGGCAGAGTCCAGGTGCATGAAGCCAAGCAGTGTGTTTCCCTCGCGTGTGCATAATCCCATCTGTTGCTAGCGTCTGAGTCACCATTTGGAGTTTTCCAGCTACAGAAAGGAGAATGCCTGGCTTCTGTAGGGAAATTGATGGGTTGATGATGAGTACACGGCTCTAGATTCATACTTAACACTTAAGTCGTTGAGCTGTTTCCCAAGCGAAGTCATCGAGTGGGGCTGAAGTACTTACTCGACTGTTCTGGTTCGGAAAAGGTCAGGCCGGAGCCCACCCGGAGACACCAGCTCTATGTGGAGTGATCTGAACGATAATTTGTTCCCGCCAAAGTGACATTTTTCCAATTTGAGTCCAACATTGTTCAGAGGCGAGTGTAGTCCCCTGTGGTGCCTCCCGTGTAGATCTGCAGCGGATGACAAACCAACAATATCATCTAAATAAAAAATCCAGCGTGGGCTTAGTAAATTAATCCTGACAAGAATAAATTGAATAATCTTAGGGAAATGGCAAGAGCCCTGATTCTACCAGATGGCTTTTTTCTGTTGCTTGTGAGGGTCCTTGGTGGCAGATTAAAAACAAAAACCTGCCTTTGGCTTATTGATTGCGTTAGTTAGTTGATTAACACCTGCCACTTCTTTGTGGGTAAATCAAAATTGGATATGGAGACTCTTCTCTGAAAACTCAACGTATATTCACTGGAGGAGAGAAAGGAAATGAACACTTCCCCTGATCAGAACAGCCTAAAGCAGACAAGGAACTGTTGTTTCCTGCCTGGTCGCTAGGTGGCATCTCCTGGGTTTAAAAATAATTCATGATTTTCATCATTCCCATTCCCGGTTATTCTCTATGTGTCTTAGTGGATGAATACAAAGAGAGTTCTTGGTTTAAGAGAAAGGGTTCACTGGACACCTGGGTGGCTCAGTCCGTTAAGCCTCTGCCTCCGGCTCAGGTCATGATCCCAGGGTCCCGTGATCGAGCCCCTTATTGGGCTCTCTGCTCAGCAGGGAGCTTGCCTCCTCCTCGTTTTTGCCTCTGCCTGCTTACGCTCTCTCTCTTCCCCCTCCCGGACAAATAACTAAACAACTAACTAACTAAATAAATAAAATCTTAAAAAAAAAAAAAGAGTAAGGGTTCAAGGTCAGCCAGGGACGTCAGCCATTAAATCAGGTGTGTGGTGAGAAAACAATGACCCCCCAGTCCCAAGAGTGGGCTTTGCAGATCATCTGAGAATCTTGTCTGAGTCAGCGGGAGCCGCTATAACAAAATAGAACCAACTGAGAGATTTAAAACAACAAAAATGTATGTTCTTAGAGTTCTGGAAGCTGGAAGTCTGAGATCAGGGTGCCGGCGTGACCAGTTTCTGGGTAGCACTCTTCCTGGGCTCTGTGTTCTCACATGGCCTTTCCTCTGTTCATGGATGCGGAGAGGGAACAAGCTTTTTGGTGTCTCTTCTCACAAGGACATTAATCCCGTTAGATCAAGTTCCATCCTTTTTTTTTTTTTTTTACCTCATTTAACCTTAATTATTTCCTTAGGGGCCCCATTTCCAAATACAGCCACACTGTGCGGGGGGTGGTTAGAGCTTCAACCTCCGTATTTTGGGGAACACACTCGTTCTACACAGTTGTTAAAAGGCAGAGTCTGATTCAGTGTATGTGTGGTGAAGCCTGAGATGCTCTATTTGGGGCCCAGACCCCCTCTTTGAATAGCCCGTTTCTCATAGTATCCCTTTGTCACAAATAGGCAATCAAGACTTCACAAGGTAAAGACACTTGCCTCAGCCCCACAGCCGGCATGCGATCGCTGCACACTTGGGAGGCAGGCGTCTGGCTTTAGCACAGGAATTCTAACCATGACAACGTCCTGCAGTCAAGGCTTCAGCCTTGAGCTCCCAACGCAACCCCTGAGGGCTTGCTAACGCAGAGATCTCTGAGCATATCACCCGGTCTGGCCCCAGAAGATGCAGTTTTTTAATAGGTTCTCAGGTGATGCTGGTTTTGCTGACCTGGGGATCACACTTGTAGAATCACAACTGTGCCTCGACTCTAGATCATTTTGCTTTAGATGTCCCTCCTCCCCATAGAAAGGAAAATAACGAGACACGTGGCCTGAATTGTCCAGACTGACCAAACACCTCAACTAAAATAAAATAAAATCACCTGAAAGGAAAGCAAAGTGCCTGGTGTTAGGACCCACTTCTGGGTATAGACTTAGCTCCACCGTGTGTGACCAATGATGGGTTACCTGATCATTCCCCCCAGTTGTTATATGGTAAAAAACTAAAAATGCCAACCTTGTTTGGTTATAGGAGGCTTAAAGACAAGTGTGAAAAACACCTACCATAGTTCCATAGTGCCAGGGAGGCATCCAATCATTGCTCATTGTTTCAGTCCCATTTTACTGATATTAAAACATTCTGTTACATAAAAAGCAGAATCTTCAGATTATTATATTGTCTTCTTTTGTTCCACTCGTGATTCACACAGACCTAGAATTTGTTATGCTTAATAAATCACCATGGTGATAGCCTTCCACTTAATCAACCCTCTCCGAGGGACGCATCAGTAGAGTAAACCCAGCTAGTTCTTGGGGGAGAGAATAAATATTTCTATAGATTTAACTCACCCCGCACTGAGCCACTGTTGTTTGCAGACCCCTGCATCATCCTGCCTCACCCATCGTCCTCCTCGCCTCCATTGCTAGAAGGGTCGGGCCCAAAACTTTGGCATGGTCCTTGGCCTCCATCTTTCCCTCATATTCCACATCTGATCCTTTAAGGCATCTCTTCACTCCATCCATATTCTTTTAAAAAAATTTTATTATTTTATTTTAGAGAGAGAGATTGAGAGCAGGGGCAGGGAACGAGGGTGAGGGGGAAGGTGGCTCCCCGCTGAGCATGGAGCCTGACGCAGGGCTCAAACCCACAACCCTGAGATCATGACCTGAGCCAGAATCAAGAGTCAAATGTTCAACTGACTGAGCCACCGAAGCACCCCCACTCCATCCAGATTCTGACCACGTCTTACTACCTCCCTGCAATCACCCTTCCGAGCCACACCACCACCTTATATCCAACCTTCGGCAGCCACCCCAAACCAGTTTCTCTTTGTGCCTCTCAGTTGTCTATCCTGTTAAAACAGAAGTCAGATCATGTCTCTTCCCACTTCAAAACCTGTGAATGAAGAGAAGCGCTGGCCAGGATGTGGAGAAATTGGAACCCACACGCACTGCTTATGGGAATGTAAAATAGTGCAGCTGCTATGAAAAACATTATGATGGTTCCTAAAAAAAAATTAAACACAGAATTAGCCTGTGGTCCAGCATTTCTCCCTCTGGACATCTATGCAAAAGACTTGAAAGCAAGGACTTGAACAGATGTGTGTACACCCATGTTCATTATTCACAGTATCCAAAAGGTAGAAACAGCCCAGTGTCTATCCATGGATGAATGTGGATCCACACAATGTCATATATACATGCAATGGAATATTCTTCATCCTTAAAATAATGGAATCTGACATGTACTACTAAGTACATGGCTGAGCCTTGAATGGAGTTGTGCTAAATGAAATAAGCCAGACACAAAAGAGAAGATATTGTATGATCCCTCTTCTATGAGTGTTATACACCGAAGTGGGCCCTACCCTCAAGTTTGTATCTTGAGGCTCCAACCCCCAGTATCACTGTTTTCAGATACAGGGCCTTTGGAGAGGTAATGGAGATTTAAAAAGTCATAAGGACCCTAGTTTGATAGGACTGGTGTCCTTATAAGAAGAGGAGGGGACTCCAGAGACCTCTGTCCATGCACCCAGAGAAGACGCCACATGAGGGCACAGTGATAAGGTGGTGGCCATCTACAGGCCTGGATGAGAGGTCTCACCAGAAACCCACCCTGGCAGCATCTTGATTTTGGACTTCTGGCCTCTGAAAATGTGAAAAAATAGATCTCTCTTATTTAGGTCTCCCAGTCTGTGGTATTTGTTATGGCAGTCCTAGCAGACCAGCACAGTGAGGTCCCTAGAGTTGTCAGACTCACAAAGGAAGTAGACTGGTGGCCGCCAGGGGCTGGGGAATGGAGAGGACATGGGGGTTGGTGTTTGTTTACTGGGGGCAGCATTTCAGGTTAGGGAGGGTGAAAAAATTCCTCGAGGTGGAGGGTGGGGATGGTTACCCAGCAACGTGAATGAGCTTCAAGCCACTAAACCATACACTTCAGAAGGGTTAAATGTAAATGCTGTGTGTATTTTGCCCCCAGATCAAACAAACTCAAAAACCAACCAACCAACCCTGGGTGGTTCCTCACTGCTCTCAGAATGAAAGCTGACATCCTCCTCTGATCTCATCTCCCAGTAGTTCCCTAATTTGCTTCCCTCCTGCCACTGAGTCCTCCTTCTTCCTTCCTGCAGCGAAACGGTGTCTGATACTTTGCACGGGCTCTTCCCTTGCCTGAGAGGCTCTTGCCCCAAATGGCGACATGGCCCATCCCCTAAATTCCTTCAACCCTTTGCTCAGTTGCCACTTGTCTTTAAATTTAAGATCTTATTCCCCCGTGCTCACCATTTCCATTCCCTTCTCCTTGCCTTGTCTGTCTTCATAGTATGAATCCTCTTATAATATTAAAAAATACCATTTACTGATGTTTCCTTTTTAATTGTCTGTCTCCTCTAGCAGAGTGTAAGCCTCACCAGGGCAGGACTTTCCATGTGTTTTGTATGTTACTGAGTCTTCCTTTCCTAGAGCAAGGCCTGGCAAGCAGGAAGTGCTGAATGCCTATCTTCTGAATGCATAAGTAAATGAATATTACAGATGCTTTTGTGTGTGGGGGGGGGCTGTGAGCCCTATACACCTAACTGGTGATTAATTCACCTAACTGGTGAATTCCTTGAGGGTAGAAACCATCTCAGAGCAACATGAAAAAAGGCATAAGAAGTTAATGTGCCATCAATATAGCTGGATGGGTGGACCTATGGATGAATGGATGGACAGATGACAGATAAATGGATGAGTGGGGAATGGCTCATGGATGGAAAAGTGGATGGGTAGAAAGATTAAAAAAAAAAATAGATGATAATGGTTTTGTGTTGAAAGGTGGTAGATTTTATTATCCTAAATCTTGGAATGAGAGAGAGAGAGAGAGATAATAAGTCTGAGTGAGGGGAGTTTCTGCTGGTCACGACAGGGGTGGGGAGGCTCATATTATTTTACGAGCCGTCAGCTTCTCTCTGTTGTGGCCTCTGATCCATAACTTTTGCCTTCACCCCACATCTGCATGTAATAAAGCTTAGTTATGACATCCATATGTCTCTAATGCAAACACCCGGGCATATACTTCTTAAAAGGGCTATAAAGAGCAATGGCTCGAGAAACAACCGTTAGGAGTGCGAGTTTTTTTTATTATTTTAAAGGGCATTTCAACGACACTGCTGAATGTTCCCTGACCAGAAGTCTGACTCCTGTTCTTTCTTTTTCTTTTCTCTTCCTCTCAGGATATCAAAGCAGACTGCAATACCTGTGTGGAAATAGAGGACAGAAAGGTAAGTCCGTGTTTTCCATCTTTTTGATTTAAAAAAAAAAAAAAAAACAAAGAACTCTATGACTTAAACCCAGGTGTTTAAGGCTGGATGATGGCTTGCAACCGTGATTCGGGTACTGATATTTGACGCTTAAAGGCAGTGATACATTAAAATGTTTGTCTGTGTTACCTCTGATGGTTTCGGTGAAGAGCACATAACATAATTAAGTATGAACATGTTGGTGCCGATTTTTTCTCTTAGTCCTATGCTTGTCTTCAGGAAAATAGCTCATTTATCCTTAACTCATTTCACCTTGTTGTTGAATGTCATGAAACATTTTTCAGTAATATTACATACATATATGGTAGGATATAAAATATCAGACTTTCCAAGGTGTGTCCCCATATTTCATCTATACAGTTTGAGAGGGAGCCTGCCTTAGTTTCCACCATGACACATTGATGGGAACAATGATGTTCTATGGCATAGATCTATTTCTGTGAGATGTTTGCGGGGGTGCAGTGAGCGGAGGTCCTTTTTTATATTTTCAGAGCCCCTCTGTCCCCCATTTATCTTCCTGTTACACTTGGTGTGGATCCACTCAGGAAAAACAACTGTTAGACAATTGTTCTCCACGGCCTGTCCTTATTGACGCGAGTTCACAGCAGTTTCCTTGGTAAAGGGCATCCAAGCAGATCAAATTCCACCTTTAACGCCTTGGATCCAAAGAGGTCAAGTAAGTGAATTGAGGGTACATATCTCCCGGCTACTTTTGACATCATTCTGCAATTTTGAAAGATGCTTCTCTGTGCAACTGTACTATTATTGCCAAACGCAGTTTCTTCAAGCAGAGGTTTTCAGCCCTGATTTTGTGATAGCTCCATTGTCTGCTGATTAAGAAGGTGGTTGAGGACTCCTCAAAGCAAAATTTGCTTTTTAAATAAAAGGCAATTGTCATGCATTGTTTTAAGAAGTGTTAATCTCCTCCTATTGAAAAGAATAATGGTGTGGTGGCTGAGATTCCCTCATCATGACCCTTGGGTAGGTTCCGTTTCTGGGTGGCTCTCTTCATTTGCAGGCAAAGGCATTTCAGTTCATGTTTGTATCTGCTGCATATTTGCATGCTGGTGTTCTTGCAGGGTGTGTAATTTTGTGTGTTGGGCAAATGGAATTTAGGCTGCACATATGTCTACAGTCTTTTTTCATCCGTTCCTGCCAGTTCTGCTGTGGGGGATCCGCCCCAGCCGCTCTGCCATGTCAAAGTGAAAGCTGATGTCACCTGCCCCACTTTCTCCCTTCGGGATGCTTCCACTTCCCTTGGACTTTTGTGGAAATCACAAGCATGTTTCTGTCATATATATGATTTTTGGGGGTATCTTCTTTGCTAGTAGTGTTTCAAAGACACCAGGAGTCCTGATACCTTACAATAATATCAGTCTTCCATAAAATAAATGAGCAGCCAGGATAATCTTTGGGCAGTGAAAGCCGGCCACATGGCTCCATCCTGCTGATCCAGACTGTCATTGGTTCATATGTCGTGGCAATAAGGATCTCCCAAGTCTGTGGATGCCTCGTGATGTTTTACTGGTGGGAAAAGTCGTATCTGTACACGGCTTCCACTATTTTCAGACAAGAGAAACACACATGCGTGTGCACACACATGCACACACATATATGCATTTCTGTGCTTTGTCATAGCCTGTGGGGTTGAGTCAGGCACGCTAAAAACAGTCTGGTCTCCGAACAGGTTCACCCGGGGTTTTCTAAATATGACCAAAGTCGCAGGAATCAACCACACCTCTCCTCCGGCAGTCCATTGGTGATGACTCCTAGCAGTCCCACAGCTGTAATGCCCACCTCTGTTTCTGCAGTCTTCTTCTCGAAGGACTTATTATTCCTTCTGTCCAACCGGAGAAATTTTCTTCCTCCAGGAATTCTTTTCTGATTTATTTTCATGTGATTCTTAACATTTGGGCTGTAGCTCCTCTGGGTCTCCTAATGGGGTTGACGGTGGGGGTGAGGTATGGGGAGGGTAGCTCTGTATGTCGGGGTCTTGTCTCCTAAGGGAAAAGTCAACCCCAGTCATCCCAGCGGGGCACTGCCCTCCCCCCGACCCACGAAGAGTGCCGGCCCCGCCCCTGCGTGCAGGGTTGTGGTAGGAGGGCATGCAGGGAGAGGGCAGCCAAGGCATCAGGAGTGATCTTGATCCAGGCTCTCAAATGCACTCTGGTACTTCTGTCACCCTGACGTATAATTATGAAATTTCACCATTGAAGTGATGACACTTGCTCCTGTGTGTGCGCACGTGCGTGTGTGCCCCTCTCCACTTAATCCGAATGCTTCTGGCAAAATCAGTAATTTGATAAAGTGGAATTGAAGTGACGAGAGATGACAGAGGTGCTAAAATAATAAGTCAGCCCGCCTCTGAAGACGCAGCCCTTGGCCCGTGTGGGTTTTTTTCCAAGTGCGGAGTGCTCTGAAGCAAACCAGCCATGATTTCTCGAAAGCTCAGTTTCCTTTTAGTCAGGGAAGCTTAATGTGGTGTCTGTGGGACGAGGTGGATTCCCCGGGAAACCTGGTTTTTATTTTCTTTTTCATTTTCCTTCTGCTTATCCTTCCTTCCTGTCTGCCTCTCTTCAGTATACGCTCTCTGTTGGGATGCATTTGTGGGCTTACATCTGTGCCTCAGGCTGCAGTTGGGGGCCTTCTGGAGAGAAGGATTTTAGAAAACAGGACCTCGTGTTTGCCGTGGAATCTAATAGGGTCTTTCCCTGCTGCCCCCTCTGGTTTCACGCCTCATCCTGTTCAGCAGATGAATCATTCTTGAAAGACTGCATCCCGCGGGTACAATGACGGAAGATAAGCGGTGAACCTTAAGAGTTGAGAGAGCCCTCATCCTTCCTGTGTTTCTGGTCTGCACACTGGTTCTGTCTGAGGCCGAACGAGAGACTCCTTCTCTCCAGTGTCTCTGTGTTTCTTTATTCTAGGTGCCTGTTTTCCACCGGCAGACATCGGCAAGGAGCTCCCTGCCGTTTGCCAGTTGCATGTGGAGAAATGTGTGCCTCGTATTGGGGGAGTGCTTCTGTTTCACGTTTCCCTTCTGCTTCCAAGCTCACTAAATCCCAGAGCCCCTGCGAGTGCACCTGCCTGTGGATGGCTTTCTGGCCATTTCTTAGAGTCATTCAGAGGCTGTCACGGGAAGATCTCAAGGGCTGCAAGCATTTTTCACCCTTAAGTGGGAAGCAGAGCTCAGATTGTTTCCTCCCACAGTGAATGCCGTGGAGCTAATGCAGATTTAGCAAAGGTGATGGGAGCCAGCCCATCACTGGGAGTGGCCGTATGGCCTTACAAAGCCGCCTGCCCTTGACATTTATAGCGCCCTTGTTGCTTGTGCGGAGCCGAGGCATTTACATTCATTTTTATTTGTGGTATAAAATCCATCTGAATTCCAGTACTATTATGAAGACTGCAATTCAGGTGATGGCAGAAGAGGCGGATGGATCAGCCGGGGGGAGAATCTGTCAGGAGGAGATGAGAGCCCATTTGTCAAAGGCTATAAACACAGACAGCCCTTCCTCTTCTCACTTATCGCCTGGCCTGGTGCAGCTAAACAGTTTCAGATCCGCTATGAAATTGCAGGGAAGGAGTTTGAGCTGTTTTCAAAGTTGGGGCGACTTTCAGATTGGATCCAGTTGGAGCTGCGATTGGGTCCGGAGCAGATGCTATCTGCCTCCGTTAACCCTGAGCGTTCTGACTTTTCCCTGTTATGAGACTTGCTCTGGATCAGGACTCTTAAGGGCCTTCCGTACTCAGCACCCTGTGCGGGAGGTACTAACAGGATCCCCATTACAGAAAAATGGAAGAGGTTAAGTGACTTGCCGGAGAACAAGTGGCATCAGAGGCCAGGATCTGAACTCACAGATTCTTTTTTTTTTTTTTTTTTTTTAAAGATTTTATTTATTTATTTGACAGAGAGAGATCACAAGTAGGCAGAGGCAGGGAGAGAGAGAGAGAGGAGGAGGAAGCAGGCTCCCCGCTGAGCAGAGAGCCTGATGTGGGACTCGATCCCAGAACCCTGAGATCATGACCTGAGCCAAAGGCAGCAGCTTAACCTATTGAGCCACCCAGGCGCCCTGAACTCACAGATTCTTAATGCACAGGCTAGGCTCTTAGCTCTAACGCTAGACCACCTCCCACACACAAACATGAGAATTACGTTTGTAGGAGACTTGCCTTTTCCTACAGATGAATTTCTGCCCAGACTGGAATCTTCATCCATTGCCAATAAAATCACCTGTTTTTCAATTTAGGACAACCTTCAGCCCTCATGTTCTAGCTCTGGTAGAGACTCACCATATTGACTTACCATACCCTTGTCAGCCCTGACCCTCTGATGAGCCGCTGACCCCGGTGGTAGAGATGCCAGGACTTTTTCTGGTCTCTTGAGGACAAGAGAAAGCAGCCCGACGTGCAGTGCTGGCTTCTTTTTCTGGTAGACCTGGTTCAGTTCTAGCTTTTGTCTTTCCACCAGGGTATATGCAAGGATTAGAAATTCCATGCTCACAGCACAGGAGTGAACATAGTGTAGGAGTGAAAACCATAGGTCTTAGAGCTTGAAAGTCCTGTGTTTTTTTTTTTTTTTTAAAGATTTTATTTATTTATTTGACAGACAGAGATCACAAGTAGGCAGAGAGGCTGGCAGAGGGGGGGGGGGAGCAGGCTCTCTGCTAAGCAGAGAGCCTGATGTGGGGTCCTATCCCAGTACCCTGGGATCATGACCTGAGCTGAAGGCAGAGGCTTAACCCACTAAGCCACCCAGGCTCCCCGAAAGTCCTGGGTTTTTATCCCAGTTCTCCTACTTAGCAGTTCTGTGACTTTGAGAAGCTCTCTTATCTTGTATCAGTCTCCATCTGCCTGTCTGTGAATTAGAGATAATATAACTCACTTGAAAAGTTGATTTGAGGAGTTGATAATACTGTAAGGCAGTATGTCACACACACACACACACACACACACACACCCATATAATGCCTGGTACAAAATAAGAACACAGTCAACTGCATCTACTTTCACTTTTGCTTTTGCTAATGTCCACAGCTACAGGTATCACATGTCATTTATAATTTAATTTTTTTAAGATGATGAGTCCCCCAGAAAGTGTTATAGAGGCTCACAGAAACAGACCACTAGGGGACCTAGGGACCTAGAAAGCTTGGGGAATGTTTTACAGAAGAAGAGATGCTTGGCCTAAGACAAAGGACAAACTCCCCCATCTGCCGGGTCCAGGCAGGAATCCCATGTTAGTGACGGGGATTGAGGGCTGATATGAAGCCATGGGGACAGCAGTGAACTCAAGAACAGTGACCCCATATGCAGGGGCTCTGTTGCAGCTACCTGTTACCATGGGGAATATATGTTCACTGTTGCCAATTTCTAAGGCAATCTGGAAATATGGATTTTAGTGGAAAACTACTGATTTTTAAAACACTGTGCAAGTCAAGTAAAACCCATATGTAGAGAAGATTCAAGAGACTTGAAGTCTTGAGACTTGCAAGCCAGGAAGATGTGAAGTATCTTCAGTGGCTGTTGAAGACCTGACTGGCAGAGGGAACAGGGAAAGCAAAGACGGAGGCCTAAAAGCATGTGGCGTGTTTCGGATAGGTCCAGGCCCGGTGTGCATGTCTGAGGGTGACCAGTGGGGAGACTGGCCCAGTGAGTGGGTCGAAGATTATGGAGAGTAATGTTTGCATTGCCGATGGTCCACAGGCATTATATCAATCTCCCCTCAGTGGAAGGAGAGAGTAAGGGAGGTCAGGTCCTTGTGGGAGGAGGTCAGAGATAGATGGAACCAAACTCAAACTCTGTGTGACTAACTCACCAAAGAAGAAGTCCTGAGGAAAGAGGGAGAGGGGGGGCAGAGCCCAGAGATGGAGCCAGAGGCCGGCTGGCCGTGGCTGAGTATAGGGATGAGCTAAGGGGAAGTCTTTGCCAAGAATAAGATGAGGGCAGCCAGGACTCAAGAAACAGTGGTGCTGGGTTCCCTGCCAAATGTCCTCTTTTTTAAAGATGTGTGGTGGAAGAGGACCGTGTTTTCCTGTGGGCCACTATTGCCACGTGTAGGGCTCAGATCTCATATGGTAAATGAGGTACCTTCAGGTGACTCATGGACATGGTATCAAATCAGTTAATGAAGAAATGTTAAAGTTACTGTCTTGTCAGTTATTTTTCAGACCTTAGGATTGTATCAAGGTGACTTGATTTCGTTGGTGGTTTTTTTTTAAAGATTTTATGTATTTATTTGACAGAGAGAAATCAAAAGTAGATGGAGAGGTAGGCAGAGAGAGAGAGAGAGAGAGAGAGAAGCAGGCTCCCTGCTGAGCAGAGAGCCCGATGTAGGACTCGATCCCAGGACCCTGAGATCATGACCTGAGCCGAAGGCAGCGGCTTAACCCACTGAGCCACCCAGGTGCCCCTTGTTTTGTTTTTAATAAGCCCCAAGGTCTCCAACATTTGCTAATCTACCCTTCTAACCAAGAGACCCAGAACACTTGACAGGAAATTTTAACGTCTAGTTCTAATTTAGTAACATTGTTTTACTTTTGAATTAAGCTCACATTCTGTATTAACAGAAGATACCACTCTTTCCGATTTACTTCAGTATATAATTTTCTTTTACAGAATTCTACTTAGGATTGTCTTTTATAATTTTAACACATTCATTTAGAATAAAACTGCATTGATTTATTGAAAATCAGATGGATGGGAAGAAATTGTATGTATGGATTGCAAGTAATTGGAGTTTAAGAATCTGTTTTCTGATGGTGGATTTGCAATCAGGGGACAGATCTGGGTTTGCATTTGGGAAGTTTCAAACTCTGCTTGTCTGCAAGAAGGACGAGTCGGGGGCAAGGATGCAGTCAGAAGTCAAGACTGGACTATACAGACAAGAGACCAGGAGTCTGATCTAGAACCACACAGGAGATGGAGAGGATGGTCTGAATTTGGAGAGAGTTCATCAGACCTATCCATACAGTTTGGTGACCCTGACCCTGGGTCACGGACAGCTTTATCCAGGGACATATCAGAGGCTGCCCATTTCATGTATCTGTGTACAGCTGGCTGCCATGAGAAGTGGAGTTGATCAATATGAACAATAAATTAATCTCCTGGATTTCAGAGACTTAGATGCCAGTGAGGTTGAAAATGAGCAAAAGCAGTCACCAGGGTTGGTTTTCTATTAGCACTGCTCTCCTTCCGTGGGGATGGGAGTAGATTAGTCCTCTGGGCTCTGACAGGCAGAACAAAGACAGAGGGGAAGGCATGCTCCTGACTCTGGAGGGCCTCACCCTGGAATGGGAAGCATTTATGGAGGAGTTTCTCATTAATGACTGAAGTGAGATGATGCTCAAGGCAGACGAGGGCAAATAGTGCAGTGAGCACCATTTGGTAAGACTCAGGATGTGTCTAGGGATTGGATTTCTTTTCTGCTCCAAATGTCCTTTGTTTAAGGCTGATTATATTTGTGCATTAAATGGGTAGATGCTCCAAGATTCCCCAAAGCTGTGCAAATGAAAATTAAAGCATCCCGAGAAATGATATTTGAGTCACAGTTGAAGGCAGGGAGAGGAGTGGAGACTCCTGGGTGGCCTGCGGAGATGGAAGCGTGGAGGAAGAAGCGTGGCATGACTCAGGAACTGAATAGAGATATGTTGCTTGAGATGAGGCTAGGAAGTAGGTAAGGGCAAGCCACCTAAAGTCTTGCAAACGTGGGAGTACTTCGTCCAGTGTCATAGAAAGAAATTCATTTTACATGGAATGTGATCCGATGGTGTGAAATAATCAGATGCGTGATGACAGTCCCAATACTTGCTCATAGCTTATCCTTGACCCCTAAGACCTCTAGCAGGTCACACCTGGTCCCACTATCTCTGGTCAAAGAGTGGGGCAGGGTCATCAAACCACAGCAAAGCTTTTATCTGGGTGGCTTACCTTTTCTATGGGTGTTACCTTCTTCCTCTCAGGCAAATTCCTCAAGACCTTGAATCTCCTTCAGATTCGGAATCCTCATTCCTATCAGGCAAGGCTGTCGTTCCAAATGCGTCCATAGCCACTACCCAGCCTGTGCTTTGGTTGGGCTTGGAGCAGCCAAAGAATGGTGCCCTCATATCTGGCCAAAGAATGGTGCCATCTAGCATTGGCAAAGGAATTTATAGATTTGCCTCTGTTCTATTGAGATATTTATGAGGCTTGGTGTGTGTACCACAATAGACGCCATCTTAGCCTTCTCTGCTGGGAAACCAGGCACTGTGACAGAAACCTACACATGTAGCATCCCAATAGCCAGACTCAGCATCATTTGTACTTGAACTTGGGGACTAACCCAGAGAAGAGATGATAAGTCCCAGGGTCTGGAATTATGTGTCCAGAACCTCAGATAGGGGATGACCGTCAACTCTAGAGAAGACTCCTTCTCTCTAGTTGGTTTCTTGGTTGCTGCCAAGAAATAGTTGGCATTTTTGTTTACTTCGACATTATTTAGAAAGACAAATTAATATGGTAGAAAAGAGTTTGGGAATCAGATCTCGGTTTGAATCCTGGTTCTGGCCTTAGTCACTAGTTGCAAGATCTTGGAAAAGCCACATTAGCTTTCAGATCCACAGTCATACCATCTGCAAAATGGGTGAGATAAGGTATGCCATGGATTGTTCTTGTGGGCTGTATTAACATCTTCACCTGCACAATAGAAAACCAATTTGAGTCAGTAAAGAGTTAAAAGACAAACAGCTGTTGGGTTAAATAACAGCAAAATTGGGCTGTTTTCTGGTATAACTGGATTCTGGTTTTTTAAATTCCAGATGGGGACCACCAGCAACAGACTTAAATTCTACTTGCAGAAAGAGAGCTTCTTTTGCAATGGTTTCAGTACAAATTCTGAGGGTGATGTTTATTGGCTTAATCCTAGTCAGTTTTGGAAAGCAGCAGTTTGCCTGTCTATCTGCCTTCATCTATAACCAGAAGTAGGTTGGGCCCCAACTGAACAATTTAAATGGAGTTCAGTGGAGTCTCTAAAGTAAACCTTGACTGATAGTTTTTCCAGGAGAGAAATAGTAATTGACCTAGCTTGCATTGAGCACTTACTGTATGCTAGACACTGTTTTTGGCACTTTATGTACATTCTATTAATTTCCTTTTAAGTAGACTCCACACCAGTGTGGAGCCTCATGACCCTGAAATCAAGACCCAATGAACTGAGAGCAAGAGTTGGGCACTTAACCAATGGAGGCACCCAGGCACCATTATGTTCATTCTATTATTGAATCTCTGTAAAGATCCTTTTCGATATGTACAATATTTATCTCCATTTCGCAAATGAGAAAACTGAGGGAAGGAGGCCTTGACTCCTATTCCTGGGATCACCCAGGTAGTAAGTGTAGCATGAATTTTCAACCCAAGTGGTCTGCCTTTGATTCTTCACCACTGGAGATGCTACTTCTGCCAACGATGCCCCACAGGAGAGAACAGTCCATGGTCCTTGACTGTTCTGTCTGCTCGGTGCCCAGCACACAAGTAAATGGTCTCTCTGTTTTTGAGAATTATTTTAACAAAACCTTCAAAGGAATAGAAATAGATTGGGCCATTGCTAAATGACATTCTGGGATGCATCTCTGCATTTAATTTCCTCTTAATCACTCCTCTCTAGGTGTTATCAGAGGTCCTCAATGGGTCTGCTTTTTGGAAATGATCAAAATGTTCGCGGCTCCAGTCCGTGCTTCACTTCTCTGCATGACTGAGAGTTATTTTTGTAGACAAGAGCTTCTTACTCCAGGGTGGGTCTCTGCACCTGCCTTTTATATTTTATCTGCGGGTTAGCTGATGCTTTCTCTTTCACTGAACTTTGAAAATGAGATGTTAGTCATACTTTCCTCTCTCAGTGATTTTAGGGAAATTTGAAGGTAGTGGTGGGCTGGGGGTGGGGGAGAGGCACATAAAAACTGGAAGAGCTTCTCAAATGGACGCAGTGTGGAGTTAAATTAGCCTCTGATGGGCTGGATGACAGACTATGAGGGGTGCTGGGCACACTCAGCAGTATGATGGGCAAAGATGTGACACAGAGAGTGCCGTGAAAAAACTTCTAAGGTAGAGCAGGCCGTTTGTCTGATACACCATCCCGTCAGCCTTGAAGTCGGCTTTGGGAAGCTAGTGTGAAGAATCATAGCTAAAACAGACTGGTTAAGAGCTTTAGCTCGGAATTCTCAAAAGGCCTGGGTTGGAACCCCAGCTTGGCCACTTCCCGGTGACTTAACCTCTCAGATGCTCATGTTCTCATGTAAAATAGACAGAATAAGAGTAGATACTTTCTGGGGTTGCCGTGGGACTCATTGAGCTAATTTACTTTGGGTCCTTATCATCCTCGCTAAGTAGAGGGTATGCCTCTGATGAGTGCAAGCTGCTTTATGACATTCCTACATTTGCAAAAGCAAAGTAGAAAACTCCTCTTCTTCTTTCACTCTGGAGTCAGTTTCTTAGATTTCTGGTAGGATCAGAGACGTTCATGGAATTGGTCTAGGACCAGTTAAGTACCTAGAAATGCAAATAACAAAACTGAAACTGGATACCGGGTCCCCATTCGTAAGTCTGGAGTTCTCTATATCCTGCAGGTACTTATCAGTCTGGTTGAAGGTGCATAGAGAGGGTTGGGAAGCATGCCTAAAAGTGTGGGCCAGTGATTGGAAACGGATTTAATCTCTGGTGCCGACTCAGATTGATTGATAGTGTCTGTACGGAGAGCTGTGTTGATGAGGAGTCTGAGCCCAGGGTTCTACAGCAGTGCATGATTGATTAGTGATGTCTGACAAGGGTGAAGGGGGCGGGATTACAGTGTGTGTGCCAGAAATAGGTGGTTGCTGGCCCGGAATCTGGCAACAAACCGCAAATGCTTTGTATTTAAGCCCAAAGATGAAGAGAAGGTAGCTACTTCATGCTTGGTCTTTACTTTTGAGCACTCCTGTTTCTTTTGCTGCGTTACAGATTTGTAATCCATCAAGGTACTGGTATTTTATAGATGATACATGGCTTAAACACAATTTAACACTTGAAAGCCAGACACATACAGCCTCACTTTCCTAGGCCCTTGGGAAACTTACCTGACTTCAGCCTCAGATAGGGTTATGCTTTTGATACCTCAATTTTAAAAGAGTCTTATAATTAAGTCTTATAATTAAGACTTTATAAATAAATCTTATCTATCAGATATTTGTCATCTCCTAAAAAATGATATCTGTCATTGTATTATATACTAATTGGGGCTGAATTGCTTACATTTTAATACCATTAATTATAGCTGTTGCTTTCATTTGTCATTTATTTTACTTAAAAGGAGCAAGTCTATTTTTGTATAATTTTTAGTGATACTTTTTAAAACTCTGAATTAAAATGCATTTAGGAAACACCTAATTAAGTGCAGAGCTAGTTATCTAGAATAGTTCTGTCATCCCTTCTCAAAAAAGAAAAAAATGGCCATCGGCTTCTTTTGTGATGAGTAGAGTGAGTGTTAATTAATTTTTTTTCCTCTTCAGTTGGTGTGTTTTATTATCCCTCTTCTTGATATGTGATTGGGTGACTTTACGATGCTTTAGATAGAAAGCATGTCCTGTCCAAATGTGATTTATGTTGTCCCAGAACTTTTGCACAGTTCAGCTGAAATTTTCTTCATGTTGATCAAGGTCAGAAAACCCAGGGATTATGCCATCCATCTTAGCAGCTGGAGTGCTGAAATAATTTCTGATGGAAGTTGATGCCGTAGCAGCAGAATCCAAAGGTTGGCTGGGGAAAACATGCACAAATATGTAAACTCACATAGGCACAAGTACGCATATGCACAACGCCCATGCATGTGTTATATTGAGTTTTTGTCATTTTAATTGGGCTTTTTTGGGGGGGGGGCGCTATTATAGGTTAGAATTTATTTTTGAATAAGGTAATCAAAACTACAGTATCTTTTACTGTGCTTATTACAGATTAAAAGCTCTCAGAACCTACAGGGCAACCAGAAGTTTTTTATATTTTCTTTTTCTTTTTTAAATTTTTAAAAAAGATTTTATTTATTTATTTGACAGAGAGAGGTCACAAGTAGGCAGAGAGGCAGACAGAGAGAGAAAGGAGGAAGCAGGCTCGATCCCAGGACCCAGGGATCATGACCTGAGCCTAAGGCAGAGGCTTAGCCCACTGAACCACGCAGACGCCCCTATATTTTCTTTTTAACCAGGAGATTTTCTGAGTGGATTGGAGGACAGATCCTTTAGAGCAGAAGATATTTCAATCTTAAGACATTCTAGCTTTTGGTTAAGGGAGCGTATGTATGGAAGCAAATCCTGGTCACAAGGCAGGCTACAGGGTGACTCAGCCAGGGAGGCCGATAGCTCTTTCCAGGCACCTGATTTGGTTGAATCACTGGTTCTCTTGGTATATAGAAATTCAAGTCAGAGGAGTAATAGAACTTGAATTGTATCTCTTGCATCCCCTCAGAATAGTATATGACCTTGCAATAAGGAAAAAAATAGTTTCTAATGTGATCTATTCAGATTGAGTTTTTCTGTTGATCTAATTCATCAATTTGTAGATTGACAAATACTGATTTTGCCCTGATGATAGGAATGTCTTCCTGGGGGAAATCATGAAAGCTTGAGAGTGATCACTAAGGAGTTAACAGAAAATTCACACAAAGGAAATCATACATACATTCAAACTCATGGTGAACACCTGTCCTTGATCGCTGTATGAAAATGCAAATTAAAGCCAGTGTGAGACTAATTTCTACCTACTACTGATGTGAAAGTAAGAATATTACCTCTTCCCAAACTAGTAAAATTACCATGAATATGGCTCTTGTATTCTCTACTAGTTATATTGCAGTTTGGTGGAACTCACTTAAAAACCAGAGCACCCATACCTATGATTGACCATGCAGATAATCATTCCTTTGACCCAGTCTTATTCCTGTGAGTTATTACATTTGCCCATTTTTAAGGGCAAAGAGTAGCTTCTTGTGTTGACTGTAGAACATGACAGAGTATAATGCAGCTGTTAAAAGTGACCAATAGGCTTGGGTCATTGGTACATGGAATAGAAACTGATGTGATGGCGAACAAAAACACATCCCATAAGATGACATGTGCTTCTGCTGTGATCAAGCACACAGTTCACGGGGTGGGGAGAGAAATACTTAGGTTTTTCAGTGTTCAAACACAGTGGCATTAATTTATGATTTGAGAATTAGAAAATAAGTCATCCTGTTGGTTAATTTTATGTGTCCACCTGATTGGCCATGGGATGCCCAAATGAACTACAGTATCTGGGTGTGTCTGTGAGGTTGTTGCCAGATGAGATTAGCACTGGACTCAGTGGACTTAGTATGTAGACAGCCGTCCTCAAGCTGGGTAGGCCTCTTTCTCCATCCAGAGTCTGAAGAAGACAAAAGGCTGAGAAAGGAAGAATTTGGCATTGGTGCCCTGCCCCCTCCCTCACTAATTGAGCTGGGAAGCTTCATCTCATCTTTTCTGGCCCTCAGGCTGCGATTTATACCAGGGGCTCCTCCGCTTCTCAAAACGTCAGACTGCATCAGCCATTGGCTTGCAGATGGTAGATGGCCGGATTTTCAGCCTCTATGACCACATACGCCCATTCTTCATACTAAGTCAATGAATCTCTCCCTCTATATATCTTTCTTTTCCTTTGCCTCCCATATCTGTATCTATATCTATAGATCTTCTGTTGGTTCTGTTTCTCTGGGGAGCCCTGACCACAGTCATAACAAATAGGAAGAGATGGAGTTCCTCCAACAGAAGATATGCAGGATTAAGTTTAGGGCTGAGTTTGAGCGTGTCACTTAACCTTTATGCATCTCACATTCCTCTTCGGCACAGAGATGACAATGATAACACCTACCTCTTAAGGTTGTTGTGAACCTTATTATTATTATTATTATTATTATTATTATTATCCATAATGTATCCCAGTGGCCAGTCCAATTCCCAGCACATAGTAATTATTGAATGCACGGTTGTTCATAGTAGTAACATCGCTAAAAGTCATAACAACAAAAATCATGATACACAATTTATATTCCTGTGGAGAATTATAATCAGAGGAAAAGAATCTTTAAACAAGACACCGTAGTCTACAAGAAGTGTCTCAAGTGAAACAGTAAAACGTTACCCAGGGGACAAGCATAGGAAATGCACAACTGTCCCATTGCTGAGCAGCCCTTGAAAGAATTCTGTATCTTATCTCATCTTATCTTATCTCATCTTATCTCATCTTATCTTATCTATCATCTTCAAAAAGGACCAGTGGGGCTCACAGGACTGTAATCTAATACCTGACTTAATCTATTGGGCAGACACTGCTAATTCAAGCAGGTGAAATTTCCCAGAGGAAAGTGCTTCATGTTTGCTGAACACAGGACCCTCCAGGATGAGTAGCAACTTGGAAAACAAAGGATGGGGCAGTCACAAAGAGAGAAACATGCTGCATCCTGGGACCAAGCATCCTTAGCTGTCACCTCCGAGGGATTGGGTGGTAGCTTCTCTACCAAGTAAGGGTCTCTAAGCCCTTTGTCAGTCATAAAACTAAAGCAACTACTGATACTCTTGAGACATAACTGTCTCCTTAAGTCAGATCAATTTCAGCCCTTATTTGGGAGGTGTTCATAAGTACATTATCAGAAGTTCTTTTTGGCAGAATTACCAAGGAAATGACTTCAGTTTCCTGTTTCACCTTGCTGGTTGGTGTATGTCATTCAAGGACCACTCTTCCAAATACGTTGGAGCCAAACTTTGTTCATCAGCCTATCCCAATACTTCTAAGATTCCATAAAACCACTTTAAAGCTGCTGAGATGACTAAGAAGAAATGATGGTAAGTGTCAAGGATCCTTATCAAACAGGTGATTTTTTAATGCCTTGGTCATTTGTTTCCTTACACTATGCAGTCTGTTAGAGGTGTGACATTATTTGCAATCAGTGAAGCTATCTAATAGTTCTTAATCACTTCTGAGGCTGAGGAGTGTAAGTCTGACTCATCAGACTCTATCCGGATTTGAGGCTAAGTTAGCATTAGACAGAAGTTGACAGTGATTTTTCACTTAATGTCTATATATGAATCACTGGAAATACTAGGGTCACTGGACCACAGTTTCTTAGAAAATCAAAATTAATTTATTTATGCCAGGTACACCTGGATCTAGGTCCTCAAATGATTCCTTCGGAAACATGCTCTGCCTCTCCACTGCTTCACTACTTTCCTTGGGTTTGGCTTATGCCATGAAGCGGTAGGGGTACTAATGGCTCTGGAATTACCTCCTTACTGAGATGAAGCCAGTCCTACACCAACAATATGGAATCATAATGGCGGGAAGATTATGTCCCCCCCCCCCCCCCAAAGAAAAACAGCAGTGTTCCTTACAAAGTAGGATGGGTATTGGTTAGGTGAAAGCAACAATGGCCCTCACAGAGTCCAATTTCCAGATGATCGCCAGTCTCGAAAACCCCCTGGTCGATTACTCTCTGGTCTCCACTCTCTTACCTCATCTCCCTATCTTTGCTCCAACTCTTTTCCATCCACTTGCTGACCCTCAAAGGTCATCCACATCCCTACACAAATCACAAAGTATTCATCCATCAGAAACGGATTCAGCACACAGAAGTGTGAAACGCTGGGCTGACCTGCTGGACTGGGCTCTAAGCTTTAGGACAGGCGGCAGAGCTATTTGTTGCTCATTCAGCAGTGTGCCTGCGGTGGAGAAGAGGTCTTGAATGAACACGAGGATAGCAGTTATGGTCAGCTGAGGAGATGAGGTCTGTGTGTTCACTTAAAAAGCCAACATGCCACTCTGGACAGAGAATGATAACAGCCACGTCAGTGATGAGAGGAAACTAGTTTTAGACGCTTGTAGGAGAAAATAAACACTTGCTGGAGGAGGTACGTTATCCGCTGGACCCTGCAATACTAGCCACACTCGGAAAGCATCTGCGTAAATCGAGAACAAAGGAAAGGGGCTCTAGAAAAGAAGGAACAGTAGAAGCAGAATTCCTTCTCTTAGAGACGCATTAAAGAACTAGAACTTTGGGATTATTACAGGAATGTTGTCAGATATTCAGCTATCTCTTGGCTGTAATAGAAATACAGTTCAGATTGGCTTCAGCTAAAAATGTAAGTGATTAACTCCCTCTACTGGGTTGAATAATGACCTCCAAAAAGGAGTCTCAACCCCCTGCACCTGTAAATGTGACCTTATTCGGAAATGTGGTCTTTGGAGATGTATTCAACTTAAAATAAGATCATATTGGATTGTGGATCAAGGTCCTAATCCAATGGCTGGTGTTTTTAATGAGAGAATGGAGAGGGAGATTTGTATATAGAGACCCACATGCTGAGGGTAGAGGCGGTGTAATGATGGAAGCAGAGATGGGGAGAAGCAGCTACAATCCAAGAATGATCAGGATTGCTGGCAACCTCCGGAGGCGAGAAGGATTCTTCCCTAGAGCCTTCAAATGAAACATAGGGCTGTGGACACCTTATTTCAGACTTCTGGTCTCCATAACTAAGAGATAATACATTTCTGTTTTTTAAGTCACCCAGGTCATGTTGATTTGTTACAGCTGCCTTGGAAAACTACATCTGCAAATACAGGAGTATCTGGCTTCAGGGATGGCTAGACCCAGGTGCTTATAACATGTAATCGGGAATATACTTGTCTCAGGGTGCCTGGGTCGCTTAGTCGTTAAGTGTCTGCCTTCGGCTTGGGTCATGATCCCAGGGTCCTGGGATCGAGCCCTGCATCGAGCTCCCTGCTCAGCGGGAAGCCTGCTTTTCCCTCTCCTGCTCTCCCTGCTTATGTTCCCTCTCTTGCTGTCTCTCTCTCCATCAAAAATTAGTAGAATCTTTAAAAAAAAGGGGGGGTGGGATATACCTGTCTCTATATCTGGGCTCTTTTTATCTTGGATTTGACTTAATTTTATGTAGGCTTTTACCAATTGGAGCAAAATCGCTCCAGAAGATTAACTCCAGATTTACCTTTGACCAATTTCATGAAAAAGTCCTAGGTTTGGTCATGGTTGGGTTTTGTGTCTCTTGCTGAACCAGTTCTTTCTGACATAGGTATTGAACGCTGTCTTGGGCTAGGTCTGAGTCTCAGGTGCATCATGAAATTTGGGGCAACTCTCAGCTCCACATGGCCTCTAAAGGAAATGGGGGAGGAGAGATCTCCAGAAGGAACAAAGGGCCTGGAAGGTTTCTCAGAAGGAACACTGGAGAGATGAGGAGGAGCAGGGACCATTGTCATCAGAAGTAGATAAAAGGAGGCTGTGAAGGGGGGGGCACACACACACACACACAACCCTTCCCTAGGTCAACTAGGATCACATTATAGAGAGCCAGGCAGGAAGGTTTTTAATCCTGGTAGCACAGGTAGACCTGAGAACACTGGACCAATAGGTGAGAATTACAGTTCCTGAGAGTTCTGAGTAAGGCCTGAATGATCAGGAAGGTTTGGCAAAAGGTGGATTGAGAGGGGCGCCTGGGTGGCTCAGTGGGTTAAAGCCTCTGCCTTTGGCTCAGGTCATGATCTCAGGGTCCTGGGATGGAGCCGGTCATTGGGCTCTCTGCTCCGCGGGGAGCCTGCTTCCTCCTCTCTCTCTGCCTGCCTCTCTGCCTACTTGTGATCTCTGTCTGTCAAATAAATAAATAAAATCTTAAAAAAAAAAAAAGTGGATTGAGGATAGGACACCATCCTATAAATTCTGGAAAGTTGCTGAGCCCTTCCTGTTTTACAGCTGTTCACTTAACCCCAGGTGGGTCCTAGCCTGGCGTAAACTCTCAATAGTAAATAAAAGTGTCTTAGGAGACCCTAGAAGAGGTGGAAGAGGCCCGACCTCCACCAATGCCTTTGGGAATGAAAAGTCCTGGACACTTTCCAGATGTGACGCATTTTCCCACATGGGACCAGAAGAGGATCAGGCTTCCAAAGGAGTAACAACTACTTTCAAGTACTACCTATTTCTTACCTGTTAGAGCATTTGCTAGCTGCTTTATAAGCATGATTCATTTAATCGGCATGCCCAACTAAAAACATAGACACTTTTTTTTTTTTTTTCAGATGATGAAATGGAATTCTGGAAATATGAAATGACTGTCCCAAGCTCACACAGTGAGAGAGGTGACAGGGCTACAATTAGAACTGAGGTTGGCCTAACCCCAAGACCATTCACTTTTCTCTCTTCCCACATGCTACAAAATCAAGGGTTGCCAACACACTTGACAATACTTAAGTCCCTGATGGAACATGTGACTGGTTACCTATATAAATGCAAATACATATGAAGCCATAGATATACATGACCTGTTTCTTTGGAGACTAGATATCTTTATTTTGTTACTTTAAGTTCAAAATGGGCTTTTTGCCCCCAAAAGGCTACCTACATCAAAAGATCCAAAAAAGAAAGTTTAAAACATCCTGCAGAAATGAAGAGCCCCATATGAAAAACACCAGGGAGCTAGAATTAAATAAAAATTAAGCCTGGAAGCGGAGTAATGACCCAGTGGTTCATTACAGCCTTACATTTTCAATCAAAGATAAAATCTCATTAAAAGTATATCTTTGATTAGGGAACAAGTTTGGACTGTTCCAAAGTTGGATCGCTTTATCCACAGACAGATGAGCCATGGAATCTTTTTTTCCTTCTTTTCTAACTTTAAAGACAGTGAGCTATTTATCTTCTGACATCATTATAAAGGTTATTAATATAGAGGATGACTGAACAGAGATGGTAAAGCTTTTTAAATATCTATTAGCAACTTTTACCTCATAAAATTAAAGGGCCCATTTTTATAGTCTGTTGTGATTTTAGAGAATAATTTCTATATGTGTCTAGACTGATTCATCAGTAAGGAACCATAGTGAGCATCTAATCATGCACTAACGCAGCAGAAAGAGTGTGAGCCACATGTGTCAGGCTAACATTTTTCTAGTAGCCACAATGAAAAGGTAAAAAAAGAAGATGCAATTAATTTTAATAATGCAGTTTATTTAACCTATATGCTCTACTATCATTTCAACATGACACCCATATAAAATTATTTATGAGATATTTTATATCATTTTGGGGGGTATTATGTCTTCAATATCTAGTGTGCATTTCATGTCTCAGTTCTGGCTGGCTTCAGGAGCTCAGTGTGGCTTTTGTATTGGGCAGCACAGGTATAATCCCATCTTGTCCTTTGAAAGAGAAACCAAGGATCTGAAAAATCTCTTAAGAGACTTTCCAGTAACAATTCCTTTTGAGACTTGGTTTTGTACTTGATTTCCCCCTTAATAATGTGCTTTGGGGAAACATTTCTAAAACAAAAAGTATGCTGAACTGATGTAGGGACTCCGTTAGACCCCATGGATCTCTTCATAGAGGCTCTAGTGAATTGATTTCAAGAAGTGACAACATCTCCCTCACTCTAAGCTTGCAAACTTAATCTCCGACTATGAATGTTTGATAAGGCTTGTTATGAGGTTTACCAAGGAAGCTTGTTGGATCAGCGATTTATACAGTGTTTCCAAGTGTCCCATGTGTCCTGCAGTCCTGGATGAAGTCATTCTAGGTGGCATATGGATTTGTCATTTAATATACAGATTTTCCTAGACTTACAGTGGGTTACATCCCAAGAAGCCCATCATACATCAGAAGTATTCTCAGTCAAAAAATGCATTGAGGGATGTCTGGGTGGCTCAGTTGGTTGGACGACTGCCCTCGGCTCAGGTCATGATCCCGGAGTCCCGGGATCAAGTCCCGAATCGGGCTCCCAGCTCCACGGGGAGTCTGCTTCTCCCTCTGACCTTCTCCTTGCTCATGCTCTCTCTCACTGTCTCTCTCTCAAATAAATAAATAAAAAATCTTTTTAAAAAATGCATTGAATGAACCTAATCTACCAGATGTCAGAGCTTAGCTTAGCGAGGCTACCTTAAACATACTCTGAACACTGACATTAACCTACAGTTGGGCACAATCATCTAAGACAAAGTATATTTTATAATAAAATGTTGAACAGTCCATATAGTTTATTGAATACTGTACTTAATGTGAAAAACAGAGTTGTTGTCAGCGTCCATGGCCCACATGGGAACTCCTGTCCAGTATCCCGAGAAAGCAACAAATTACAGATCGTTAGCCCGGGGGGGGGGGATCCGAATTCAAAATTTGAAGTACAGTTTCTACTGAGTGTGTATTGTTTTCACACCCTCATAAAGTTGAAAAACTGTTAAGTCAAAGCATCGTAAGTTGGAAACTCTGTAATGGAATCATAGAGTGAGAACATAATTTCCTTTTCAAACTCATTTCAGTCTTCCAAATGTCAGGAGAACATCTCTGTGTGTTTCTGTTATGTCTGTAACACCTCTCTCCTAACCCTTGCTAATTTTTTTGAATAGACTGAGAACTTTTGGCAGACAAAATATCCAGCTGGAATTCAACAATTGAGGAGCATTGCTGTGTTTTCAACCCATTTCGTCGGATAGTCTCCATCTATTTATGGCAAAGTACACTGGTTTTCGGTTGTGGTGTTGACACAAAGCAGTGTTTTAAATTTTATTGAAGCCTAAGGGCCAACCCTTGGGAAAAATAATAACCCAATAACCGTAAAGGTGACCCCAGGGGTGAGGAAAAACTAGTGAAGTAGTTATGTGAATGAACTGACATCTTGTCTTGGTGATACAGTAGGGAGTTTTGTCTACGCTTATTTCAAAACATCATTGCATTGCATCATTCCTTACTCTTGGTTTCCCTTCCTCACCCTGGCCAATTTCTACAAATGATGTTTCCCGGTCGCAGAGGGACATTTGGGTATTGCCGTTGAAATCCTTTGCTACCATCGGGGAGCAAGAGTAACCTGTCCTCTCGAGGGCCCTTCTGGTTTGACTAAGAATCAGATTGACATGAGACAGATTAACAGGAGAAAACCAAGTTTTTACCTGTGTACACAGAAGACATGGAGATTCCAAAGGCAGTCCAGCAAAATGAGGTATGCCTGTCATTCTGAACTAAGGAAAAGGGGTAAGGGTCTGGTTCTTCAAAGGGATGGAAAGCAATCCTCAGGAATCACGAGAAAGAGTAAATGTTTGGTGGGGTGCCTGGGTGGCTCAGTGGGTTAAAGCCTCTGCCTTCAGGGGCGCCTGGGTGGCTCAGTGGGTTAAATCCTCTGCCTTTGCTCAGGTCATGATCCCAGGGTCCTGGGATTGAGCCCAGCATTGGGCTCTCTGCTCAGCAGGGAGCCTGCTTTCTCTTCTCTCTCTGCCTGCCTCTCTGCCTACTTGTGATCTCTGTCTGTCAAATCAATAAATAAAATCTTAAAAAAAAAAAAAAAGGCTCTGCCTTCAGCTCAGGTCATGATCTCAGGGTCCTGGGATCGAGCCCCACATAGGGCTCTCTGCTCAGCAGGGTGCCTGCTTCCTCCTCTCTCTCTGCCTGCCTCTCTGCCTACTTGTGATCTCTGTCAAATCAATAAATAAAATATTTAACAAAAAAAAAAAAAAAGAAAGGAGTAAATGTTTGGTAAACAGTTACATCCCGGGCCACTCAGAAACAATGGGTCACAGAGAAGACTGTGATCAACCAGGGCTTGCTAGGTTCCTCCCTGTCTGCCATATTTCGTTCTTGTCCTATCGTAGTTCATCTGCAGGATTAGCTCTTCTTTCTGCCGCAGGCTCAGTATCTGAAGTCCTCTTAGGCAGTTGTAGAGGGAGGTAAAGAGCTCTTCTGAATCTGCTGGGTCTTGATTGCTTTTAACTCAAAATAATCCTTATGCCACAGTGGCCTGTCTTGGGGTGGCTGCCCTTGACCCCCACGCTACCAGTGGAGAAAATTTCATAGTGCTATACCCATCCCTTCCAGGAGGTGCCCTAATTATCTTTTTATGCTAACTACGGATGGATTGGAAAGGGGGTAGCATATTTTAAGTATCTCTTTTGCTCGAAAACTTAAAATGCTTGCAACAAAGGGTGGGTTCCTCCAAATTCACAGTTACCGTGCACACCATCCAAAAGGACCCCAGTGTGTTCTTTCAGGAAGGAAAGGATGAAGTTTTCTTACATGCAGTTTCTTTCTCTCCTTTCTGCTTTCAAGTTCTGTTTGTTAATGGTTAACTCATCAGGGAGAAGTTAAACAAATACTAGAATTTTCTCCATAAAACCATCCTTTCTAGCTCTCTTTATTTTCTTTCATGTCATCTTTCAACTCAAAGAGTTTCTCAGAGATCTTTAATTTTTCTGAGATTGACTTCATGTTCCCCTAGAGTTTATTAAAGCAGTATTTATTTTTTATCAGCCTCAGAGACAAGACAGGGTGATTAAAAGTTTAGATTTCTGACTATCATGGGATTCAGTCCAGTTTTGCTACTTCCTACCAATGGAGTCCTGAGGAGGTGACCCCATACCTGTGAACTTCAGTTTCCTCATCTGTACGACGGAGTTACAGGAGAACCATAATGCAGGTTGATAATTAAAGGAGGTAGGAGAGTGATTAGTATCAATATACTCACTAAGACATAGAATCATTATTACTAGTCTCCTTCACCTCTTTGCTGCTTCTTTTTTAACCAGCTAGTAGCTTGGGTGGGTGACTTGGGTTGTATTCTAGAATAAGTGTTTTGACTTGATCGTCTTATTCTGCTTTTCCAGTGTCAGAGATAAGCTTTCACTTACTGGGTGGTAGAGGTCATGTTTGCTGAGAGTGACTGCTGTGGTTATGGTTTAATTTTTTGTTTCATCTTCCTCAGGTGGAAAGGATGGGTAGGCGGCCACCTAACTCAGCAAACTATTCATTCCACAAATATTGCAATGTTCCAAACTTCCTGGTCAAAACATTAATGGAGTGCTTCCCACTGTTCTAGCTAGCAGAATGAGCACAGAATTGAATCAGTACTTATACAAAGTTCACAGTATAAATGCACATGGAGCTGTATGATAATTGGGATGGAGCAACTTTTAATATACAGAAATATCTATAGAAATTTCAGGTTTTGGTCCTGTTCTCAGAGGAGATAGAAATAGAAATAGAAATAGATCATATATATATAAAATTTATTATTTACATATATATAAAAGAAATATATATATATAATTTATTTTTTATCCTATTCTATCCTATCCGATCCAATCTTGGGGCACCTGGGTAGCTCATTTGGTTAGGTGGCTGTCTCTTGATTTAGGCTCAGGTAATGATCTCAGGATCCTGGGATTGAGTCCCATGGGGGGGCACCCTACTAGGTGGGGAGTCTGCTTGAGGATTCTCTCTTTCCTCCCTCTGCTCCCTACCCCTAAAATAAATAAAACTTAAAAAAAAAAAAAAAAAACAACTCTGCTCTCTCTCTGGGTAGCAAAATTTTATCAGCAAGTAATATTAGCTTGGCAAACTGTTGAGAAGGGTTTGGAGGTATAATCAGATTTAGCAGAGTACTTCTGTGATCAGTTAGTAATGTTTTGTCTGCAAAGGTGGGGAGGCATATACAAATATTTTTCCCCATAATCAGTTGAGAAATGAATTAAAATAACTTACTGTTAATTTAGCCTACAAATTCAAAACAAACAAAGAAATAAATAACACCCACATCATCACAATACCCTCCTCTCCTTCTCCCCCCACAATCAAGTTGTTCTACCAACAGATTGAATCCTGGCTCCATGGATTATATGTTCAGTTTTCAACTGATAATGTTGGTCTCATAAACATAACCTCTGCCTTTTTACCTCAGTTCTCACTTAGGTGAGGTGGAAAAAAACTGCCCTTTCTACTCAACCAGCTTGTTCTGAAGACAAAGGGAGTTATTCAGAAGATCAACCCAGTAAACATTTACTGAGTCCCTTGTGGCTTTCACTGTGATGATGCTTGGAAAAAGGAAAGCCAGCTCCTTAAAGCAAATTTTGATATGAGTAGCTTTCTTTTGAATTTTTTCCCTTATCTTACTTGTATTTCTTCTAAATTTGGAGCTTCTATCAATAAGCTAAAGAGTTCCTCTGACTCAGATCTCTTTGCTATCACCTGTTTTCCAAACCTGGTTTGTTTTACCCTAAAGAGTCGATGTTAAGATCCTTTTGAAGTTCTTCATGGAAAATAGTGAAATTTCTGGATCTTGAGTGTGACTTTTTCTTTTCTTTCCTTTTTTTTTTTTCGATTAATTGTATTATTGTGCATAAGGACTTGGGTCACACAAACAACAAAGACATCGAACAACAAGCCCGACCGAATTCTTGCTTTCCACGTGTGTTCTCAGACAGTGAAGCAGCATGCGGGGAACGTTCAGCGGTTTGGTGCAGGTCCCCCTGTTGGCCACTAGAGGCACCCTTCTGTCTCTATCACGTTTGCTTCCTCTGGTTTTACAGAAGATTGCCCCCTTTTGTGGAACTACGAGGATGGGGAAAAATGCGTTTCAAGGAAAAGGAAAGTTAGAAGTGTACTTAATAATAATTATATTTTAGTGTATTTATCATTCATGTTTTTATAATGATTCTGCGGTGATTTGGAATAGGGTTTCTCAATCTTGGCATTGCTAACATTTGAACCAGATAATTCTATGCTGTGAGGGCTGTGCTGTGCACTGTAGGACGCTTAGCAACATCCAGGACCTCCACCCACTGGACGTCAGGAGCATCCCTTCCTTCCCTACCCCTTCCAGTCATAACAACTGATAATGTCACCAGAAGCTGCCAGGTGTCCCCTGGGGGATAAAGGTGTCTCTGGTTGATAATCCGCGATATGGGAGAACGTTTCCATCAACAGTAGATTCATGGTAAAGTATTTCAGGGGTGAAATTTATACACATTTCAAATAGTTTAACAAAAAGATAAAATAAAGGCAAAAACATAAAATAAGAGAAAGGGGAGAAGTACGACAATTTGGAAAAAGGAAAAAAAAAAAAAATAAAGAAGGAAAACAGGCACCTGGGTGGCTCAGTGGGTTCTGCCTTCAACTCAAGTTGAGGTTCTCAGGATCTTGGGATGGAGTCCCATATCAGGCTCCCCACTCAGTGGAAACTCTGCTTTTCCCCTCTGCAGAGGGTCTCATAAACATTTTCCCCTGCTCGTTTTCGAGCTCCCTCTCCCTCAAATAAGTCAATAAAATCTTTTAAAAAAAAATTAAGGAAAGAAAAGAACAAAGAGGAAAACAGCTTTGAGAGTCAAGGGTCCCAGGCCAGCAATCCCCATCAGGCCCTTGGCAGCTGACAAGCCCCGTCTCTGAATCTCTGCTCTAAACAGTGGGCATGAGGGACGGTGGCAGTTCTCCATCAGTGGGGAGCTGTCTTTAGCGAAGGGACTAAGAGATTCTGAAGACTCCAGCTTGGTATTTACTTAATGACAAAAGGGTTAACTACCAAGTTATTGTTTTTCATTGGACTTTACCCAGAGGACTTATGTTAAAGTTTTAATGAACAAATAAACCAGAAGGGGGGGGTGTCTTTTCTAAATTAAAAGAAATGAAAAAGGCATACTAACCGAATGCAGTACAGTGAGGTTGTTTTTTGGAAAGGCTCTAAGTGAGCATTGAGGCATTTGAATATGACAGTAGATATTAATATTAGATGCCAGTTTTTAATTAAAGCATGTTTTCTGGGGCGCCTGGGTGGCTCAGTGGGTTAAGCCGCTGCCTTCGGCTCAGGTCATGATCTCAGGGTCCTGGGATCGAGTCCCGCAGTGGGCTCTCTGCTCAGCAGGGAGCCTGCTTCCCTCTTTCTCTCTCTCTGCCTGCCTCTCCATCTACTTGTGATTTCTCTCTGTCAAATAAATAAATAAAATCTTTATTAAAAAAAGCGTGTTTTCTATAGTGTGCTAATAAAACTGTGGCTATAGATGAGGCTATTAGGACATGCAAGCTGAGTTATTTGGGGGTGAAATAATTTCAAATGGTTTAGTGAAACCAAAGGTAAATGTAGGTATATGCATGTGCAGATGACACACCCACACATACAGATATATACACACATGTCTGTTTGTGTGTCTATAGGTACTCTGTGTGTTTAAGTAGGCAAATTGCCAAGATCGAGTGAATTACATCAGGTCTAAGGTGACCACAAGCCCCCAGGTCTGCATGCTGTGGTCTAGGTACAGACAGGTGTGTGGGGTGGCGAGGTGCAGGCTGGACATCGGTCGTCACAATTTGAGCTTCATGGTCAGATGCGCTGGGGTGCAGCTCCTCCTTCCACCAGCTAATAGCTTGTTGCCTCTAGGTTTGGTAACTTTGAAGCCCGAGTAAAACGGGAATCACACTTTCCTTAACAGAAATGGTTGTAAGCATGAAATGAGGTAGTATATGTGAAAGCTTCTGTCATGTAGTAGGTGCCTGCTCCTAGATGTCCCCTTCTTTTCTGCAGGGTATGTAGTCTTTTTACAAAAGCGGGAGACTGGGACACCTGGTGGCTCAGTGGGGTAAAGCCTCTGCCTTCGGCTCAGGTCATGATCTCAGGGTCCTGGGATCAAGCCCCACATCGGGCTCTCTGCTCGGCGGGGATACTGCTTCTGCCTGTCTCTCTGCCTACTAGTGATCTCTGTCTGTCAAATAAATAAATAAAATCTTAGAAAAAAAAAAAGTGGGAGACATCATGAATGGCCCCCAATTATGACTAGCTCATGGTGGGGCCTTTAAATTTTTGTTTGCATCTCACTTGTATGATTAAGCATAGGAAAACAGTCGAATTTACTTATGGTTTGTGGGGGCAATTAGCATTTTTTACGAGTCAACTTTAAGACCTGATTTTAAACACCTGCATACAGATACATTCATTAGTAGGCCTATGCTTATAGCCCGTGGGTTCTTGGTGCAGAGTCCCATGTGACCAGTAGATGGCAGTGCACGATAAAGAAAAAGGTCCCAGCTGCTGGCCACTGTTTTAATTAGCTAAAAGCAAGACAGGTATGCTTTTATATAGTTTTTGATTTTGTAATTTTCCTGAGCAGCCATTGAGGGCAGATGTTTTCATCCTTTCCCCTAGTTTAAGTATCAGAGGAGAGGGAATATCAAGATGCAATCAATTGCTGGCCACGGCAAACCCCCTGAACTTAAGTCTTGCAAACATCATCAGCTTGTGCCATCTTAGAAATTGCTGCCGTAGAAGGAGGCATGGAGCTATCAATTACTTCTAGGGCTGCAATCCCCCTCTGTCCTTGAAAAGCAAGCCAGCTGACTCTGTGGGTGAGATTAGGGGACAGCGTCATGATGAGAAGCGGGCTGCTTTATCAATGTCCTAGAAGTTGATCTGGAGCCCTGGAGGAAGAAATTAAAGATCAGCTTAAATTTGTACATGATGGCTAAGCCCCCTGTAATGAATTACCATTAAGTGGTCAGCAAAGTAATTGAAACATGGAAGGCTGGAGGAAAAGAAAAATTCCTTGAAGCATGATTTCTCCTCTAGTTGCTCCTCGCCTTTGAATGAGAAAAGCTTAGTATGAAAGGGGTTGGTATGTTTGCAGTACGTCGTATAACTACCAGACCCGTCTTAAACATTTTATGTTATTAGTTCAGGTAGTGGTATTAGTGCCATTTTACAGATGAGGACAACTGAGTCCCAGAAACACTGGGTAACTTGACTGCAGTTGGACAATGATTAAAAACTCTCAGGTTAAGATTCGAGCCTCCATTCCCTGCCACATCCTTTTCCTCCCTGGCCTCCATTTTTGGAAAGGAATGCTAAATAAATATGTGCTCTCTTCTCTTGTATTCTCTGCAGTTCCTATATTCCATCTTTTCTTGTTAGCCATCAGAAAAGAAAAACAGGAGATCGTTACATTGGCAGTAAATGATCTTAATTAGGTACTGAAAGAGGAAGAGCTTCAGTTTTTTTAAAATAACACTTTAAAAATAAAGCAAGCCCATTTGTTAATCATGCAAATGTAGCACATGTCCATTGCAGTACATTTTAAAAACTATAGAAAGTGTAAGAGGGTACCTTGCCACTCAGGAATTACAATTTTCACAGTTTGGTGTTTTCTTTTATCTTCTTTTCCCCTAACTACCTATAATTTGAACAAACAGTGTTCATGCATTGTTGTTTACATTATATCACAAATGCATCTTCTGCCTCAATAAATTTTTTTTCTATAAATACCATGTTTAATGGCTTTATGTCCTCTTTCTATGACATGGATATTTCCTGGCTGTTTTTTTTTTTTTTTTTTAAACTATCTCTCTCTCTCTCTCTCTCTCTTTTAGTACAGTTAAGAAGATTCCGGGCGCCTGGGTTGCTCAGTGGGTTAAGCCGCTGCCTTTGGCTCAGGTCATGATCTCAGGGTCCTGGGATCGAGTCTCGCATCGGGCTCTCTGGTCAGCGGGGAGCCTGCTTCCTCCTCTCTCTGCCTGCCTCTCTGCCTACTTGTGATCTCTCTCTGTCAAATAGATAAATAAAATCTTAAAAAAAAAAAAAAAAGAAGATTCCAACTCGGGGAAAAAAAATAGATTCTCTCTGGCTTTTGAAAAATAGAAGATGCTACATCTTAATGAAAATATTCTTAGAAAATGTGTGATGTGCTGATCACTGGACAGTGTACTTTATCTGCATGGTTTCATTTAAACCTTGTGGTTTAAAGACCCTGGAGTAGTGGCGTCTATCATTTCCTCCACTTAAGAAAGGGAGATTGAGGGGCGCCTGGGTGGCTCAGTGGGTTGAGCCGCTGCCTTCGGCTCAGGTCATGATCTCGGGGTCCTGGGATCGAGTCCCGCATCGGGCTCTCTGCTCGGAAGGGAGCCTGCTTCCTCCTCTCTCTCTCTGTCTGCCTCTCTGCCTACTTGTGATCTCTGTCAAATAAATAAATAAAATATTTAAAAAAAAAAAAAAAAAAAAGAAAGGGAGATTGAAAGAACCAGCCCCTCCAGTGTAATCAGGCAGCTTTTGACCCACCCCACACCTGCGTCTTGAGTAGCCAAGTTCTTGTCACTCAGGTAGGACTCAACCACACTAGGTAGCGGTCAGGGCCTTTTATTGCAATCTGAAGACTTCTTTCCAAATGGGAACTTTGCAGAATCTCATCAGCCTCTCCTGAACATTTGTCCCTTCCCTTTCACTGTGATGATACTTCGAGATGCCCTATGTGCCATCCAGTTGCACATAGATGAGAGCACACCCAAGGACCGCAATGCCCAGGCCTCCCTTGTCCCCGGGACGCAGCTTGTTTTTGCATAATTTAAGCACTACATGGTTTTGCCGTTTAAGTTCTGTGAAATTGGTGTTCTCCCATCCATGAAATTATATACATCTTGGGAACATTTCCAGTTACTAAAGGAGTGAATGCATTCTTCAAAAGGGGTGAGCCAGCACGAGCTGATAGAGCTTACCCCAAAGAGCGCTGCTATCTCTCCTTGCCACTTTGAGACACAAAGCCAGGCATTTTCTTTTTAAATTCTAAGGCAACTAAACTGCAAATATAAGCTTCCTGTTATATATCCAGCTGCAACTCATTCCTTTCCCTAGTTTCCGCCATCACACCCTCTCCCTCCCCCCTCCCATTCCCATTCAGAGGCCCATGGAAATTGTTGGTAATACAGATTTCATGTTCTTTCCAAACCCTCTCCAGACTGCTGCTGCTACTCTCTTGTGTTTTGGGTGCACATGACAATGATAAACGAACTTCCAAACAACACTTTTAATCGAATCATATCACGTATCTGATTTACAAGATAGTACGTGTGTGTATATGTGTGTGCAGATTCTGCTCATGATGTTATTATTTTAAACTATCCATTATGTAAACACAAACAACTATTGTGTGACTTCATGGAAAAACATTGCTAAACTCCTTTCACAAATCGCTGAAACACTAACATATAGGAATGGCGCGTATGTAGTTCCTAGACAAATCAGACTTATAGAAGAAAGATATTTCTGTGACTTGGGGCATCTGTAGAAACTCAAATTAGAATTAACCCTTCTGAAGTCTTGGTTTTAAAGTCAGGGGATAATCTGTATTAGTCAGGACAGGCTAGTCTGTGCTGCAGTAACAAGCATTCCTTGGAAACTCCTTGGCTTATTACTTGCAAGTTACATTCTTGCCACTCAAAGCCCACCCTAGATACTGCAGATCCTGAAGGCCGTGATCTTCCAAAGGATGATGCCAGGATGTAGGGTGCTTTCATTTGACCAGCTGTGCTTGTGTCTTCTATGACTCTGTGGGTTGTATTAGCAGGGGAGGAGAGGGCATGGAGAGCTGACACTTACTCTTCAGTGTGTCTTCAGTGGGACACAACTCTTGAGAGTTGTCATGGGATATTCCCACTTACTACGGATCACCCAGAACAAATCACGTAGGCTCAGCCTAGCTGCAAGGGAGGCTGGGAAGTGTGTGCTCGGGAAATGGGGAATGAACTCGGACTCAGTAAATACCTCTCATTTATCTCTGCCACCAAAATGGGCCTTCCAGGTGGAAGCTTTAGAAATAGAAGATGCTGTATGTTCGCAGAAATATTCTTCACATTCTGTCTTCTGCACTTCACCCATATTGTTTCACTTAAGCCACACAGCAACAGCTGTGGAGGCAAGCATTTTATCCAGCTGATTTCTGAAGCACCAGTGGAGATGAGATCCTTGGGTTCTAACCTAGTTCTCCCAGAGGCCAAGCCTGCATCATCATGCACCATTCTGCCCACAGACCCTTGTTAAGAAGCTGAAAGACCCCAGAGTCATCCTCTCAGGCTGATTGTGGCTGGAGCTTTCATGCAAACTGGTTGTAGGATCTCTGGCTTGAATTGTTTTTCCATTGTTCTACATGTTTATGACTCATGTGAGGTGATGAAATGGACTCTGTAATAAGGAAGACATTTCTCTTAAGTCTTATCCTCCACATTTATTATATATGAAAATCTAGATTTATTGGATGTGGTTCATGGATAAGTCTTTCTTTTACAAAAGGGAAAAAAATAAACTTTTGAAATAACAACTTCCTCTCATGCATTTAAATACATTTTATTTTTTGCACAAAGTAAATTTTGCTCTTATGTAAGAGATGCTTATCAGGGACCTGTCTTTCATATAAAGTGCCTCAGACTTTTCATGGCAACGTCCATTATAAAGGATATCTAAGGATTTCTCTTGTCGATATCTTCCTGAATGTAGACACATTCGCTGAGGTCCTTTGTCATGGAAGCTCTCAGGAAGTACTTTGGTGACATGCTTATCATTCATGTTCTGTTTGGTTCCTCGCTGCAGCTCCCACAACATGGAAATAAACAGAGAGCCCAGCTGTTTTATTTCTCGGTCTTCCTGGAGGGAGGGACTCATTGCACAGACCTCCTGAGCGAGGGCAATAAGCTTCATCTTGTGCAAAGCGATTAGTCTCTGAATGCAGTTTCCTTTTGTCTTGTGCTTTGAGTGTGTGCATGTGTGTGTCAGTCGAGAATCTGCAGCTATGAGGTGTGAGAGTTGACTGGTCCCCAGAGCATTGGGGCAAGCTGATATAAAATTAGTTTTGGGTATTGATGATAAACACACTAATCTTCTTTGGGTAATCTTTTGAAAACAAAGCTTGCCTTATTTATTTATTAATATAATTTTTTTTTTTTTCCTGTAGGGAATTATCCATGACTGAAATAAAAAAGGCTTAGAAGGTGTTCTTAGATTTGAGCCTCTAGCTTATAAGGATTTCAGTAAATGTTATATTACCCGTGGCTTAAAACATGGGCTAATTCATCAGCCTTTATTTTAAATAACATTACTTTCTAAGAAGGTATTTCATTTTGTTTTATTGGAATTCTATGATGTGGAGAAATAATGATATTATTCATGCTTTTAAGTGTACATAGAGTGATAATATCACACATTCAATATATCTTTCTATTGAAGATAATCACAGATCTGTTCATTGACATAAATTGACATGAAAAATTATTTTTTTAAACAAAAACATCCAGAAACTAGAGAGATTTAAAATGCAGAAAGGTATTGCCTGGTAAGACAGTTTAACATGAAAAACAAGAAAATCGACCTATTTGTTTTAAAAGTGGTGTATCGGGCACCTGGGTGGCTCAGTGGGTTAAGCCGCTGCCTTCCGCTCAGGTCATGATCTCAGGGTCCTGGGATCCAGTCCCACATCATGCTTTCTGCTCAGCAGGGATCCCGCTTCCCTTCCTCTCTCTCTGCCTGCCTTACTGCTTACTTGTGATCTCTCTCTGTCAAATGAATAAATAAAAATCTTTAAAAGTGGTGTATCAATGAAAGGCAGATCAAACCTCAAAAATTATCATTCCAACACTGTAATCATACCGGGATGATGCTAAGATGGTTTTTATGCCTCATTGTTAAGCAAGACCAGGCAGAGATTCATTGGTTGATTGGTTGGGAATCATAGACCTCTGTTTTTAGTCAATTACAGTCAAGTAGGAAATGGGTTGAGCCAGAAACGGTATTTCTAACACCAAGATATTTCAAGTATGTTTTTCCTGACTTTAGAAGTGCCGTGAGCCACGAATTGTAGTGTCTTGAGGACATCCTTTTTCTTCCTTATAAATTTCCATCGCTGAATTCCTCCCCCTTTGGCCCCTGAAACGTAATCAGTGGAATTGGCAGAGCTGGATTTTCATTTTCACCTCCGGCTAAATCCGTCAACCTGTGATGAGGTTGGTTGAGGATCGTCATGAAGCAAATGTTTTCATGTTTGTAGGGTGGAAACAAGGACCGGTACCCATTCATTTTGTTATCCGTGTTACATCATGTTCGTTCTGATTGTTAACATGAAGATGTCACTCTGCCTTGATGTATGTTGGGGAAAGTAAAAGGGAATTATAGAGTTCTGGAAAGAAATCTCCCAATTATGTCTTTTGTATCAAAAAGAGTCTGCTATTAGCTGTGTGGGAGCTAGATGTCACTCACATCAGTAGATGATTTCCTGTCCCTGTAAAATTATTCCTGTGGTTTTCAGAACAACTGTGTGTGTGTGCTGGGGGTGACGGGGAGGGGGACGGGGGAACTTCAAGCCATAATAAATGTGGCTGATTTCTTAATTTCTAAATTGCTTATTCTGCTGTCACTCTGCTTTCCTCGCTCTTCCTTTCTACCTTCCATTGTCCTCAAATCCAAACCTGTCACTTTCAAGACCTATTAATTCTGCTTCCTCAGTTCCCATAGCATCCATACCCCTGCTCTGTGTGTGTGTGTGTGTGTGTGTGGACTGCCACCCTCGTTTCTCAGCAAATGCTATGTTGCAGGTATTACAATATGTACATCAGACATAACATTTCACATCATCTTTATATCACCCCTAGGAAGTAAGAACGTATGTTTCTGCAGTCCAAGATGACCTGAGTATACAAATGTGAAAAGATAGTGGCAGGAAGAATAATGCTGTCCCTCTCCCCCACTCCCGAAAAAGTCCATATCCTTATCCCTGGAACCTGTGAATGTTTCGCTTTATGCGGCAAAGGGACATTGCAGATGTGGTTAAATTAAGGACCTTGGACTGGGGACAATATTCTGGATTGCCCGGGTGGATCCCATGTAATCACAAGGGTCCTTTTTTAAAGGCTGAGAATCTTTCCCTGCTATGCTCAGGATTGGAGGTGTGACAAGGGAGCAATTGTCAAAGGGATGCAGCTTTCCTGTCTTTGATCATGGAGGAAGGAACTATGGGCCAAGGACTACTGGCAGCTTCTCAGTGTTGGAAAAGGCAAGGAAATGATTGTCCCTAAGAAACTCCAAGAAAGAATGCAGCCCTGCCTGCAGATGCCTTGATATCAGTCTAATGAGATAAAGGCCAGGTTTATAATATGCAGAACTATAAGATGATAAATTTGTAAATATTTTGAGACACTATGTTGGTGGAGACATGTTATAGCAACGACAGGAAACTGTTCCAGTGACCAGTGGACCTACCTTTGGCTCAGCAGCTGTCTGAACTCCGTGGTTGAACATTGCAGAACCAATGCGTTTTTTCCTAACCTCACTAACGTTTTAGTCTGCCTTCTTTCTAACCTACATTCTTGAAGTCATTTGCTAACTAATACCTCTGCCTAGAGTTCCTCTCCTGTCAGCCCTTCCTACTCATCACAGGTAAATTATTCTTCCTAACACATTGGCATACTGGGCTACTTTCAGTGACTCCATAGCTTCATAAAGGAAAGAAACAAATTACCTTCCACTTACGGCATTCATTCACCTACATTCTAGCAAAAGGGGAAAATTGTTTCCTGTCCATGCCTGGCCATGTGCTTTACCCCTGAGCAACTTTTCTCCTACCCCTTCTCCTCTTTCGAATGCATTTGTCTGGACATCGGATTGAAATGCCACCCATCCTCCAAGTCAGAGCACTCTGTCTTCTGATCCATTCAGAATCACCTCCAACACTAACGTTGTCGGCATCATTATGCAGTCCTCGTTATCATCAGCGTCGTCCCAATAACCACTGCCACCATCATCATCAAACAATGGCGTCGTGTCGACAGTGTGGCCGAACACTATGCTAGACCCTTTGTAGGCATTATTTCCTTTACCGTTCACCCGTATGAAGAGGGCATGGTTATTTCTCCCACTTCACAGGTGAGAAAATGGAGTCAATCTCCCGAGATTACTTTATGCCAAGTTCAACTTTCTGTTGTAATACAAGCATGTTTATGTTACTACTAAGATGTTGAAATATTTTAAACAAACTTCCATAATTTGATTTCCAGACTCAGAGAAGAATTTCATCTCTTACAGAGGATCACAGTACATCTACCATCTGTTGAGTTTTTTGCCCCTATTAAATAATCCCTTTTTGGCTGCTATTATATCATATTGTCAATATTCGAGCCATTGTACAAGTCTCCAATGTCTGTTAAATTAGAGCAGAGGCTGGGATGTGAATCAATTTTCTATCCTATTTATCTTGACAAAAAATTTAAGAGATTATCCACCATTTGGAGTTGGCACAGATTAATTATGTAGATTATATCCACAGTTCTCGTCCAAATTCCATTATAGAGAGAAGAAGAGGGAACTGGCCTCTCTCATCACATGAAAAATTTATTTTTGATATGAATGGGAAAGGTTATTGAAGAATACCTGGCCCAAGGAATTTCCAAAATATTTTAGTTACATCCCCTATCTAGTTATTTCTAGATATTTTGTTCACCAAGGGCTACTTTACTAACCGAGATGCAGCAACACAGACTCGCGTGCCATTCTTTGCCTCTGTTACCTGAGTGTGTTAGCTTTATAATGACTCTTGTCTTCCCAGGTAGCAGCATGATGGCCACTAGGATCCAGTCCTCCCATCAAGTACATGGGTAACCATTATAAAACGAGAGCTCTAGAATTGCCTTTCCTTTGGCCAGTTTGAGGCTTGGGCTTTCCCCCAGTAGCAGTCATTGTAACTGAACACAGTGATTGGACAGACATGGTTTATGTTCCCATCCCTGGAACACTGGGTACTGTAAGGCAGGATGAGAAGGAAGGCATTCCGTGAGAGCAAGATGGAAGAGTTGGAACCAGACGTTGTGGGGACTAGAGGGATGATTGACGGATCAAAGCACGGGTGTTACCACAGGTAGTGTACCTGGTGGAGGAACAAAAGGCAGTATCAAGGCATTCCAAAAGCTGTATGAAAAAATTGGATATTAAATCAGGCAGGCTTTTGATGGGTACGCAGAGAATAATATGATTTGTAGATGACTGATATCTCAGGAAACCCTTGTCCCTGCAGATATGAATATTTTTTTTTTTAAAAGCAAAGTGGCATAATTAAACCTATTTGGAAACTGTTGGATTAAGTAAGTTTCTTTACTGCAAGATTTCTTAGAGCCCTTAAGGAGAACAGTACACCTGTTATGCATCTCCAAGAATGGAGTATTGAATAATGTGTTCTCTAAATGTATTCTTCCTTGAAATCTTTTCTCCACCCCCCTTCAGGGAGAATATCATGATAATAGACTATTAGAGTGTCCAGTTTATAGCTGGCCCTCAGCAAATATTTTGTTAAATACATTAATGACTGTGGATTACATTGGGAAATGCACTTCAGTAATGACGAATCTTCTCTCTACATCTTGTGGCAAAGATAAATAACATGCCTTTGATGTCTTTGTCGTTAATGTCCTATTTTGTCGGTTTCTTTATTTTTGACTTGTTTTCCCTGCTTGAAATCTAAGAGCGCTTCAGGGTCAGCTTCTCCATACAACCATGAAACTATGGGAGGAGACTGGATATGGTAAAAATGGTGGCCACCTGAGTATTCTTTTGAGAATCATATTGCATATGCTTTTCAAGAGATGCCCAGACTTACACATTCTCATCTCATTTTTTATTGTATGTGCACATAAACTGACAAAGAAGTTTACCTTGCTTGAGGCAATTGTTGTATCTAGAAAACTGTGAAAATTGAATTAAGTTATAGGTAGAATGCACTAGGGAACTCATTATTAAATGAAATCTTATTCTGAGTATTTTTGTAGAGCTGGGGATTATTTTGTATGGTGAATAACATCGTCTAGTATATATAATAGGTCAGCTAGAAGTGAGGTATACAATATCAATATGTGCTGCTCTTATGGACATGTAGTGATTACTTAAAGGAGCAACTGATGTTTACATTAGTACTGTATTTTTTAAAATCTCTGAGCTAAGCGAAATATTCAGGAATTGTTTTTAGAGATTTCCTTTGGAAAAAAGTCACGAATGTCACCTTGTTTTTATAATACGCAACGGGTGTTGTTTTATATTGAAACTCCCACCCATTTTCTGTAAAATGCTTTTTAGTCCTTCCTGAAATAAATATAATCTTTGAAATGAGAGTTGATGTAAATCCAAAGGTAATGAGATTCAGTGTTTCATTGTAGCTGAATTAGATGGAGAACTTCAAATATTTATTTGAGGTTTAATTTGAGTAATTTAGGAAAACATTGAGCTTCCTCATTCATAAATGATAATTACTTCTCTTCATCAAATATTGCAGTGTATTGCTATCAGTACAGTCTTGTTTAGATGTGAACACTTTCTTATCTCAAAGGGGCCTTTTCCATGTAACTTCCTAGGATTGCTTACAAAACCTTTAGAAATAGAGTTTGCTGTGGCTGTGTCTTGGAGTGTTTAGTTTTAAATGGAAAAGGAGGTGAGAAGTAGAATAACATTTACATTGATTTTCTTTAAGGGTGTGCTCTACTGAGAAATAGTATTTTGTCTTACTAAAGCACATGTTTAAGAAATGGAGATTGCTGTCTTGCAAAACTCCCAAAATAAACTCCAGCAGCTTAAAATGCCTGTAGCTGCTAGTTGATTATAATTCTGTAATAAATCAAAAGTGACTGCATTTAAAAGCTTCCATAAAGAAAAGCTTAGGCATTTCAAACAAACAATTGCTTGGCCAATGTAAGATTCTTCATGTCTCTCCTTTAAGAATTTCCTTGAGGTAATGAAAAAAATTATATATCTGTATGTAGATATAAATGAATTCTGTGAAGATAGTGAGGAGTTGCCTAGGGGAGTCGGGGTACCACTTTGGTAGTGTTAATAGTGTGGTCACTCTCAGAGTAGCTCTAACAGTATACCAGGTTTGGAATTTTGCCAGATCCTAAATCCTTTTCCACCCACTTTATTCATGACTCTTGACTTTGCTCATGGAACCTGCTAAAGAGATTTATATTAAGCATTCTACTAATCAGGAATCCTTTGGGTGCAAGTGACAGAAACCTGACTCAAAATGACTCACACATGAAAGTGAATATATTGGTTCACACAGAAAGTCCAAGGATAGTATTGACTTTAGGACTAGAAGAATCCAAAACTCAAGCTGTCCAGAATCTATCAATTTACTGTAAATCCATTTTACCACTTGAATCATTCACTCTGAACCAACTTGGGTCAAATGATTATTGCTGACCCAGTTTCTATCGTGGATGGATGGAATACACTGAAGTACCAAGCCAAGGGCATGAGCTCACCTCTGGATCTAAAGGAATAGAGGCAACCACATCTTAAAAAAAAAAAAAAAAAAAAAAGGAATGTGGGATGATCCTTCCCCAAATAGATTGTTGTCAACAGCAGAAAGGGAAATCATTACTGGGTAAGCTGAAACAACAAATGTCTAATGGAAGACCCAACCTTAAATTGGAAGCTGTCCCTACATACTCACCTTCAGCTATCATCAGGACTTTGAGACCTACCCCAGATACAAGAATGGAAATTCTAATCAAGTGTTGTATGTACCCCAAAGACCAGAAGCCTATTATTTATATACATCTTTTCTATTTCTATAAAGGAACCCATAGTCAAAGAATCAATCGGCCCTCAATAACTACGTCCTGATTGATTACCTTCCTCCGTAATTGAACTAACTAGAATTGCATCTTGTCCCACAGCACACAATCTGTGAATCTGGTGTATATCAGCTCTTTGGAGATCATAAAATATGCATTTTGTTACTCATGAATTAGGATTTGGAAGCCAGAAATCTACTTATATTTCTTCCAACTCCCTTAAAATTTTATTTTCCCTCATGCTCCTTTGACAATTGGCTCATGTAGGTATTATTAGGTAAATAAACACAACATTAGGACCTACACAAAGGTTTGTGGGTAATCTATTTCTGCATCTTAGAGAGTTTGTTTTACTAAGATTTATGAGAATGTGAGAAAACCTGCATTTCTTCTCAAGTGCAACTTTTTAAGAGAACAGAATGGATGCTTCAGCTACAGAAACTTGAGACGCTTAAGCAAGAGTATTCCTCTGAAGTTCTTTTGTGGCAGCCATAACCCAAATCAATTCAGTCAGTATCTCTCCCCTGGCTGGCCCCTGTCTTTCCCCATGTGCACTTGACTCTTTCTTTTGTCTCTTCAAATTTTTGTTTGCTTTTCTGAAGTCATCATCATCAATTAATATTTGCTAGGGGCCCGTAGGGTCTAGCATGCCACTTCTCCATCTGTTGTTCACCAATGCAGACGTGGTGGTCCCACCCCTTTTTGGTTTGATTCACATTATTGTGTGCTATTTTCAGCATCTCCCACTGCCATCCTCCAAGCATTCTCAAATTCCATGTGTTTGTTCTGCCCCGTTGTCCTCCCCAGTGGTTTCACTTTCCCAACCTTGCTCAGCAGTGAAAAATTCAGATCCCATCCCTGATACTGAATTCCAGCTCTGCCACTTTTTGGTGTATATGACCTTAGGGGGGGCTTTTGGACCCTTTCTGACATTTTTTCCTCTTTCCCATAAATGAGGCATAATGCATATGTCTGTAATGTGTGTAGATTCTAGAGTATGGAATTTTGTTGTTCAATTTAAATGAAATTAAAGATAGAGAGTGTGGTGGGGTTCTTGGCACATATTAAGTTCTCAAAACTCTACACTTCCCTTGTCATCTGTGGATTAGAATGGGCAGATGAGTGACAATCGTAATCAGCAGGCATCCATCAGCACCATTAGTAAGCAGCATTTCCAGCCCATTTCAATAGCACATTCAGGTGCCCCTGTCATGTCACTTTATAAAGACATTTTTATCAGCACGCCAACCAGAATATGGACTGGTCTTCTGGTGGACTCTGGCCTTGCAGTCTTCCCAAGTTCATTCTACTCAGGTTTCCCTCCAGAGCTATCCTCCCTCCATTCTTCCAAAGTGGAAGACCACCAATAGTTGTCACGGCATATCCATATTTTTCTAGGCAAAAACAGACTTTTCAGAGTCAAGTCTCTGTTGCTTTTCTTTTTTTTTTTAAGTGAAAAAATTAATTTTATTTTGAGACTCAAAATATGGAATGTTTTTTTTTTAGATTTTTGCATTTTTATTATTTATTTTTTTTTATTTTTTAAAATTTATTTTCAGTGTAACAGTATTCATTGTTTTTGCACCACACCCAGTGCTCCATGCAATCCGTGCCCTCTCTAATACCCATCACCTGGTTCCACCAACCTCCCCCCACCCCTTCAAAACCCTCAGATTGTTTTTCAGAGTCCATAGTCTCTCATGGTTCACTTCCCCTTCCAGTGTTGTTTTTCTTTGTGGCAAAAGCCTGGCTTTAAAATCAAAGCCATTTGGCAGTATTAACTGGGTTGATATCAGCACATTACATAATGTGTTAGGGATCTATACTGGTCAGGCAGTCAGGGAACAAACAGTGAATGATAGGTCATAACAGACAAATGGGCCCTTTAAACTAGACAACAGGAAGAATGTTTTCATTGGCATGGATAGGTATCTGTCAATCAGCCCATGCCCCACTCTAATTATGGACATGGCATTGAGTTGATGCTCTGGGATCAAAAATGAACCATTGGGCAAGCCCTTTTTCTGAAGGGGTTTATGATCACGTTGAGAAAATGAGCATAACGATATGAACACTTACAGGCACAGTGGAGGAAAACTCATGATAGTTAGTTTTATGTAAGTGCCAAATGAATGGTCTGGGTACTAAGTATAGCTATTCTGCTACGAGTCCTTCAATTCAGGCTCAAAAGCAACGTTAAATTGGTGGACAGGTACAAATTGTTCTGCGTTATTGAGTCAAAACACAATTTGCCCATGTATGTGGAGTGAGCTAGCTATCACAAATGTTTTCAGGGCAGCCTTCCCTTCTCTTGGCAAGAAAAACTTGAAACCTCTCACTCATCAGATCACTGTTCCCGGCCCCACCCCAGCAGGCCTGCGCAAACCAAGCAGGGATCTACAAACTGTGGAGCAGTTGGCCCAAGGCGATTTGTTTGGTAATCAACGCCAGAGGTGGGGGCATACTCAGTTTTTCTGTTTGTCTGGGAATGTTGGAAGAGCCCATATCTCACATCTCCTGTCTTGGATGTCCCTCCTAATACATGGACCCAAGGCTCATTGAAATGAAAATTGAGTACAGCCACCAAGGACTTGAAAAAGAAAAAAGAAAGAAATAAAGAAATAAAAACATAGGTAGTGTTTTGAAGCTAATCACCTGGTCGATAAGATCATCACCGGATAAAAGAAGATCTTGAAACTCATATTACCATTATTACTACAGTTACCATATTTTCTGTACAGTGTCTTAATAAGTGGTGAAAGTAATAGTTGAAGACACTGAGAATTTATGATCACCTATCCCTGTAGTGAGGACTTTACGAAGGTATATCTGTTAATGCTCCAAATAACATCTTTCCTCCCTTTACTAACTATACCCTTGTACTACATAACTCTTATCAGGGTCTTCACAAGCAGATGCTCAGAAGACATTTGGGGTGCAAGGTGCTTATTGGGGATCCACATCTGGGAAAGAAAGGAGGAGGGAACAGGTTTGGGCAGAGGGGGGAGTAAGACGGTGGTGTGAACCTGGCAAAGCTAGTGGGGCAGGTCAGAGTGAATAATCCTATCAGAGTTTCCCCACACTTCAATGTGCTGAAACATCTGGGTCTTTATACCCTACCACTCCCAGGCGGTGGACAGGCTTCCCCAAGAACGGTGTGACCTTTACCGAAGGCCAAGTGCTCTGCGGCTGAGGCTGACTCTGAAGGAGCTGGCAGCTGTGGTTGCCTGCTGACCTCACCTTCCACAGCTGGGCAGCTGGTCTTGCCGTGAAGAGGTCCCTGAGTGGTGTGTTTCTGTATCTACCATCATCTTACTACTCCATAAAGTGGGAAGACCACCATCCCTATCCCCCAGGAGTCACTGTGGGGGTTCAATGAGATTGTACATTTGAAGTACTCAGCCCAGTGGTTGGAGGGAATAATTGCTCAATAATCCTTTCATTTAAGACTATAGAGCAGACAGTGTTTTCCCCCAAGCCTTTTTTTTTTTTTACAACTATTACTTATTGTGATAAAACATACATAACATAAAATTTATCATTTTAACCATTGTAAATGCCCAGTTCAGTGCCATTAAATATCACATTGCTGTGCAGCTATCACCACATCCATCCCAGAACTTTTTCTCCTCCCTAAAGGAAGACTCCATAGATTAAGAATTAACTCCCCTTTCTCCATTCTCCCACAACCCCTGGCAACAACCATTATACTTCCTGTTTCTATGCATTTCACTACTCATATAATGAGTATACTCATCATATAGGATATCTTATATTAGTGGGATGATGCATTGTGTGTGTGTGTGTGTGTGTGTCCTCAAGGTTCATCTGCATTGTAACAGATGAACCTTGCACTTAGCCTAATGTCTTCAAGGTTCATCTGCATTGTAACATATGTCAGAATATCCTTCTGTTTTGTTTGTTTGTTTGCTTGCTTTTGTTTTTTTAGCAGTGTTTTTCTTTTTCTTTTCTTAGAATTAATTATCTTTATTAACATATAATGTATTATTTGCCCCAGGGGTACAGGTCTGTGAATCATCAGGCTCACACACTTCACAGCATGCAGCATAGCACATACCCTCCCCAACATCCATAACCTAACCACGTTCTCCACACCTCCCTGCTCCCAGCAACCCTCAGTGTGTTTTGTGAGATTAAGAGTCTCTTATGGTTTGTCTCCCACCCAATCCCATCTTGTTTCATTTTTTCCTTCCCTACCCCTCAAACCCCCACACTGCCTCCAAATTCCTCATGTCAGGGAGATCATATGATAATTGTCTTTTCTGATTGACTTATTTCACTCAGCATAATGCCCTCTAGTTCCATCCACGTCATCGCAAATGGCAAGATTTCATTTCTTTTCATGGCTGCATAGTATTCCATTGTGTGTATACACACACACACACACACACACACACACATACATATATCTCACATCTTCTTTATCCATTCATCTGTTGATGGACATCTAGGTTCTCTCCATAGTTCGGCTATTGTGGACATTGCTGCTATAAACATTCAGGTGAATGTGCCCCTTTGGATTACTACATTTGTATATTTAGGGTAAATACCCCGTAGTGCGATTGCTGGGTCATAGGGTAGCTCTATAGTCAACTTTTTGAGGAACCTCCATGCTGTTTTCCAGAGTGGCTGCACAGCTTACATTCCTACCAGCAGTGTAGTAGGGTGCCCCTTTCTCCAAATCCTCACCAACACCTGTCATTTCCTAACTTGTTAATTTTAGCCATTCTGACTGGTGTGAGGTGGTATCGCATCATGGTTTTGATTTGTATTTCCCTGATGCCAAGTAATGTTGAGCATTTTTTCATGTGTCTGTTGGCCATCTGGATGTCTTCTTTGAAGAAATATCTGTTCATGTCCTCTGCCCATTTCTTGATTGGATTATTTGGTCTTTGGGTGTTGAGTTTGCTAAGTTCTTTATAGATTTTGGATACTAGCCCTTTATCTGATATGTCATTTGCGAATATCTTCTCCCATTTTATTAGTTGTCTTTTGGTTTTGTTGACTGTTTCCTTTGCTATGCAAAAGCTTTTGATCTTGATGAAGTCCCAATAGTTCATTTTTGCCCTTGCTTCCCTTGCCTTTGGCGCTGATTCTAGGAAGAAGTTACTGCAGCTGAGGTCGAAGAGGTTGCTGCCTGTGTTCTTGTCAAGGATTTTGATGGATTACTGTCTCACATTGAGGTCTTTCATCCATTTTGAGTCTATTTTTGTGTGTGGTATAAGGAAATGGTCTGGTTTCATTTTTCTGCATGTGGCTGTCCAATTTTCCCAACACCATTTGCTGAAGAGACTGTCTTTTATCCATTGGGCATTCTTTCCTGCTGTGTGAACAATTAGTTGACCATAGAGTTGAGGGTCTATTTCTAGGCTCTCTTTTTTGTTCTATGGATCTATGTGTCTGTTTTTCTGACAGTACTATACAGTCTTGATGATGACAGCTTTGTAATAGAGCTTGAAGTCTGGAATTGTGATGCCACCAACTTTGGCTTTCTTTTTCAACATCCCTCTGGTATTCAGGGTCTTTTCTTGTTCCATAAAAATTTTAAGAATATTTTTTCCATTTATTTGAAAAAAAATTGATGGTATTTTGATAGGGATTGCATTAAATGTATAGATTACTTTAGGTAGCTTAGACATTTTCACAATATTTGTTCTTCCAATCCATGAACATGGAACATTTTTCCATTTCTTTGTGTCTTCCTCCATTTCTTTCATGAGTACTTTATAGTTTTCTGAGTAGAGATTCTTTACCTCCTTGGTTAGGTTTATTTCTAGGTATCTTGTGGTTGTGGGTGCAGTTGTAAATGGGATTGACTCCTCAATTTCTTTTTCTTCTGTCTTGTTGGTGTATAGAAATGCAACTGATTCCTGTGCATTGATTTTATATCCTGACACTTTACTGAATTCCTATGTGAGTTCTAGCAGTTTTGGGATGGAGTCTTTTCGGTTTTCCAAATAAAGTATCATATCAACTGTAAAGAGAGAGAGCTTGACTTCTTCTTTGCTGATTAGGATGCCTCTTGTTTCTTTTTGTTGTCTGATTGCTGAGGCTAGGACTTCTAGTATAGTGTTGAATAGCAGTAGTGATAGTGGACATCCCTGCCATATTCCTGACCTTAGGGGAAACACTCTCAGTTTTTCCCCATTGAGAATGATATTTGCTGTAGGCTTTTCATAGATGGCTTTGATGATATTGACATATGTACCTCTATGCTTACACTGTAAAGAGTTTTGATCAAGAAAGGATGCTGTACTTTGCCAAATGCTTTGTTGGCATCTATTGAGATATCATATGGTACTTATTCTTTCTTTTATTAATGTATTGTATCACATTGATTTGCAGATGTTGAACCAACCTTGCCACCCTGGAATAAATCCCACTTGATTGTGGTGAATAATCCTTTTAATGTACTGTTGGATTTTGGTGAGAATTTTTGCATTTATGTTCATCAAGAATATTGGTCAGTAATTCTCCTTTTTGGTGGGGTCTTTGTCTGTTTGGGGATCAAGTTAGTGCTGGCCTCATAAAACGAGTTGGGAAGTTTCCCTTCCATTTCTATATTTTGGAACAGTTTCAGGAGAATAGGTATTAATTTTTCCCTAAATGTTTGGTAGAATTCCCCTGGGAATTTGTCTGGCCCTGGGCTCTTGTTTGTTGGGAGATTTTGATGACTGTTTCAATCTCCTTACTGGTTATGTGTCTGTTCAGGTTTTCTATTTCTTCCTCGTTCAGTTTTGGTAGTTTATACATCTCTAGGAATGCATCCATTTCTTCCAGATTGTCAAATTTGCTGGTGTATAGTTGCTCATAATATGTTCTTATAATTGTTTGTATTTCTTTGGTCTTGGTTGTGATTGCTCCTCTTTCATTCATTATTTAATTAATTTAAGTCCTTTCTCATTTCTTTTTGGTAAGTCTGGCCAGGGATTCATCGAACTTATTAATTCTTTCAAAGACCTACCTCCTAGTTTCATTGATCTGTTCTCTTGTTCTTTTTTGTTTTTGTTCTTTTGGTTTCTATTTCATTGATTTTTGCTCTGGTCTTTATTATTTCTCTTCTCCTGCTAGGTTTAGGCTTTCTTTGCTGTTCTTTCTCCAGCTCCTTTCTCCTTCAGGTATAGGGTTAGGTTGTGTACTTGAGAACTTTCTTGTTTCTTGTGAAAGGCTTGTATTGCTATATACTTTACTCTCAGGACTGCCTTTGCTGTGTCCCACTGATTTTGAACAGCTGTGTTTTCATTTTCATTTGTTTCCATGATTTTTAAAAATTCTTCTTTAATTTCCTGGTTGACCCATTCATTCTTTAGTGGGATGCTCTTTAGCCACCATGTATTTGCATTCTTTCCAACTTTCCTCTTGTGGTTGAGTTCTAGCTTTAGAGCATTGTGGTCTGAAAATATGCAGGGAATGATCCCAATCTTGTGGGACTGGTTGAGACCTGGTTTGTGACCCAGGATGTGTTCTATTCTGGAGAATGTTTCACGTGCACCAGAAAAGAATGTGTATTCATTGCTTTGGGAAGGAATGTTCTGAATATACCTGTGATGTCCTTCTGGCCCTGTGTATCATTTAAAGCCTTTATTTCCTTTTTGATCTTTTGCTTGGATGATCTGTCCATTTCATTGAAGGGGGTGTTTAAGTCCCCTACTATTATTGTATTATTATCGACGTGTTTCTTTGATTTTGTTACTAATTGGTTTATAGTTGGGTGTTCCCATGTTAGGAGCATAGATATTTAAACTTGTTAGATATTTTTGTTGGACAGACCCTTTAAGTATGATATAGTGTCCTTCTTCATCTCTCATTATAGTCTTTGGCTTAATATCTAATTTAGCTGATATGAGGATTGCCACCCCAGCTTTCTGTTGATGTCCATTAGCATGGTAAATTGTTTTCCACCCCCTCCATTTAAATCTTGAGGTGACTTTTGTTCTAAAATGAGTTTCTTGCAGACACCATATTGATGGGTTTGATTTTTTTATCCATTCTGGTACACAGTATCTTTTGATTGGGACATTTAGCCCATTAAATTCAGGGTAACTACTGAAAGATATGAATTTAGTACCATTGTGTTGTTTGTAAGGTGACTATTACTGTATATTGTCTCTGTTCCTTTCTGGTCTGTTAGATTTAGGCTCTTTCTTTGCTTAGAGGATGGACCCCTATCAATATTTCATGTAGGGCTGGTTTGGTGTTTACAAATTCTTTTAATTTTCGTTTGTCCTGGAAGCTTTTTATCTCTCCTTTTATTTTCAATGATAGCCTAGCTAGATAAAGTACTCTGGGCTGCATATTTTTCTCATTTAGTGCTCTGAATATATCATTCCAGTTTTTTCTGGCCTGCCAGGTCTCTGTGGATAAATCTGCTGCCAATCTAATATTTCTACTATTGTATGTTACAAACTTCTTGTCCTGAGCTGCTTTCAGGATTTTTTTCTTTTTCACTAAGACTTGTAAGTTTTACTATTAGATGATGGGGTGTGGACCCATTTTTACTGATTTTGAGGGGGGGGGTGCTCTGTGCCTCCTGGATTTTGATGCTTGTTCCCTTTGCCATATTAGGGAACTTCTCTGCTATAATTTGCTCCAATATACCTTCTGCCCCTCTCTCTCTTCTTCTTTGGGAATTCAATTATTCTAATATTGTTTCATCTTGTGGTATCACTTATCTCTTGAATTCTCCCCCCATGATCTAGTAGTTGTTTGTCTCTCTTTTGCTCAGCTTCTTTATTCTCCGTCATTTGGTCTTCTATGTTACTAATTCTCTCTTCTGCCTCATTTATCCTAGCAGTAAGAGCCTCCATTTTTTATTGCACCTTATGAATAGCTTTTTTGATTTCAACTTGGCTAGATTTTAGTTTTTTTATTTCTCCAGAAAGGGATTTTATTTCTCTAGAAAGGTTTCTCTAATATCTTCCATGCCTTTTTAGAGCCCAGCTAGCACCTTGAGAATCGTCATTCTGAACTCTAATTCTGTCATATTGCCAATGTCCATATTGATTAGGTCCTCAACCATGGGTACTGTCCTTTATTTTAATTTTTTTTTTTTGTGATGAGTTTTTCTGCCTTGTCATTTTATCCAGATAAGAATATATGAATGAGAGTTAGAGAGAAGGGGGTTGGGGTAAATTGGAAGGGGAGGTGAATCACGAGAGAATAAAATCTAAAGGGGTGGCAAGGACCCCAGAAAAGTGTGCCCTAACCAATAAGATGAGATCCAAAACCAGGGGAAGAAGAAATAAATAAAAATTAAGTATATATATATATATATATATATATATATATATATATATATATAATATAACTGGTGAATAGAGCCACTCACTTGATTTTTGGGTATATTTTCATCTCTTAGAAGAAACTACCTCCCAAAATTTTAAAGAAAGAAACACACACACAGACACACACACACACACACACACACACATATATCTATATATATAATTTAAGTTATGTGTACACACACACACACACACATATATATATATACACACACATACAGAAATAAGGGTAAACATAATGAAGGGATGGACTATGTCTGTAAAGATGAAAATGTTTAAAAAATTCTAAAAAAGGAATTGATAAGTTAAGGTAGTTGGGAAAAGAAAAAAAAAAAAGAGGAGGGAATGTGCTTAGGCTGGAGACTTGAACAAAGCCATGTGCTAGATTAGGGTATATTTTGATCTATTAGAAGACATTGTGTCCCAAAATTTTTTAGCAAAAGAAAAAAAAGACAAAAACAAACCCTGTATGTGTGCAAAAGGCAAGGTTAAATACAATGAAGGGATAAAATATAACAATGAAGTTTTAAAAATAATTTTTTTAAAGAAAGGTATTGTTAAGATAAACTAGTTTAAAAATGTTACAAGAAGAAAGAGGAAAAGTTAAAAAAAATAGAAGAAGAAAATAAATTAAAAAAAAAAAAAACTTTGCAAGACTAAAGTATCATGGGAGAAAGCCATGAATTCTTTGTATTGCTTTCCCCTAATTCTGGAGTTCTACTGTTCTCCCTGATTGGTGAACAACCAATCGGTGATTGGTCTTGGCTGGATGTTCTTGCTTATCTTCTGGGGGAGGGTCCTGTTGCTGTGGTTCTCAAATGTCTTCGCCTAAATTGGAATTGCACCACCCTTGCCAGGGGCCAGGCTAAGTAATCTGCTCAGGTTTGTTCTCAGTAGGTTTTGTTCCCTGAATGCTTTCTGTAGAGCTTTGGAGGTCGAGAATGAAAATGGCAGCCTCCCAATCTCTGGCCCAGAGGAGCCGAGTGCTCAGGGCCCCACTCCTCAGTGTGCCCTCAGAGATTAGCAGTCATTCAGTCCCGTCTCCCTGGTCTCCAGCCATGCTCTGAGCTCACCTGGCCTGTGACTGAGCATTTCTGTCTCTGGTGCATGGCCCCATGTGGAGTCTCCAAACCCAGCAGATTTCTGCTGTGTTGCTCTTCCCAGAGGAGGAAGGTGAGTCTCCCCGGATCTGTCACTTGTGGGTTCCCTGCTCGGGGAGCAGTGTCCTGGCCGTGCCTTAGATCACAGTTTAAGGTTACCCTGATCTGAAAGCTCACTCCTTGGCTCTGTCTCTGTAGTCAGCTTCCCCGATCTGATACCTGGCATCTCTGCCACACTCTCACACCCCCAATCTTTCTGTGACCCCGTGGGACCTGAGACCACATTGTCCCTGTGAGGGCCCCACCTCTGCTTAGCCTCTAGAGCAACATCCCTCAGTGGAGCAGACTTCTAAAAGTTTTGATTTTGTGCTGCTCCACTCCTCTGCCACTGGCGGGGAGCCAGCCCCTCCCTCTGTGGTCTATATTCCATCGCTTCGGGCTCCCTTCTCCTCACGTCCTACCTTTCAGAACGTGGTCAGTTTTCTGTTCCTAGAATTGCTGCTCTTCTTCTCTTGTATCTCCTGTTGAGTTTGTAGGTGTTCAGAATGGTTTGACACCTATCTAGCTGAACTGCGATCTGATGTCATTTCAGTCTGCTACTCCTCCGCCATCTTGCCTCTCTCTGAATTTCCTTCTGCTTTAAAGCTCAGCGATACCCCATTGTTCATATATAGACCACATTGTGTTTATCCATTTATCTGTTGGTGGACACTTGGGTTGCTTCACATTTTGGCTGTTGTTAATAATGCTGCCCTAAGCATTGGTGTATAAGCAGGGATTATCATTAAAAAAAAGAAAAAGAAAAAGAAAAAGGAAATCTCAGCTTTATTGACATAAATTGACATGTAACATAGTGTAAGTTTAATTTTTACAACTGGTTGTTTTCATGCTTTCAGATATTGTAACATGATTACCACTATAGCCTTAGCTAACACCTCCATCCTGCCACATACTACTATTTCGTTTGTGTGCTGAGGACACTTACGGTTTACTCTCTTGGCAACCTTCCAGTGACTAATACCATGCTGCAAGCTGTAACCACTCTCCTCTATGTTAGATCCCCAGAACTGCTAAGGTAGTAACTGGAAGTTTGTCCCCTTTGACCAATATCTCTCCATTTTCCCCTTCCATTAGACTCTGGTAACCACCACTCTACTTTTTTTTCTCTGAGTTCAGCTTTTTTAGGTTCCCCATATAAGTGATGTGCTATAATACTTATCTTTCTCTGTCTGACTTGTTTTACTTAACCTGATGCCCTCAAGATTCATCTAAGTTGTTGTACATAGCAGAATTCCCTTTTCTCATGGCTGAAAAATATTGCATTATGTCCCTTATATAGCTCTAGTATACAATTTTATATAGTTTATATATGTGTGTGTGTGTGGGGGTGTCCTTCTTTCTGCCCATTCATCCTTTCTGTTGGTGGACACTTAGGCTATTTCCATATCATGGCTATTGCAAATAATGGCACCATGACAGTGGAGGTGTAGATGCCTCTTTGAGATCAAAGCAGATATTATTGTTTTTTGTTGTTGTTGTTGTTGTTTTTTTAAGATTTTTACTTTATTCATTTGAGATAGAGAGACCACAAGCCGCGGGAGCAGCAGACAGAGGCAGAGCGAGAAGCCGGCTCCCCCCTGAGCAGGGAGCCCAATGTGGAACTTGATCTCAGGACCCTGGGATTATGACCTGAACCAAAGACAGACACTTTACTGACGGAGCCACCCAGGTGCCCCAAAGCAGGTTCTATTCTTAATCCCATTTTGTAGGTAAGAAAATGCATCTGAAACAGATGCAAAGTCAGCAACCAAATCTGCATCTGTCCACCTCTGTGTCCAAGCTCTTGACAACTATCTCTGTCACCTCCCTCCTTTGACAAGTATGACGTATACCCTAAATAATGCTCTGCCATGCTTGAGGCCATAGCAGGCTAATAGCTGTCTCCTATAAAAGACGTTCTGGCTTCCCCTCCAACAAGGGCAACTGTTCAAAGAAATGTGGACCACTTTCAGTTTGAACCCTCCCTATCTGTTCATCTCACTGCCCCACACCTACTTCTTCCTCCCTGTTGAGCTCCTTCAAGGTGAAGGAATCCGTAATGTTAGGAGCTAACCCTTACTCTTCTAAATTCTTAATTCTCTTAGCCCTTTGCTAACCTGACGGAGCAGGTATATTATTATCATCATCCCGTGTCCTGTGCGAGGTGGTGGAGTCACAGAGCAGTTAAGTACCCCCCCCCCCATCAAGGCTCACACAGCTACTGAGTGGCAGAATTGAACATGGGCTGCCCGCACTCCCCGCAGCAAAACAATGCCGCATCTTGGACTGGAGAGAAATTCAGACCCACTTGCAGAGGCAGCATCTCAGAGTCTGAAGACGACCCTCCAGCCAAGCCTAGACAAACATAGCCGAGGCAGTAGATTATTTGGAGCCTGCTGCTCTCCATCTCTGCCCACATGCTCTCACTGGGCTCAGGTCTTCCCTCTTCACAGCAGGCTGAGCGGCAAACCCGGAGGCCATTGCAGCTGCCTCGCTCTTCTACGGCCCTCTTGGGTGTGGGAGCTGGTGGAGGCAGACGTGGCAGATAATTTGTAATATGGCCGCTTTCCCCTCCACCTAGCTGGAGCCAAGTTCTGGGGTTGGGGGGAGGGAGAGAGAGACACAGAGATACAGAGACATAGACACAGGGAGGTGCTGCCTACTCCCTCTGTATTTATCCCAAATCCATATATTATTTTGGAACATTCAGTATTGCAGAAATATGTGAAGGGATACAGCACTCCTTTTGCCATCTGGTCTCAGAACCTTCCCAAGAACTGTAGCTTCATTTAATTTTGTTGTGTTCCTTTCTCAACCTTTTTGTGCTTTCTGTCATCTTTTCTTGGCTGCATTTTTGGGTTTGTTTTGCCTTCAGTTTTATGCTCCTTTAGCTGCTTCTGGGTTTTAGTTTTTACAAAGAAATACCAGCTCTCACTAATTAGAGTTGTGCCAAATGCTTTATTTGGCATGGCACTACCTCATGGCTATTTTCTTAACTTTGATCTGGAGCTTTGGAGTGATGTGTGGATACTTTTTTTTTTTTTTAAATGCCCCAACCAGATGCACCAACCAGCTTGAACGTTGGTAATGAGGAAGCAGTAGGACTCTGTGGTCTCAGAGTTTCTTGGCAGTGCCTTCATGGCAAATGTTCCCATGAAATGAGTGTAGTGGACCAGGCTCAGTCATTGCTACTGGTTCCAAAGTCCTTTTAAATGAACAAAAGTGTTGGCACGCATCTAATGGGAATGCAACTCCAGCAAGGTGACTCAGAACATACTGGGCAAAGGTTCCTCACTACCTAAGTGGGAGGTTCCAGATAAGCCAAGGAGGAAGACTAGAATGATCCATGTCGTGGATGAGAGGTGGACTCATTATAAACTCATATTTAGCTTCATATAGATGCAGATGGTTAAATACAGAAATATTTATGTATGTGGATTAGTCTGTACCTCTATCTTCTTGCTCTGTCAGCCAAGAGGAACTGAAAGCAGCAGTACCCCAGCAACAGTGAGCACATCTCCACCCACATCTGGGTTTCTAATACCATTCTCCAAAAATGGGAATGAGGGCTTCTTGGAAAAATGGCTGCTGGTAGGGTCGGGCATGAAATCTATGAGATGAGCCTGATACGGAACATCTTACAGTGGAAGAAGGCAAGGAAGTGCTCAGAACAACAGCCACAAAGGCACTAGGTGAATTATATCTCCTGAATGAGAAATAAAGAGGCTTCTCATGAGTTGCATGGATAGTTTCTGACCACATTTCACTCTTATTAAAAACCAGGTGCTCGGCACTCACGGCTGACTTTCTATAGCCTCTCCTGTGATGAGGTTGATGCTGGCTGTCTTTGCTGCTCCTGTGAGTAGGTGAGACCTGAATTCTTCTCCTCAGGTTCACAACCACCCAGCTGCCCTAAGGTAGTTTTGAGAACAGGGGCAAACCGAAATGAGGAGAGTGAAAAATAAATCACATTTCTGTGGAGAAAATCAAGTCATTGAAACTCAATTATTAATGCACAGAACTGTTATGTAATGTAGCAGCCCAATTAACAGGTGTCTCTTGAGGAATAATCAAGGCTTAATTTGGCATGATAATTAGTAACCTCCCCTTCCAGCTTTGGATGAAGGCCCCGGTAGGACAGCCTGATGGCTGGTAATGAGGCAGGATCTCTTACTTTGCAGCCATGTTAATTGTATCTTTCTGTGCATGGGGACAAAACAGATTTACTTGTTTCTAGATGCTGGGATGTGCCACTGGTCTAATAGAGTTGTACTCATTTTCTGGTCTTGCCAACCCTGGCCGTTCTGAAGGGCAATGCTGTTATACTTTTGAGATTTCTTTAATTGGCTGAATGTAATGGCTACTCTGCAGATTTTTTTTTTTTTTGATAGACTTGGTGGCAGAATTCCAGTCTTACAAGACATATGGCCAGAGTTGATATGTTCTTAGGATAACATGAAATTGTTCCATTTTGTGTATCTGCATAGGCAGCTATCTCCTGCATATGTCCCAGGGCACTCTTGTTTGTTACAATTAAATGCTAGACCTGTATAGTGGCAGAGAACAAAAAATATTAACTATTACAAAAGTATGTTGTTTTTACTAAAAAATAAAGAAAGACACATAGAACAATGAAAAAACAACTGCCTCTAACCATCCTTCAACTGAGATACAACTACTATTAACATTTTGGCATGCTGTCTTTCCAGTTACATGCATACACGCATACACACACACACACATACACACACACACACACACACACCCCTACCCACATATACCTGTTTATTTAGATGTGATATCTGTTTGCAAAATTGAGATCATGTGTGCATGCTAATTTGTTAACATGTTGTTCAATCTTAGGAACAGTTTTTGAATTAGTTCTATGCCAGGTTTTCCTAAACTGTCCTTCTCTGAAGTTTGGTATCTGCTGATCTGTGCTCTGAGAATTAAGCTGAGACAATATGAATTTTCTTTCACTCTGTCCTACCCTCCACCCCACCCCGGTACCATGCAACATTCCTGTATGGAAGTTTCATTTTAAATGTTAATAAGCTTTATTTAGGAGAAAAACAGTTTCTTCCCTAATCACAAGATAAGGGCCCTTACCGTGATTTTCCTTAAACTATACTTGTTAAAATGCTATTGTGCCTTTAGATAGCTTTTCCTTTTTAAAAAATTTTGTTTTGCTATTGTAAACATCACTGCAGTGAACATCCTTAAAATATACATTTTTGAGTGTGTCCAGTATTTTCCTAAAATAATCCATAGATGAATCAGATGTCAAAAGGCATATATATTTTAAGGTTCTGGACTCAGTCTGGTGAACTGCTGTCTCCCGAAGGTCATGTGCATTTACAAACCCACCCAGAAGGCACATGAAACGCTCCCTGCTCTCAGTTTCTGCTCTGAAGTACATTTTTAATTCTGGATTCTGCAACTTTATTGGTGAAGCAGGAGACCAGAAGAGAAAGTTTATTAAATTCTTATTTATGTATTCAATTTGCATCAGCCTTTTCCTTCCCCAAGCTCAAGGCACCACATGGAAAACATTAAACTTGTAGCTCTTAGCTTGTTACTCTGAGAGAGAGTGGCCAGGGAGAAGATGGCGAGAGCGGGTCAAGGAGCGAGCTGCACAGCAAAGTCAAATCTGGGAATAATAATCCTGCGGAGGATCGTCTGAGGTCCTGTCTCAAAACCCTCGCTCTGGAATGAAGCCCTTTTCCCATCTTCCTCTTGATTCCCTCTTACAGGACAGTAGGAAAGGCCACCGTGAATTTCTCATTCGGTCGCTCCCACAGTCACGTGGCTGAACAGGCCAGGGGGGCAGAACCAGCTCCATCTTCTCTTACTGAGTCCTGCTCTCTTGGGGATGGGTCCCTCCTGAAGGGTCACACTTTTTATCTTGCCCAAAGTCATCGTATGTGATAGCAGAGCCAAACCACTGTCCTACCAGCTACCTTAAGGCCATCATCTGTTTCTTTTCTCTCTCTTCTTAAATGAGGTGAGGTTTAACTTCTGAGAGGATACGGTTTTCCAGCTAACATTCTGTTGAAAAATATCCCCTTCTCCAACACCACCCAGCAAGGGTCCTTATACTCTTTTTGCTGTGTTCCTCCCCCCACTCTTGTTAGACAATTCCACACCAATATTTTTTCATTCAGTGATTTAAGATTCTCTTAATTGCTTTACTGGAGGGAAATAGAACACATTTTAAGCCAACAGCTGAGTGATTTGCTATGACAATTCTGCCACTATGCATTCGCTTAATTTCCAATTAATCAAACATTCAATAAATCATTAGTGTAATTATACCTGCCCTCATCTCCTTGCCCCAGCACATTAGCTCCAAACGGGCAGCCCCCTTGCCCGGCTGTGGGGAAAGTGTTCATTCGTCTGCCCTGGCTGGGTGTGCATCCCTGCTCCCTGTGAGCCTTGAGAAATGACGGGTAAGAAATTGTAATTATTTCAGGCACCACAAGTTCGCTTGGTTTCCCTCTTCTCTGCTTCTCACTCCAATGCTTTCCCAACAACTTAAGCCAACATCATAGCATCCCAGTAGCAGTGGCTGGTTAATTTCAGCAAGTTTTTTTTTTTTTAATCATTTTTATTTCCCGACTGTGCCTCTTTTCTAATTACACCATCTCCCCAGGTGAGCGATAATTCCCTCATCACCATATATCTCAAGCACAGATTATTAAAATAATATAGCTTATGTCATATAAATGTAACAGAAAGTATCTTAAAGATGCTTTATTGAAAGCTGGCAAATTGGTTCAACAGATGAATGTTTTAAGGCCTGTTTTTAAAAGGTTGCACAAGTATAAACCCACTGAATTGGTGCTGTAGTTTCACACGAGCGGATGCAATTATTTTAAGCATCTAACTGTGCAAAAGACAGATCTGAAAGGGAAAGAGCTAAATTCTCTGAGATTAATTAAAGGGTTTCGTTTTGCTCTTGATTTAAAAATAAATTTCAAGCATGCATCACTTGTTATTCTCCTGAAGAATTTGCATTACAGAGTTTTAAGAAAAATACTGAGAACGTTAAGCTTCATGAGTTCTTCATACAATATAACTGGCAGCTCGTAAAAAGAAAGGTTGACCTATTGTTGCAATAGCATATTCTCCTATATACTTCTTTATACTTTTCCATTTGCGAAGGGTATTAATCTTAAAACTCATTTCCAATGTAAGATTGTGCATTTACATGAATTTCCCATAAGATTGCTCTTGATTCGATCCATGCCCATTGATTTAATTTCTTTTACGTCTCAGAGCTGGTGGTGCTGAAGGGTTTATGGTAATTATAGTGTTGTAGGTTTCAGTGGAACTGTTCCCTTGTACCTTAAGTGTGGGTTTGATTCTCTCTAACTCCGCTCAGCCCTGGAGATAGTGCGGCAAATATCTCCCAGGCAGCGAGCTCACAGGCCAGATCAGAATCCTGGCTGGTGCACAGCCCGAAGGCAAGGGGAGACTGGAGAGGGAATGGCCCGGGGCTACTGGCCAGATGGATTGCTGTTCTGAGGGGGCCCTTTAAGGTGAATCACTTGGCAATTTTGTGAGTTGGCAGACGGTACAGCCACCTGTGCTCAACGTGAAATGAGATACAGGCAACCTACTGGTCTGAAATATGCTGCACACCCTTTGAGAGATGGCACAGTGTCACAAGAGGTGGTTTTCCTAATGGTAGGGTATGGGGGAGGACAACCATAGCAAAAATACAATGAGTTTTGACTTGGATTGACTAGGGTTCAAAAATCTCACAAACCCCAGTTTTCATCTATCATAGCACTGCCACTGAAACAGGATGCAAGCTACATATGTCATCTTGGTTTTTCTAATAGCCACATTAAAAAAAATAGAAATATGGGGCACCTGGGTGGCTCAGTCGATTAAGCTTCTGCCTTTGGTCCAGGTCATGATCCCAGGGTCTTGGGATCAAGCCCTGCATCGGGGTCCCTGCCTGGTGGGAAGCCTGCTTCTCCCTCTCCTTCTGCCTGCTGTTCCCCCTGCCTGTGCCTGGGCTCTCTCTCTCTTTCTCTATCAAATTAATAAATAAAATCTTTAAAAAAAATTTTAAAAATAGAAAGAAACAGGTGAAGTTAATTAAATAATATATTACCTCTAATTCATTATATCCAAAGTGTTATCCATTCAGCCTATCGTCAATATAAAAATATATCTTACATTCCGTTTTTCATAGTAATTCTTTGAAACCCGTTGGGTATTTTGCATCTGTAGCAATTTCCCTTTGGACTTGACACAGTCCAAGTGCTCAGCAGTCACCTCATGTGGCGAGGCTACCATATTGAATGGTACAAATCTAGTTCATACGTTATCAGGATATTTCCAGTCGCAAGAGAGGAAAACAGATTCAGATTATCTTCATCAAGCAAAGACCGTTTGTTTCTTTTTGTTTGTTTGCTTTTTGCCATTTGTTTCAAGTATACTAGATCTAGAAACCGAGACGTTGCTTTCAGAATCCCCATGTTTAGGCTCTCCTTGCTCTTACATGGTTGGTTAGATGACAGAAAAATGGCCTGTGGAGACCCCAAACCTGTGTGGCTCTTAAGTTTGTGACTTCAGAAGATGAGACACCATCTTCCCCCACAGATCTAGCAAAAACAAATTAGGAAATACCCTTTCCAGAAGAAAGGAGAGGTGATGATGGCCAGATCCATTCAGGCTGTACAGTGGGCAGGGGCATTCCCCAAAAGGACCATGAGAGGGCAAAACCAAGACATACCCACGGCAAATGAGATGATACAACCTACTTTAAAGGTTACGGGAGGGACTGCTCAGGCAGAACTTTGGAATCATTCTTGATTCCTCTTTTTCTTAAATATGGTGCTCATAATGCCTCCCCTAGGAAAACTAGTTGACGTCCCAGCATATCCATAAATGTGCTGCTTCCCACTGTGACAGTCACCCTGGCTCAGGTCCCATCATCTCTTGCCTGGATCACTGATGCAGCCCCCTACTTCCACTTCTACTGGGGTACCCCTCTCCCCCTATGACTTCCTGAGCCTCCCTGAGAATAGAAGTCATTGTGTTTGCCGTTTCTCACAAGGCTCCCACACACCAGTCCCTGCCAGGGTTCTTACCTTGTCTCTCATTACTTCTCTCCTCACTGACCCTAGTCCTGCCACCCTGGCCTCCTTGCTCCAGTCTTGGTTCTCCTTGGAGATTTTGCATTGTGTGTTTCCTTTGCCTGGAGCAGCCTCTTCCAGTGACTTCTATGTCTTCAACCTTCCTCCCAACTTAGGTCTTAACTCAAATACTACTCTTTTTTTTTTTTTAAGATTTTATTTATTTATTTGATAGAGCGAGATCACAAGCAGGCAGAGAGGCAGGCAGAGAGAGTGAGAGGGAAGCAGGCTCCCTGCCGAGCAGAGAGCCCAATGCAGGACTTGATCCCAGGACCCCAATGTCATGATCTGAGCTGAAGCCAGCAGCTTAACCCACTGAGCCACCCAGGCCCCCCCTCAAATACTACTGTTTCAGTGAAGCTTGCCATATTGAAAAGTATACTTCCCTACATTTCTCATCCCCTCTCCTTGCTTCTTAGCTGTACCATTTAGCATTACATAACGTATCTTAGTGATTTTGTTCCCTCTCTCTGCCTTTCTTTCTCTCTGTCTTTCTCTCTCTCTCCTCACACACACTAGATTATAAAGTTCCACAAGGGAAGATAGATCTTAGGCTCAAATGAATTAATGATGTTCTTGGGATATGGACAGACTCAGTGAAGAGTAACCATCACCATTATTTGACACCAGAAGCTGTTTCCACGTACAATGAGGATAAAAGAATAAAATGGAACAGTGCTATGAACAATTATGTGCCAACACCCAGTCTATAGAATATTGTAACCTTCTGGGTCTCCCAAATATACGCGTGGCCACATGTGTCGGATACCACATTTTTGAAATGATACATCTGTTCTAGACATGAACTAGCTAATTGGCCTTATGAGCAGGCCACAGTGATAGCCTTTGGTAAGTTTTACTGTGCATCTTGACCTTTTCGCTCATCCTTCTAGAATTGATCTTCCCCAGTCTTCTCCATCTCAGTGAGTGGCATCTACCAGTAGCCCAGGGCATCATCTTAAAAACCAGCCTAGCTCAACAAATAAGCCTCATTGCAATTCCTTCCATGGCAGGATAATATAATTGAAGCATTCATTATTGCATTCATTTATTCAGAAATGTTTAATTGAAAACCTGTCATGGGGTAGGCAGTTTGATAGACAGAGCAGTCAAAATACTTCCCAAGCAGGGGGCACCTGAGTGGCTCAGTTGGTTGGGCATCTACCTTCAGCTTAGGTCATGATCCTGGAGTCCTGGGATCAAGTCCCGCATCCATCGGGCTGTCTGCTCAGCAGGGAGTCTACTTCTTCTTCTCACTCACCCTGTATGTTCTCCCTCTCCCTCTCTCTTTCCCCTAAATAGGTAACTAATACTTATTTATTTATAATAAATATATGAATACAATATAAAAAAATCTCTTTCTCTCCAATAAATAAATAAATAAATAAATAAATAAAATCTTAAAAAAAAAAACCAAACAACGAAAGAAATATCCTTCTATCCTTTCAAGATCTCCAAAAACTATGCCCCCTTCTCTCCAACTCCTCCTTCCACTTCCTTAGTCCAGGACGCCATTTTGTAGTTGGACTGTGCAATCTCTGCCTCACTACTCTCATGTTCTCTCTCTGTCTTGCCTTTCTCCAATCCATATTGTGCTCGGAGCCCAGGACAATCTTTTCTTCTTCACCTACAACTCTGACCCTATCACTTCCCTGTGTTTCAATAGTAACTGTCTCCCTGGCTAAAGTCCTAGCGTCCCCCGAGGCTCTTCATGATCTGGCTCCTGCTACTCTCCCTATTCCTGTGTCTTAGCAAACTCCTTTGAACTCTAATCTCCAGACTGGGATCTCTCACAAGCAGCACTGTTGACAGTGTGTGTTGGGCCTTTTTCTTGTTGTGGGTCTGTCCTGTCTACCTTAATGTGTTTAGCAACAGCCCTGGCCATTAGCACCTTTTCCCAATTGTGTCAACCAACACTCTCCCCAGACATCGTCAAATGCCCCATAGTGTCCAGGTGTCGGACACTCACATATTAAGTTCAGGCCAGCATGTAAAGGTGAGGGGAGATGCTGGGGCATATCCCCCATGTCTGATACACAGGGTCATTCCAAGGTTTTGAGTCTACAAAACTCTGAGATGGGCAGTGCCATTTTCAAAACAGTGGGACTTATTAGCACGGCTGTTTTGTTTCTTGGAATGGCAAACGCTTCATCTTCCAGAAGTTGCATTTAGGATTCTGGTGGCTATTAGGTCTCTGGGTCTCTAGAAGGTAACTGGAAATGGGGACGCTAAGAGAGGAAATCGATTGGAACTGAAGAACCTAGGTGTGGAGGCATGTTTGTGGAGGTGGTAGTTAAGCCTTAAAGAGAAAGGTAGGAAGTATGGGGAGGAGGGATAACTGGAGAAGACTGTAACTGGGATTAGCTTTGCCACTTCTGACGTCTCCGTGCAGCAGCGGGAACTGGGGAATGCAGGGATGACTGCCGCTTGGGACTAAGCCACAGCGTTTCCAAATAAAGACTTTAACAAACACTCCTCGGAATGAATTTAAGGGGCTAAACCTTATCACTCACACACACAGAACAGGGAACCTTCCCCTGAGGCAATGCAGGAGAAAGTTTTAAACTTTTTAAAAACCCTGTTCTATTGAATTATCTTCAAAAGTGCTTTAGAGTGTGGGACCACTGTGAGGAGGGACAGATGGGGTTAGTGATTTTGAATGCTACAGCTTTATCTTGCTGCATTATAAATATGTGATGCTACTTCATGCAGCAAGCCATCAGGTTAATAAACAAATGATTGCCAAGTTTGTAATTGGCAAGGAAGGAGGTTATAATCTATAAGGAGCTTTGTGTCCCAACCAATTTATTCTCTAACAGAACTCCGTTGCCTCAGTTGCCGGAAACTCCTGAGGAGCCTTAAAGAGCTAAAAAACCACATCGGCCGGGCCTGGTTTCTCTAGCGACTTTTCCTTTTTGGCTCCCATCTCCCACCCAGATAACACACTTGGAAAACCTATTTCTTTAAAATGCAGCTGCTCACCTGGCCTCATGATGCCTGGTTTGTTGTTTGTGGATGACTTTATCTTGAGAATTGGCATGGCAGAATCCATTTTAAACCCTTGAAGGCTACACAAAATCAGGACATAAAATGGTGTGTCTTCACGAGAACATTAACTAATCCCATCCAGATTTCTTAGCAGAGTAGGAAGGCCCTTTTCCCAGTTTCTGCCTATGACTGCCGTCATAGGCTGGCCCCTTTTCCTTTGGTTCCTTGGTTAATGCAGAACCACCAGCACAAGTGACCAGATCTATGGTGCCCACTCCAGGAGATACTGTAAACCTCACGGCCTATGTGAACGGAGCCACTGCAGTGCATGAGCTCACCTTAATGACTGTGCACAGTGAGCCTGGTGCAGAGAAGAGATTTTAGCGTTCCTTTGGCATGTGGTAAATCCCACAGAGGAAAGAAAGACCTTGGACAGATTTCTTCATTTATACAATGAGGATTATAATAATACCTTCCTCATACTGTTGCTGTTACAAAGGACAGAAGAGTAGTTTTTTTTTTTTCCATTTTGTTTTGCTTTATTTTGCTTTGTTGCAGTTCTCATAGTATGTGGCCAACTGTATTTTCATGTGTCTGTTGCTACATCAGAATTCTGTTAGTATGCTTGTTGCCTATCTGGCCAGCACTACTCTTCCATCTTCTAGGAACCGAGCCCATCTCAGAATTGTTTGGGGAGCAGCAGCTTATGATTCCTATTATTCAGATAGAACTGTCACCTCCCTCGAGCTCTGGATATCTGCCCATGACCCAGGCTTGTCCATTCAGCCTTTCCCATTCTTCCGACATGGGGACTGGCTTACCATTGGGCATGTAACCAGGAAAGAGATTCTTTTTCCTTGAGTCACTAAATGAATGGGATATAAGCTTGGGATATATGATGACCATGTTATAGTACATGGCTGTTGTATTGAATATTGAATAGAATATTGAATATTGTATTGAATATTCCCCCCCACCAAAGGAAAATGTGTATGTTGAAACCGTAATCTCCTATATAAGGGTGGGGCCACTGGGAGGTGATTCAGTCGTGACGGTGGAGTCCTCGTAGATGGAATTGATGCCTTTATGAGAAGAAACTGGAGAGCTTGCATGCATGTATGTGCTCTCTCTCTGTTCTCCCCCATGTAAAGATACAATGAGGAGTTGGCCACATGCAGACCAGGAGGTGGCCTCCTGCCTGATATGTATTCCATTGGTGCCCTGGTCTTGAACTTCCTAGCCTTCAGAACTGTTAGAAATAACTGTTTATTCTTCAAGCCACCCATTTTTCAGTATTCTGTTATAGCAGCCTGAATGGGCAATGAATGGGAAAATCTGGTCTGAACATAAAACAAAATGTTAAAAATGTATTTATTTCTGAAATAATTTGAATGTCAGCCCTTGTATCTAAATGGAGCCCAAAGCCCTGAAGTTTTCATTTTTGTGATAAATCACCTCCACCCCAGCTTTTGTGTATAAAGTGGTTCAAAATATAGTACTGAATTGTGCACCCTCCAATAGAATCTATTCTACTAGAGCACGAGAAATTTGAGAGCAGGTTGGTGTATCTTCGTGACATATTTTGGCATTCATTATGTCAAGTTCAAAAATGCCAAACTTAGAAGTTCAGAGGCTGAGATTTAACAACCGAAAATCGTGCATAGTCAACCAGATGAATTAAGATAGCCCGTGAGCCTGAGACACCTAAGTCATTTTTTACCTAGAAATATAGCAATTTTTATATGTCACATTCTGGATCGACTCTCCCTGTCAGCTCAGCAAGTGTCTTTGGAGCTGACAAGTGATAAAACAGTTGAGAGCCCCAGTCATGTGGTTTGGTTATTGATGGTGCTGCTGGACCAGGGATGTGTCATTAGCATGTGTTTGGAGGCTAAGAGTCCATCCATGTACCCAAAGGAAAGAGGAGTTCTTCAGATGTTGCTTTGATTTACCCAGAGAGAGAATGGCTTCTGCCCAGAGGGGTCCTGGAGGTGAAGGTATGAAGTCTTTGTCCTTTTCAAAGCCAGTAACTAATTCTCACCCAGCTGATGGGGGTATTTCTGTGGAGAACCTAAATACTGAGTTTTGTTGCCAAGAGGTCTTGGTCCTTCCCTTCCATTGTCTTGTTTACTACAAAGTCACCATACAAAATTTAACAGTAGCTAATATTTATGTATTGGTCCTTTCCTTTTGTCAGGTACCCCAGTGCTGTTCCAGGCCCTAGGGAATGGAGTGCTGAATGGCACTGGCCTATCCTTGTTCTTGTGAAGTGTGTGTTTTAGTGGAAGGGAGGGATGATAAAGAAGTTGATATGTGAACAAGGTAATTACGGGTTTTCATAAATGATGTAAAGGAATCTGTAGGGTGATGTGATAAACAGTCACTGGTGGTGGTGATAGTTCCTGATGGTAGGAGAAGCTCATCTTTTAGAATGGATGGCTTCAAGGTGAAGCCCTCTCTGAGGAAGTCAACATTTGGATGGAGACCTACAGGTAGAGAAGGAGCCAGCCAAGGATAATTCAAGAAAGGGTGTTGTTCCAGGCAGGAGAAGAGCAAGGGTAAAGTTCCTCAAGCTGGAAAGAGCTTGGGATGGAGAAGGATCAGATGTAAAATCAGTATTGCTGGTATATAGTGGGTGAGAAGGAGAGATATGTGGGATAGGTTAGGACCAGGTAGTAGTCAGGACATACTGGGGCCCATATAAAGGTTAGGAAGCTTGGATTCCACTCATGAGTGTGCTGCCTTATTTCCTCTTCATATGGGCTGATGACATAGGCACTCCTGAAGGTTGTTTTTGAAGCCCATACCAGTCCTGGGTAGCAAAACCATGGTTCACCAGTTCTCTTCCCAGGGTCCATCCAGTTCACCGTGACTGGATGCCACCATGACCTTAGCTGGTTTCTGTACCACAGATGGATCCAATAAGTGATGGAGAAATGCCTATGAATGCCTATTTAACATAAGTGTCACGGGGGTAATGAAGGTAGATGTCTTAGCTCAGTGTCAGGCAGAGTCAGTGCATGATAAATAATATGAGGCTTCTTCTGCTGGCTGCCCAGTCTCCCTTTCATGTTAGTTATCAATATAGATAAACTGAGGTAAAATAAACATAAGATTTGCCATCTTAACCATTTTAGACCATACAGTTAAATAGCGGTAAATATATTCACATTTTTGTATAACTAATCTCCAGAACCTTTTCATTTTGCAAAATTGAAAATTTATACTCATTTATTTATTTTTTTTAAAGATTCCATTTATTTATGTATTTGTCAGAGAGAGAGCATAAGCAGGCAGAGGCAGAGAGAGAAGCAGGGCTCCCCTCTGAGCAAGGAGCCCAATGTGGGACCCAATCCCAGAACCCTGGGATCGTGACCTGAGCCAAAGGCAGTGGCTTAACCAACTGAGTCACCCAGGTGTCCCGAAAATTTATACTCATTTGAAAATAACTCCCAATTCCCTCACTCCAGCCCCTGGCAGCCACCATTCCATGTTGTCTTCCATGAGTGTGACTCCTCTAGTTCACCTTCTATGAATGGAATCGGTCTTTTAACTAGCTTATTTCGCTTAGTATAATATCCTCAAAGTTCATTCATGATGTAACACGGGTCATCTTTTCCTTTCGTTTAAAGCTGAATGATGTTCCATTGTATGTATATACCCCACTTTACTAACGGGTCCATCTGTGGGTGGATGTTCAGATTACTTCCACTTCTTGTCAATTGTGAATAACGCTACTCTGAGCACGGGTATACACATTTCTTTTCAAGACCTTGCTTTCCATTTTTGTGGGTATATAACCCCAAACTGGAGATGCTGGATGATATGCTAAGTCTATTTTTAGTGTTGTAGGGAACGGCCACATTGCTTTTCCACAGGAGCTGGACCATTTAACATCCCTACCAGTAGTGCACAAAGTTTCTAATTTCTTCACATCCTTATCCATACTTGTTGTTTTCTGAGGCTGTTTTTGTTTGTCTGTTAGTTTTCATTTTTATTTTTATAACAGCCCGGCTAGTGGGTGTGAGGTGCTGGTCTCATGTTGTCTGGGCTGCCTCCTAGGGAAGTATGTCATTTGTACAGTAGCTGGAAACACCATTCCCATCCGTCTGCAGCTTCCTAATGAAAGGGACTTATGGGCCGTTGATGGAATCTCTACCATACAGATAAACTTGGCATGTTGCTCAGGAAAATAGTCTCATGTATTCAGTATGATGTTTGTTTGGTGTTTATGAGAATCCACAAGTTTCTTCAGAATAATTGAGAGGACCTTGAGTTTCTGTCTTGTGCACTCGAACGTATCCATACCAAACCCATTTAAACATGGCTAAAATGCTGTTTCTCTCTTCATTGTGTGGCCCATAATTAAATGATTTGTAGGAGCGATCTGAATTAAGGGCCCCGTTCATCAATAGTACATGAATTATGTAGGCACATCTTCATTTTTACATTATTTATCTCAGCGGCCAGATGGGTGCATTGGCTGTAATATTCATCAGTAAGAAATCCAAATGGCACGCTGACATCTGTGCCTGGTCTGACCACCCGTGGGCTACAGTGCATACTTGTGGTTGGGGACTAGGGGACCTTATGCTTCTAGAAAATTCAGGAGTGCTGCAAGTTCTGGTGCCTGACACTTGATTAGTCACCCCTAAGTAGGTCCCATCAGAGTGAAGTAGAAAGGATCTGAGAGATGCCAGAGCTTTGGGAAAGGAAAGACAATATCCTCTGAGTGGCAATGTTGACACCAGTATTCTCACAACCCATCTGTCTTGGTTTTTAATGCTAATGTAAAACTTATAATAATAGCAGTAGCTAATGTTTAGGAAGGCAGTATCGTACAGTGGATGCTATGATACAGATGTCTGTATCCCCCCACAATTCATGTATTGAAACCTAACCCTCAGTGAGGCAGTATTAGGAGGTGGGGCCTCTAGGAGCTGACTAGGTCACGAAGGAGGAGTCCTTATGAATTAGATTAATACCCTTATTTAAAGACCCGTGTGAGTCTGACTGTAGCCATATAAGGTACAAAGACACTGGATCTGCTGGTGCCTTAATCTTGGACTTCCCAGTCCCCAGAACTATGATGAATAAATGTTTGTTGTTTGTAAGCCACCCAACCTATGGCTTTTTTGTTTTTTTTTTTGTTTTGTTTTTTTCTATAGCAGCTGAAACAAACTAAGGCAGTAGATGGATAAAAATGTGGGCCTAGGGACTTAAATTCCAGCTCCCCCACTAAGTACTGTGTGACTTTGGGCAAGCAGTTTCCTCATATTCTGAACCTGGACCATGAGGTAACATAGGCACCTACTGAACATAGTGGTTGTGAGGAGAACTTGAAAAGGTATGGTCATAAAGTGGAGTACCACGCAGCTGTGGACAAAAAGAAGATAAAGATCTAGAGGAACTGCTGTGGAGTGATCTCAAAGATATATTACGGGTGAAAATACAAACGAGAAAATGTTATATACAGCTGGCTCCTATTTGAGTAGGAAAGTGCAGTTCTAGATTTTTATTTTCAGATACTTAACATTTCCAGAAGGTTCTAAACACAAAACTAATTGGATTCCTCCAGGAAAGTGCATGTTCTTTGGGGGATGTCTTGATTACTATTTTGTATTGTGGTCTCTATTTTTATTTCATTATGTGATATATTAATATTTATAAGGAAAAGTTTTCAGTTTCAAAACAAAGAGTAAAATATACAAATATGCTTCTGTCCCAAATGAAGCTATCCTTTTGTAGTTGAGGAGACATCCTTTTAGTACTTGCTTGAGCCTCACCTTGACCCTGATCTTTCCGACCATATCCTTAAGGTCTTAGCTTTATGGACCTGAGTGTCCTGCACTAGGTTCTCACCCGTGTTTTCCAAGCCTCATTCCCTGGCCAAGATCACTCCCTGGCCAAGCAGAGAACATGCACCCAGTTACAGCCCAAGGAGACAATGGAGAGCCAGAAAGATCCCACACTGGCCCTTGGCTGAAGGCATGTGAGATGTCCACTGGATAGTCTGGGAGAAGTGGTCTTTGCTTCACACCAACATGTTGGAGCTTAGCTTAGTCACTAGTGCGGAAACGCCACCTCCAGCGTATATTTCTCCCCCTTCCTTACGTAAACGAACCCCAAATGGAGAAAATTCTAACATTTTAAGCTATTTTATGGGCTATGTATTCTCTTCAAGCATTGGGTTGCATACACAGTTTGTCATTTTCCAGCAGTGCTCATTTGATTTATCAGAGATGATGCTTGGTAATTCAGTTTGATATTGTTCCCTGTATCCAGTGATAAACACTTGAGAGAAACCAGGAAATCTATTTTTTATATTAAATAATAACACTGGCCCTTTCATTATCCTTGCAGAATTGCAAATCAACCTTGCTCTCTCAGCTAAGAGAGAGGAACTAAGATTTGCTCAGCGTTGACTCCTACATAATTATGTTATTCAGTGTTAAATATAATAGAACTTTGTTTTACAGAACCAGGAGGGGGCAGTAAATTTCCTTTTTTTACTGTTATTAAAAATGAATCCCCGTGCTTTATGTGTAGCAAGATCTCACCCAGAACAGTTCTCTAGAACTTGACCAGGTTTTCCCCCACCGAGGGAAATTTGGGGGGCTTCATGATAGTCCTAGTTTCTGTTTTCTTCCATTAGATCTTAATTCATGTCCTTTCCAATTACTTCCTGTAAATGGACAAAACCAAATTCTGCACTTGCAAAAAAAGACCCCCCCCCACTTTGTAAATGAGGTGGAATTATGACTTGTCTTATAAGTAGGTGAAAGTGGACTGGCAGCAGACAAACTGACATCAGAGTATAATGGTTTGGGGCGCCTGGATGGCTCAGTGGGTTAAAGCCTCTGCCTTCGGCTCGGGTCATGATCCCAGGGTCCTGGGATCAAGTTCTGCATCAGGCTCTCTGCTCAGCAGGGAGCCTGCTTCCTCCTCTCTCTCTCTGCTTACTTGTCATCTCTGTCTGTCAAATAAATAAAACCTTAAAAAAAAGTATAATAGTTTGGTGTGTTCAGATCCTTGTGAAAAATTAGAGGAGAGCATGATGCCTTTAAAATAAACAGCCACTTCCCTTGTCATATTCCACTGCCTCAGCAAATGCTGTGATTTCGAACACGTGTGCGTGCCCAGAGACCAAGGTGAGGGACGTATCTGTGGATCGGAACCTTGAGCACGCAGGCCTGCTTTCCTTTTCTTTTTCTGTGGTTGCTTCTTCCTTCAACTTACATATTTGAATACCGTTAACTTATGTAATTGCTATGTTCCTTACCCGGGTACCTAATATATCTGGCTAGTTTTAAGGAACACCAAGTTTTCTCTGTGGGATGATTTGGGGGTGGTTTGGGAATTATTATTGGCTGTGCTATAAATGTCTGGGAAGAGAAATAGAGGACACTCCCAGGACATAGTTAACACCTCCTAATGGCACAGCCTGTGTGCCACCCTGGGAAATAACGGTGTACAGTAAAAATTCATCATCACTTTTAAGTATTTGGGAATATGAATATATATTTTTTATTTGATTATTTATTATAAAAACATATACATATACAAACATACACACGTATGTACATGAGGGCGGGCATGCACGTGCACACACACACACACACACACACATGCACAGATTTGTGAGGGCAAATCACAAACCACAAATCACAATTCCACAGAAGGAAGGGGTCAGACTCATTTTTTTTCCTCCAGTTCTGACAACCCCAAAGTGCAGATTGGACATTTCTGGGCATTTCTAAAGGATATTTTCTTAAGGATCCAAGTTCTCATTAGTCTTCATTTTACAGTTGTTGCTTTTTTTCATTTTTCCCTTGCTTCCACCTACACCAGATGAAGCACAAGGCAAAAATTAGATTATACACAAATTGTACACTGATTTATTAGCCTGAGCCAGGACTTTAATGAGGGGAAAGGAAACAGTATAAATAGCTCTTGGGGGATCTGTTTGAGTCGAATTCCACAACAATGCCGAGTTTCAGTATGAATTCAGGTTGGGGTGTTGTCTGTCCTCCAAGGGGGTGATGAGGAGTGTGTCCACGTAGACACCCCCTGTAGGCACACTTACCAAATAGGCTGACATGCAAGGGGACCTGTATGAAGTACCTTGTTGATTTCAGTAGCATCCGTCCCATTTTTGCGCTCACAGGCATTCAGTCATCAATATTCCATTGTATTTTACTTTGTTTCTCTGTTCTTCCTGCTAGGGTACAGCAGAGGCCGTTCTTGTAGTGTAAGTATGTACCCGATTCCATTCTGCAATCCGACAGTCTGTTTTGGAATCTCAGCTGCACCACTTAGGCACTTAGAGATGGGGAAGAAAGCAAATTCTTTTAGATTCCTCTGGCTTCCTTATCTGTAAAATGGGGACATCTACAATATCTCTGCCTACATCAGTTTCTTTTGAGACTTATCTGAGTTAATGCAGTCAGGCTCTTCGCATAGGACCAGCCATGTAGTAAATACACAACAAATGTCTAACATTGTGTTGTTTATTATTATTATTTTACTATTTTTATCATTCCCTTTCATTATGTGTTTGGCAAATTTCTTCAAGAGGTACCTATTCCTACAGTTGCTGTATCATCTGAAGGGACGCTTCTGCAAGACGGCTTTGGTGTAGTGTACATGCCTCTAAGCAATATTCAGCTTGGGGAAATACAAGGTTGCAGTTTACTCATCAAATAACTAAAAACATAACTTGAGGAAATTTCTCTCTTGTGTAAACAGCTAAAATCCAATGTCTTGTTCTTTCTCTGTCCTTATAGAGAAAGCAAGATTCCTTGAGCCCAACTGTATTTTGAATGTTTCATAACCTTGAGAATTGTTCATCTCTATGAAGTAATCCCTTTTATTACATAATATAAAGGGAAGATAAAGTTGTTAATTCTCGATGCATCTGAAGTGGTGACATGCAGCAAACAGCTCATTATCCCCCACACAAAGCACAATTACTCAATATAGGGAAATGCTGCTCTCAGACGCTGCCTTATATTTGAGCTTCCCCATGCTGGCTAATGTCGAATATTGATTCTGAATAATTCAAATAGCAATAAAATTGGGTTTTCATAACAGTCAATCAGACGCATTTTATATTTAATGCTCAACGGAAGAAACACAGTGTCTCCTTACCTTCTGAATTTCAAAGCCATTAAAGTAATTGTAGGTCATTAAGCTAAATTTCTCTGCATAATCGGGATAGTTAATCTAATTCATGTATCATTCAAAATAGAGAAGAAGGACTGACAAAATTTCAGTTAATGTGACATATGTGTGTGTATATATAGAGAGATATATCATAGATGTATACACACATCACATGTGTATATACACATCATATACATATATACCCCATGTATGTATATCATATATACACATCATGTGCATATATACATATATATAACATTAACTAAATTTTATATATACATATATAAATTTTATATATACACCTGTGTATATGTATACACACATATGTATGTACATAAGTACACACACACATACACACAAATACTCTGAGTCAAAGGAGGGCCACTTTATCAGCTTCCATTGCATTTAACACAATCAACAAATCATATGGGGCTGAGTTTAAATAATTTATTTGATCCTGTTTTTTAGATAACCCCAACGCCTTTATATATGAGTAGCTTCTGTTGAAATGGAAATACTACAGTAAGGGGCCTAGTTTATATGATTATTCTGATCTCTTCTTTCTTAGCAATCATTGCACAATAGAATTGCCTAAAATGTTATATACACACACATATGTATATATGTATATATGTATATATGACATGTAACTGTTTCCCCAGTATATATCAATATATATGTTAGGGGTCACCAAGCCCCAGAGGTTCTGATTTAATTAGTCAAAGATTAGGATCTTAGCATCAGGGTTTTTGAAAATGCCCTATTTGATTTTATTGCATAGTGTGGTGTGACACCCATAGCGAATCTAATTTACTCACTCATTTCTTCAGAAATTGTTTCTCAAGCACCTGCCATGTTCTGCAATTCTACAGGCATCCTGATGGCTAATGAGATGCGCAAGGTAGTCTCCAGGAGCCTTCAAAGGAATCCAACAGAAAATTTTAAAATGCAAATCTGGACCCACAGAAACCAAGACAGTGTCTCTTTATAGCTGCCTGGACAGGCTAATAATTCTGCCTCCAGGAGTACAATCAAAACCTAGAGTAGAAAATGTTTCTGAAGGATTCCTGGCTGTCTGTAGAGCTTGCTTCCTTCTACTCTAAGTTAATGTCTTTAGAACTTTGTATTTGTTTGTTGGAAGGTAGTTGAGATGTGAGAACTCAAGTCTACCTACTTGCAAGTTAGATTGTAAAGTCATCTTCTGTGTTAACTTAGGTCAAACTGGATTTGTTTCTGATTCTGTGGAAGAGTTGATACTTCTAATGGTTAAGTGCTGAAGTACTTATAAGACAAATGAGGTTTGGGAGAAACCTGTTGAGAACAGAGAATGTCTCCTAATGAGGTCCTCCTAAAACTTGTACAGAGTGGCTCACTTTAAGAAGAGAGAATGGCTCATCAAAACATGAGGTCTTAGTGTGTTGACAAGTACTTTGACTTCTTCAGCATTTTCCTCCAGGAAATAATTTGGAGGGTTTAGAAATAACCATGGGGATAATCTTGATGCTCTTTAGAAATGCCTGGGCTGTATGTTAAAAACACATTTCTCTACCTCTGCCATCCCTGCTTGCTTTAAGTATTTGCTTCCCTGAAGGAAGCCAAAATAATTATAACTCTTTTCCTATCTGGACAGGAGGAGGGGGCATGGGAACAAAGCCTGAAAAAATGTAAAGGCTTTCTATGGGGAGATGATAGAATTGTTCACCAGTGCACATAACTCTTAAGGACAGGGAGATTCATCTCATCATATGGATGACAAGAATCCATTTGATCTCACTTGTGTCAATTTTAGAACATGAAGTATATCATACAGTAGGCAGTACATATGTGGGATTCATACATATAGCTCCGAAAATGGGGTTAGATTCAGGGATGATAGTGATGTCATTGGTTAATAAGGAGAATGGTCATTTTGTGGCACATCTTCACTAATCAATCATTAAGTGAACCCCATTATGATCCACGAACCCATATTTAACAACCACTGGCTTTAGTTGAAATCTTTTGTTTTCTAGATCGGAGTTAGGGGAGTGTTATATCTTGCAACCCAAACCAGAAACCAGATTCTGGATTCCTATCACAGGAATATCCTTTGTCTTTCAAAAACTGATTATGTCCTTCCTCTGGAAAGCCTGAATTAGAGAATGGTACGGTGAGGCTGCTGAGGAATTTAGAGTTGCCAAAGGAGGTAAGTTTACAGGGAAGAAAGAAGTCCCAGACCCTAGAGGAAAAATGCCTAACTCTCATGTGAAATGATGGAACAGATGAGGAAATAGAGTCCAGTGTAACTAAGGAGGTCTGGAAATATTGCCACAAGTGTCGACAGATACTGATCAGCCATCATTATGGACTGTTAATGTCAGTGCATGCCTACACTTTAGGAACAGAAGATCAGTGACCCCAAATCTCATCTGATGCAGAATGCTGCTCCCCTGTCTACCCCTCCTCTGGGCTTGTCCTTTCTCTGACTTTCTGCAGACTTCGAGTATCCAGTATGAGTGTCTCTCTGACTGAGGGCTTTTATCAGAATTGTGGGAAGTTGCTTGGTTTGTGAACAGAGGAGACCAGAACTGTGGGGGATTTAATACCCCAGGGAACAGTCCTTAGCTAATGACTCTTGTGAGTTAGTGTGTAAATACCCCTGCTCCCGCGCCTCCTGTGTGGGATGACATTGAGCCACATGTTTTGCTGGTTTCCTCACAGGATCAACCCATTCTTGTTGCTGGCATCCTTGTGGACCCTTTAGTAAAGGGTGTCTTTTCTTTTCTGTCCACTTTCCTTCTTCCCCTACTGGGTTCCCTGTGCTCCCAGATAAACAACTTGCTCTCAAATCCCTGGCTCATTGTTTCTGGGGGAATCCAAATAAATTGAGTATCTTGTTGTCCCTGTGTTTTCTTTCACAATCAGTAAAAACCTGACATAAAGGAGTAATGTAGGAGTTTAGCCCAGGCTACTAACGCTAATTTGAATCAAAAAGGACATATTTGGGAGCACCTGGGTGGCTCAGTCATTAGGCATCTGCCTTCAGCTTGGGTCATGGTCTTAGGGTCCTGGGTTTGAGCCCGGTGTCGGGCTCCTTCCTTGGCGGGGAGCCTGCTTCTCCGTCTCCCGCTCCCCCTGCCTTTGTTCCCTCTCTCACTGTGTCTCTCTCTGTCAAATAAATAATTAAAATCTTTTTTAAAAATGGGGGACATTTTTAAAGGATCCAAGAGAATTTCCAGGAACCCGGTTGTGAGCAGTCAAGCTGGGAAACTAGAAATGTACCCCTTTGTTCTTCTTTTCTCCCCTTCTCCATCTTCCCTTCGCTTCGACTTCTTCTGCATGGCCTCCGCTCTCTTCCCTGTGCACATCCAAACCTTTCATCTCTCTGAATGACTCGCTTCCCCTGCTTCCTCCTAGTTTCTGCTTCTCTACAGCCATAGCAGGTGCATACCTGGGTAAGAGTGGTACCCAACTGGTCAAGAATCCACAAATGCAGTGACACCTGCGGCATTCAATGTCTCTGAGCCCTAGGCCCCTGGTCAAATTCTCAGGGGAGAGAGAAAACCTCTGATGGAGTCAGCACGCCTGCCTAAGAATGTGCTGCCCCGAGGCTTCTGACCTCCTTGGGCCAGTCAGTGGCACTGCACCCGCACTGGTGCCCGTGGTCAAGGAGAGTGGGGTCACCTGGCTCATTGAATAGCTCTTCCAGGGAAATGGCATGGGATGTTAAGCTAGATGAGATTTGGTGTGACAGGCAGTTGCTCTTCATCCTGAAGAGGCAAATTTCCACCATAATCTGGCAAATTATACACATTGACTGGTGTGGTGTGCAAGGCAGCAGAAGGGCAGCAGCATTGTAGGGAAGAACAAGGTGAATGCTTAGCATTTATATGGAATGTTGACATCCTCCGTTGCTTAAAGCACATAAGCCTGATTTATGCCGTGGGAGAACAAGTACATTCTATCATTGCAGCCGTATGTGCATGCTGTATGCCTGTATTTTTAAAGAGTAAATAATTTGTGGTTTCTCTCTCTCTCTCTCTCTCTCTTTTTTAACCTTAGGCAGACATTACTTAAAATTTCCAAAAAAGTTCATATCTTAAGGTCTGTTGATCTATGTGTTGTTCTATATTACGATCAATGATGAAAATACCAATTTACTTATAAAATCAAGGCTAATTTTACACATTTTAAATGTGATCACAAATTATTGGTGCTTTTAAAATTTAAAAAATGGTTAATCTTTTTTTTTTTAATATTAAGAAATGCCAACATGGGGGGCCTGGGTGGCTCAGTAGGTTAAAGAGATGCCAACGTTTAGGTCTCCCTCTGACATTCAAGACACCAAAAAAAAAAAAAAAAGAAGAAGAAAGAAATTCATAAATATCAGTAACCCTGAAATACATGCAAATATAAAAATGAGAATAATGAACAAAACCAACACGGTACCTCTTCTATATTATTAGAAAGTGGGCTTTTAACTGTGCATTTGTTCGCAGGTGCCAGAAGCCAGGTGAACTTTGTTTTTGAAATTTTTGCATTCAGTGTAATGGGAAAAGACCTATGCCTTAAGCATGTGTAGAGTCCTCCCACATGAGGGAGGCACTTCCCTGCTTCATACAGCCCACGTATCAGAGCAGAGAGCACGTCTGTCAGTGGCAGCCGCTGAGTGTTATGGCCTCCCGAAAATTAAATAAAGAAGGTTTCATTGTGGGCTTTCTTAGGGCAACAAAAGAATTTGCTAAGTCAGGCTAGTCAAATATTTTTGTAATGAACCATTTAATAATTAATATGTAGGACATATAAATGATGGTTATAGCCTGTAGCAGTTAAAATCCCGAGTTCTTTTAGGAAGAGAAAATACTCCGTATTTGATGATACTGTACTGATGGACACGTGTCATTAAACATTTGTCCGAACCCATAGGATATGTAACCCTAACATGAAACCCTAAGTGAAAGCTGTGGACGTTGGGTGATGATGGGTCAGTGTAGGCCCATCAGCTGCAATAAATGTACCAGTCTGGTGTGGGGTGTCCATTGTGGGGGAGGCAGTGCATATATGGGGGCAGGGGATAAATGGGAAATTCTGTACATTATTCTTAATTTTGCTGTGAACCTAAAACTGCTCCAGAAAAAAAGTCTTAAACTAACTCCTCAATAAACAATCAATTAATTAATCAAAACAAACAAACAAACAAACAAACAAACCCAAGTTCTAGAATCTGACAGAGATAACCCCATCTCTGAGACTTGTTGGTAGACAGAAATGTAGAGTCTCATTTCAGAGCTGATGTTTGGCCAGGAGGCAGGAATAGTGTCTGTTCTGACTGGTGTGGTGCCATGCGATGTGGATAATGGTTATCAAATAGCCTGGATAGCATCTTTGCCCAAAGGCTTGCTATAATGCTCAAGTCTTTCTGAGAGTTTGTGGGGTCCAGGGCTCAGTCCTAAGCATCTTACCTTCCTTCTTCTAGTGCATGCTTACATTTCTTCTTGCCATAGTGGGAGCACTTCCACACAGTCTGCCTGAATGTGAGGTCCTAGTCTTACTACCGTATTGCATGGACTTCTACCAGAATTACACAGATTTCAACAGCCATATTTCAACTCTTTCTCTGCTTTTGATCCTGGCTCACATCCATGCAGGGTGACCATTGTTTGAAGTCTGACCCCTCCGCTCAACTCATTGAATGTCTATAAATGCCCTTTGTCGAGCACAGAGCGTGTAAGGGTTTGTATAGATATATTTGCTTTGTTCAAGAGGATGAAAAGAATATCCTCTGGGCTGAGTTTTGAATTCACAAAATTGCTAATCGTTGATCATAACGGCTTGAATTTACGGAACATTTGGATGATGTAGCCTTTTCCCTTGCATTGAATTATCTCATTTAATTCTCATAGTAAACCTGAGGTGAAGGTATTCATATCCAAACATTACAGATGAGGTCTTGGGTGTGGGACGTTAAGTAGTTGATTCAAATTGTCCCGAAGAGTAAACGCACTAACTGGGAGTTTAATCCAAGTCAATCTGGAGATTGTGCTCTTTTCTGCTATTCTAACCTGCCTGGGGTGATGTCTCTATTACTCAGATATTTTTTCTGGGATGGCTCCTCTTCTCTCCATTACAGATACCTTCCTTGCAAGGAAGAGTCTACTGGTGGCACCTCAATCCTGTTTTTCATCTTTCTCTTCCTTTTCTTCCTCCCACTTTCTTCCTTTGCTTCTATCTTCCTGTGCTACAATCTAAGTTCCACTTAAAAACATGGAAAACATTTCTTACCAACTATGGACACCTAAAATGGAAGAAAAGAGGAGTAATTTTTCAGTAGTTTCGATGGCTTGTGAGTTGTTAGGAAGTGTTTTAAGAATAAAATTGGTGACTTATTGCTAGGTGCAATTAATGGACATGGTCTCTAACGGGGCAGGAGGCATGTGGTTCATAGTGAAAAGCATGTGGGTGTGGGATTTAAATAAACCTGAACTCCACAATGAACTCAGCCATTCACTAACCAGGTAGACTTGGGGAGTTGGTTAAACTCTTGCACCTACTGTTCAAGGCTTTTTTTTTTTTTTTTTTAAAGTATTAGAAAGTTATATTGGGGAGGGTATGTGCTTTGGTGAGTGCTGTGAAGTGTGTAAACCTGGTGATTCACAGACCTGTACCCCTGGGGATAAAAATATATGTTATAAAAAATAAAAAATTATAAAAAAATTAAAAAAAAAAAGAAAGTCTTCAGAAATAGTCATTATTTAACAGCCACTTATTCAGAGCCCTCTGTGTGGCAGCTGCTGTTCACCATTTAACTATTTCTTACCCCTCTGGGGTTGCATTTGCCCCAGAAGCTCAAGCCTGGGTATGAGAAGACCTTAAAGGAATCCATGGTAGTAGGCCCTGAGTGGAATGAGAGGGAGGGGAAGGAGCCAAGGGTGGTAGTCTTCTCCCATTGTGGAAAACAGAAATATGAGGTGTGAATTCTGGGACCAGACCATTAGTTACACAATTCAGAGGCCCCTCCCCCTCCCTTGACTACTTGGAATAAGCAGATGGTTGGAGAATAAGGGGTGTGGCTTCAGTTGTTGGAATAACTATGCCCCCCCTCACCCCCTGCAGGTTGGGCTGTTCAGGTGGATTAACTTGTTCATTGAAAGGGATTGGGGGAAGCATCAACGTGGTTATCTAAATATTTTCCAAACTATATATGGTTTTTTATTGCTGCTTCAAATAATTTTAGCCATGAAATGGGGGCATAAGCAAATACAACTCACTCACATTTGTCAACATAGAAAATCAGTGTAGCAGGAGAGGTTGTTATTTATATCATGTCTCTGTTGTACTCTCCCCTCCTCAGACCATGTATGAAAGACCATTTAATCATATGCTATGAATTCCAGGTGTGGATACATCAGAAAGAGGAAAGGGGCTGGACTAGTGGCTTACTTGGAGTCTGAAGTAATGGATTCTAAGGCTAGGTGTAGATTTAGCAGGGAGTGCCATGATCAGTTAGTGATCTTTGCATTGACGAGTTAACAGCCCATATACCCTGTATCTGCCATGTATCCCTGAGCTGCAGACTCTCTGGAAAAGGAGAGCCTCATTTAGCAGTGTTCAATGAGTGTCTATATGTGTCAGACATTATGGTAGGCACCGAAGGACCAGTAGTATATAAAACAGAGAAGATCTTCTCTTCATGGGGCTTATAATAGAGGAAATGAGAGGCAACACTATATACAGTATTGGCAAGAATTAGGGAAATCTGGCTAGAACAAGCAACGGATAAGGCGTTACAATTTGAATGGACAAAGAATTATAATATTTTTGCATCTTCCACATTTTTCTTACCAAAGTTTCCCCTGCCCTTTTTCAAAAGTGTGGGATTTAAAAAAAAATTATTAATTAAAGGGAAATGTTTTTTGAGGTGCCTGGGTGGTTCAGTGGGTTTAGCCTCTGCCTTTGGCTCAGGTCATGATCTCAGGGTCCTGGGATCGAGCCCCACAATCATGCTCTCTGCTCAGCGGGGAGCCTGTTTCCCCCCCCTCTCTGCCCACCTCTCTGCCTACTTGTGATCTTTCTCTCTCTCTCTGTCAAATAAATAAATAAATAAATAAATAAATAAATAAATAAAATCTTTGAAAAAAAATAAAAGGGAAATGTTTTATATCAGGACTATTTACATTTTTGTTAATAGCCCATTCTATTTAGAGCACCATAGACTTTTCTTAAGCAAAATGCACTATATTTCCAAGAGATGAGAGAAGCTATGCAGGCTTGTAATTAAAAATATTTAATAGATAAGCTAGTGAGTGAACATCCCTTAGAGTGCCTGGCCCAGAGCATAGTGTTAAATAAATGCTAACTGTTGCAGGTGTGTATAGTCATGTGTCTCCACAATGGAAAACAAGCAGCACAAAGGGTATTAGATTTTCTTTCCTTCAATAATTCTAAAGAGAGAGGTTGAACTTGTAGTTCTGGGTAAGATGGAACTACAGGGACCAGATTTAATGTCTCAACTTAAATGGCTATATAATGACCAAAATGCATGCAACAATAGTTTGCATAACATCGTACATCTTCATCTATTTGGGCTGCATATATATACGTATATGTACTGTGTCTCAGAGACTGGGTAGCTTAGAAATAAAATGACACTGACTTCTCACAGTTCTCGAGGCTGGGAAATCAGTGATCACAGTGCCAGCAGACACGTCCTTGTTCATAGATTGTCATCTTTTCACACAGCAGAGGGGCAGGGATCCCTGGGGTCTCCTTTATAAGGGCATTAATCCCATTCAGGAGGGATCCACCCTCATGACCTAATGATCTCCCAAAGACTCCACCTCCAAATACCTTTACCCTGGAAGTTAGGTTTTAACATATGAAATTTGGGGGAAGACAAACATTTAGTCTGTGGCTGTACATTAGGCAAAGACAGACAGTGACTCTTGAGAGAGAATAAAAGTGAGGTGAGCCCCATAATTGCCCTAGCTTATTGTTTTTTTAAAGATTTTATTTATTTACTTATTTATTTGACAGGAAGAGAGATCACAAGTAGGGGGAAGCAGGCTCCCTGCTGAACAGAGAGCCCGATGTGGGGTTTGATCCCAGGACCCTTGGATCATGACCCACGCTGAAGGCAGAGGCTTTAACCCATTGAGCCCCCCTAGATTGTTTTAAGAAAATTTCCATGCAGGAGTGGCTGGGGGGCTCAGTCAATTAAGTGTCCAACTCTTGATTTCAGCTCAGGTCTTGATCTCAGGGTCACAAGTTCAAATCCCTGGAACCTACTTAAAAAAAAAAAAAAAATTCCATGCAGACAGAAGGTTTACACAGGTGAAACTCAGTGGTCTCCCTGCCTTGAGAGATCAGAACTCGTTGTCCAGGGACTATAGCATCTATTGTGCTTAGGACAGAGTACAGGAGAGGGGAGTCCAAACCCAGGAGATAATTATGGGACTTCTAAACGTGTACCACCAAATAAAAGAGCTACAAAATATGAAGCAAAAACTAATAGAACTAAAATAAATAAACACGATTGCATAATATTAATCAGAAGCATAAGCAACTCTTTCTCAAGAAATGATAGAACAGCCATAAGATATCAGCAAGGATAAAGAAGAACGCAACACCAACCAACCAAAAGGAAGTAGCTTGATAGAAAACCCTCCAAAACAACACAACACACATTATTTTCAGGAGCCCATAGACCATATACTGAGATAGACGATGTTCTGGACATAAGATCACAAGAAAATCTTGCTAAACACTTCGGGAAACTAAATAACAAATTATCTCAAGATAAATTTTAAAATTACATTAACTTACTGAAAATAAACATACAAATCTATCAAAACTTGTGAGATACAGCTAAAGCAGTGCCAAGGGGGAAATGTACAGCATTGAATGCTTTCCATAAAAAAGAGAGAAGTCTAAAATTAGTAATATACACTTCCACTTCAAAAAAATTGAGAAAGAACAACTAAATAAATCCAACGCAAGCAGAAGGCAAGAAATAATCAAGATTGGAGCAAAAGCAAACCTCTAGCAGGAGTGACAGAAAAAAAGAAAAAAAAAGGCAATAATGACCAATATCAGAAATGAAAGAAGGTATCACTATAGACACTGCAAATGTTAAAAAGGATAATAAAGGAATATTATGAATAGCTCTGCACACATAAATTTGACAGCTTAGATGAAATAGATCAATTCGTTGGAAAATGCAAACTACCACAATTCAGCCCATATAAAAGAGATGTAACTATTAAGGAAATTTAATTCATAATTTTAAAACTCTCCCAGAAAGAAACTGCAGGTCCAGATGGCTCCGCTGGAGAATTCTACCAGTGTTTAAAGAACAATTAATACCAATTCTGCACAGCATCTTCCAGAAAATAGAAAAGGGTGGGACATAACCCAATTTATTTTATGAAACCATTATACTCTGACCTCAAAACCAGACAAAGACAGTACAGAAAGGGGAGGAAAAAAAAAAAAAACCAAACCCACAACTACAGACTAAAATCCCTCATGAATATAGATGTAACATACTTAACAAAATATTTGCAGGTAGAACTCAGCAATATATAAGACAATTATAAACCATGACCTAGTGGGTACTCTTTCATGCATGCAACAGTGTTTCAATATTCAAAAATCAATCAGTTTAATCCACCATATTCATAGGTTAAAGAAAAAAAAAGTGTGATTATGTTAGTTTACAGAAAAAAAACATTTGACAAAATTGAATACCCACCCAGGGCATTTCCTTAAATTGATAACATGTGCAAAAAAACCTTCAACTAATATGCTTAAGGAGAAAAGACTAATTTCCCTTTTGAGATCATGAGCAAAATACCTTTTGCTATTCAACATATTATGGAAGTTCTAGCTAGCCCAAAAGGACAAGAAATTGAAATAAAAGGTATACATATTATGAATGAAGAAATAAGTCTGTGCCTATTGGTGAATGACATGATGGTTTATGTAGAGAAATCCCAAGGAATCTACTAAGAAAAAGCATTTTGTGGACTATAAGTTCAGCAAGATCATAGGATGCAAGATCATATGCAAAAAGTCTACTGTATTTCTATATTCTAGCAATAAACACATTGAAACTAAGCTTTAAAATGCAATACCACTTATAATCACTCCGAACAGTAATATACTTAAGTGTACACCTAACAAAATACATGCAAGACTTGCATGCTGAAAATGTGCAAATGCTGATGAAAGAAAGAAAAGATCTAAATAAATGGAGAAACATACTGTGTTCATGGACTGAAAGACTCAACATAGTAAACATGCAAATTCCCCCCAATTGTTATACAGATTTAATGCAATTCCTATCAAAATCCCAGCAAGACTTTTTTGTAGATATAGATAAGATTATTCTAAAATTTACATGAAAAGGCAAAGAGACTAGAATAGCTGTTTAATTTTAAAAAAGAAGAAGGTGGGGAAAATCAGTTCACCCAGTCAAGACTTCTTGCATAGCTCCAGTAATCATTACTGTGTGGTATTTACGGGGGGATAGCCACTCAGAAAAGTGAAATAGAATAGAGCACACAGGAATAGTTCCACACCAGTGTGGCCAACTGATTTTTGGCAATGATTCAAAAGCAATGCAGTGGAGGAAAGATAGGTTTTCTTCCAACACATGGTCCTGGAACAATTCAATATCCAAATATCCATAGGCAGAAACCAAACAAACAAAAAACAAAGAACAAAACAAAAAAGAACCTCTATCTAAATTTCACATTTCTTAAAAAAAAAATCATTCAAGATGAATCATAGATTAAATGTAAAATATAAGATCATAAACCTTATAGGAAATAACAGAGGAGAATAATTTGAGGACCTAAGGCTTGGTGATATAGCAGCAAAAAGGAGCATCCATAAAAGAAAAGAAAATGATAAATTGGAATTCATTAAAATTAAAAATTTTTACTTTGTGAACAGCTTGTTGAGATACCAGAAAGATGGACAACCAACTGGGAGGAAATATTTGCAAATTTGATGTCTGATAAAGAACTAATATCTAAAATATATTTTTAGAAGTCTCAAGAGTCAACAATGAAAATAAAACCAATTAGAATATGGACAAAAGACTTGAGATATTTTACCAAAGAGGGATATATGGATGCAAACAAGTATGTGAAAAGATGTTCAACATCATTAGCCATTTTCTTAGAAAATGCAAAATAAGAGCATAATGAGGTATCATACACATATTAGAACAGATAAAATAAAAAATAGAGACAATCCTAAATGCAGACAAGGATACAGAAAAACTGCCATGTATTGCTCGTGGGAATATAAAATGTGACAACTCTTCTACAGTTTGGTAGTTCCCTAAAAAATAATGTACATGTGCCACATGACCCAGCAATCACGCTTCTGGGTATTTATCCCAGAGAAATGAAAATTTATGTCCCTCCCCCCTGGCCAAAATAATTGCATACAGTTGTTTGTTGTGATTTTATAGATAAAGAACAAATTAATGGTTGTCAGGAGTTAAGGATTAAGAGAGAAAAAGAGGTAGGTTTGACTATAAAGAAGTAACATGAAGGATGTCCCTGTTGTGATGAATTAGTTTTGATCTTGATTGTAGTAATTGTTACACAAATCTACACATGTGATAACATGGCATAAAACTATATAGATACCTTATATTGTATTAGTACCTGATAATGATATTATGCTACAGTATACTAAAAGATATAACCAATGCATTATCAGTATCACTAACTGGGTAAAGGGGGTACAGTACCTTTCTGTAATGTCTTTGCAACTATCTGAATCTCTAATTATTTTTTTAAGACTTTATTTATTTATTTGACAGACAGAGATCATGAGTAGGCAGAGAGGAAGGGAATCAGGTTTCCCACTGAGCCGAGAGCCTGATGCGGGGCTCAATCCCAGGACCCGAGGATCATGACCTGAGCCAAAGGCAGAGGCTTTAACCCACTGAGCCATCCAGGCACCCCCTGAATTTCTAATTATTTTGAAAAAAGTTATAAATAATTTTTAACTTCAAAGTGTGTATTATAAATTCTAAATCAACCATTAAAATGGTAAAACACAGTAACTTCTAAAAGCCAACAAAGGGGATAAAATAAAATCACACAAATATTTAATTAACCCAAAAATAGATGGGAAAGGAAGAAAAGGGAATGAGGAACAGATAGAACTAATAAAAAGATGATAGATTTTAACCTAATCATATCAATAATCACATTAAATATGAATTATCCAAATATGCTAAGTTAAAAGACAGAGATTGTTATAATGAGTAAAACATAAGGCCCAATTATAGACTGTCTACAAGAAACAAACTTTAAATATAAACACACAAATAAGTTAGCAATAAAAATGGAAAAAATGACATTTCATGCTAACACTAAAGAATATCAGAGTAGCTGTATTAATCTCAAATAGATGCTAGGGGAAAAAATACTTCCTGTGATAAAGAAAGTTGTTTCATAATATAAAAAGGCCAATTAGTCAGTGGGACAAGGCAGTCTTAAATGCTTATGCACCTCATAATACAACTTTGAAGTAAATGGTACTAGAACAGACTATAAGGAGAAGTGGCCAGGGATTTCAGTTCTAGATTTTTAATAACTGGTAGAATAAATAGCCAAAAAATCACTACGTATATAGAAAATATAGAACAACAAAAGAGTGTAGAACAACTCTATTAATCAACTTGTCCTAATTAGTAATTATAAAACTCTTTACCCAAAGATAGCAGAATGCAGATTATTTTGAAGTATGCAAGGAAGGGTTACCAAGAGGCCCTATTCTAGATTGGACTACTAAGAAAACAAACAAATAAAATCCCCCCAAAAAACAAACAAACAAAAAATCAACACCTTTAGAAGACTTAAAGTCATAGAGGGTATTTTTTGATCAGAGTGGAATCGAATTAGAAATAAATGACAGAAAGATAACAGGGAAATCTCTAAACACTTGGTAACTAAGCAACATATTTATAAGTAATTCAAGAGTCAAAGAGGAGATTTAAAGAGACATCAAAATAGACATTGACCTGGATGAAAAGGCACATACAGTGCATCAAATTTTGTGTGGTGTTACTAACAGTACTTGGGAGAAATTTATAGCATTAAACTTTTTAAAAAAAGATTTTATTTATTTATTTGACAGACAGAGATCACAAGTAGGCAGAGAGGCAGACAGAGAGAGAGAGGAGGAAGCAGGCTCCCTGCAGAGCAGAGAGCTTGATGTGGGGCTCGATCCCAGGACCCTGAGATCATGACCTGAACTGAAGGCAAGAGCCTTTAACCTGCTGAGCCACCCAGATGCCCCACATTAAACTTTTTAAAATAAAAATAATGGTCTCAATTCAGTTATTTCATTTACCTGAAGACAGTAGAAAAAGAGGAAGTTAAACACAGGGTAACTGGAAGAAAGGACATAAAATATATCAGAATATAAATCAACAAAAGAGAAAATAGGCCAAAAATAGAGAAAATCAATAAAATTGAAAGCTGGTTCTTTGAGGAGATCAGTAAAATCAATAAACTTTTGGCCAGGCTTAGGAAATGAAGAGAGAAGATGCAAACTAGAATATCAGGAATGAAAGAACTTATATCACTACAGACATTAAAAGGATGATAAGGAACAGTTTGAACAACTGTATGCCATGCAACTCAAACTTTTGGATGAAATGGACAATTTCCTGGAAAGGCAGAGAGAGAGTTCACGCAAATAAAAAAAAAAAAAAAAAAGAAAGAAAGAGATAATCTGAATTACCTGATACCTAGTAAATTAATTGGATTTATAGTTTGAAATCTCCCTCAAAGAAAATTCTAGGCCTTTTTGACTTTACTGATAAATTTGAAAAAAACACATTTATAGAAAATCAAAAAAGAAGAGGTGCTTCCTACATCATTCTAAGAGGCTAGCATTACTCTGATACCCAAACCAAAACAAGAACAATAAAAAACTTTAAAAAAAGAACACTACAGACTAGGGTCCCTCATGGACATCCATGTGAAAATTCTAAGCAACATGTAGCAAATCTGATTTTCATATACATGTATATATATATATGTGTGTGTGTGTGTGTGTGTGTGTACATATAAATCACAAAATAGTATATCTTATTCCAGGATTGCAAATATGCTTTAACATTTGGAAATCAAATTATATGGTTCATCATATTAAGAAATTAAACAATGTAAAATCATGTGATTACCTAAAAAAGCATTTGAGAAAATCCAATATTCATTCCTGATAAAAATTCTCAGCAAAGTAAGAATAGAACAGAAATTCCTCATCTCTTAAAGGAGCATTTTATGAAAAATGTAGAGCGATGTGCTTAATGGGGAAATACTGAATGTTGTATCCCTAAGATTAAGAATGAGACAAGGAGGTCAGCTCTTAACATTTTCTTCCACATTGTACTCATGGCTGTAAGATCAAGAGTCATATGCTCTACCGAGTGAGCCAGCCAGGCATCCCTATACTAATATTTAAATAGTATATGATTGAACTGTATATTGATACTAATGCTATGTGATTTCTAGGCTTAATATCAAGCCCCAGTAATCATATAATGTTGCTACTGCTGTCTTATGATACTTTAGTCATTATCAGGTTAATTGAGCTCCTATTTTGGGCTTATCATTGTACAAAGTGTACATGGTATAGAAAATAGAAATATTGTTAAGTGTATTTCACATGTCATGAGTACTCAGTATTCTATAAGTCCAGGTGAGGTTCTAGTAAGCATGGTAATTCAAATGTTGATGTCTAGCTCATGGGAACCGCATCTCCCAGATATCTTCTTCAGGTGTCTGGGAGACTCGCATCTCCCAGATATCTTCTTCAGGTGTCTGGGAGACTCTGGCAGGTGTCTCATTTGTGTGCAGACTCAAATCTGATCTCTTTATGGGGAGTTCTACTACTCTGCAGGCATTCCCGCTGCATGAGGTCTCTGAGACATGAGTCATTTTACTTGCATTCTGTTGGACCTCCTCTGTATGCTTCATGTTATCAGAGAAAGCCTGTGTAATGTGCGCAGTGGGAAGACTGTTAAATGACCTCACTAGGCTGTCCTGTGTCACCTAGAATATAAGTAGCACAGCTGATAGAGTCTATCCTAAAAGTGGTACTGCCAGCATCTTTCTGTGGGTACTCCTCTTAAAATCTCAGACATTGTCTTTCATATATATATATATAAAATAAACTTGTTTTGCCATGCTGCCCTCAATTCTCTCCCTCTGATCACTATCTCTTTTGCACAAGCGAAAACACATCTTCTAGGCACTGTCCACCTCATGGATATCAACTTCTGCAAATAGATTTGCCGGTCTTGTCAACCTACATGCCCAGATATGTCTGAATCACAATTTATTCTCAGCCCTGACCCACCATCCAAAGTCATTTTCTTCACATAAAACTTTCATAGGCAATCCATACCTTATAGCTTCACAATTGTAAAACTGGTAGAAAACATAGCACTCTGTCAATCTCAGCATCATGAGGATTAGGCTGTGTTTGCTAACTTTCTCCCCTTCTAAAAGACATACTGTACAAGACTTACGAAGTGTGACGTAATGGATCTTCACTGGCTTTTATGGTGTCATTTTACTGATATATATCATATTAACTGAACTTGTTTATCTAGTGAAATATTTTTTTCTAATGTTATTTATGGTGTTATGTAGTAGTCTGTCAATTAGGCAATAAATTCACGTATTCAGTTAAATACAATTATGGGTCCAGTACCATGCTATGTGAAAATATCAGACCCATTCTTCCTCCCTCCTCTCTGCTTCCCTCCTCCTCCTCCTCCTTCTCCTCTCTCTCTATCTCTATCTATCTGTATATATATATTATAAAACTCATATATTTACACAGTCATCTATATAAGCCATATATGTACACATATGTGATTATACACATAAATATGTGTGCATTTATACACAGATACACCTATTTTATTTGAAATATATGTAGTTTGGATTTTTTTTTTTTAAATTAAGCTCTACACCCAACATGGGGCCTTGGGGCTTGCACTCATGACCCCCAAGATCAAGAGTCACAAGCTCTACTGAATGAGCCTGCCAGGTGCCCCATGAGATTGGTTTTGAATGTATTAAGAATTCTTAGAGATAATAATCATTTGTCTTAGTTTTTATTTTTCATTGAGTAAGATTTTGTTCAGTACCTACAGAATGCTAGGGATTCAGCCAAGACTGGCAAGGTTCTTGACTGTTTAAGGAAGAACCTAGAACTCAGGAAATAGTTGAGTAAGATAAGTGGTTTTAACAGGGAAAAATAAGGGATCATGGGACCATATGGCAGGAGGAGCTAATCTGAGTAATTCTGGAAATTCTGACAAATCTGTCTATAGTTGGTATGGGAAGCCAACCTTCACTGAGCAACTACTAGAGAGACCATATGGTGTTCCAGGAAACAGGCTGTAGCTCAAACACACCTGGATTTGAGTCTTGGATCTGCTATGCATTAGATGTGAGCTCTGGTTTGGGCCAACTGCCCATCTTCTCTGAGTCTGAGTTCCTTGTTAATAGAGTAAATCAGTAATAGCATCAACCTGATGAGATGAGAGAATGGAGGCTCGTATAAAGCTTGCACAGTGCCTGGTTTAAAGGGAGTTCTTCACACATGAGAGTTATCATTTCTCCCAAGAAGCCCTCAGTGGATATAGGCTCTCACTGTTGGTGCTATTACTTACGTGTTTTATACTCATAATCATGAGGTAGGGCTTATATTCTCCCCAGTTTATAGATGAGGACCCTGAAGTTCTAGAGAGTTTAAATGACCTGAGCTTGAGCAGATACTGAGAAGGCAGCCAAGCTGATTTCAAAGTTTCTTCTCTCTCCCTTCATTGCATAGTTTATTGACTTCCTATACATTCATCTTTTGGGGATATCCTAATCAGTATATTGGGGGCAACAATCTACGTGACCTCATTGAATAATGGGCCCACAGAGTTGCAGTGCACAAATTCTTGCCTAAAAATAACAGTGACTTGGAAAGTTTTTTTCAGTGTCAACAGACAGCCTTATGATTAAAACCACTGAAGAATACAATGTAAAATGTTTTCATTTCCTCTTGCTTTCTGTCTCTCTTGGAATAATAGTCAGCAGGAAACACATTTCTGAAAGACTTCTTTTTCTCTACATCCTCAGAATATAATAAGGACCCAGCTAACTGTCTCTGGCTGTTGGGAGTTAGTAGACACAGAATTGAAAAGAAGGTGCTCTCAGAGTTTTATGAATTTTTCTCTCTAACAGTCTTGGGTTGGAAGGACATCTTTGAAATTGATGTAGCGATCACCCAGGGGCTAACATTAAGATTTCAGTAGAGGTGTGTAGGGTTATGATCTTTCTGTTACTGTCAGAACTGCGGCTGTTGTATTTGCAGTGAGTGGTGTGCTGGATAAAGCCAGAGGAGATCTAGGAGGAGGCAAAACAAAACAAAAACAAAACAAAACAGGGAAAAAAAAAAAAACCCAAAACCTATTGAGTCATGGGCTCTACCGGAGGGCGTTTGTTAAAGGTAAATTTATCAATAGCTGTTAAGTCATTCATATTGAATAATTCTCATAGCCTCACAGCACTTCTTGGTTTTAATAATGGGTCAGAGAGAGGAGCTGGTGATGGATGTGATATTATGGCGTTTAAGCACTTAATTGCAACTGAGCTTAAAATGGCAGCAGAGAAGCTAAAACTGGGCTGGCTCCAGCATAATTTATGTTTGCAGACTGCTAAGACACTCTATTTTTTAATTCAAATTGAATATTTCTTGACATATGTTTCTTGCTCTGGTGTTACCAGCAGTTTGTCAGAGAAGGGAGAAACGTTGAAATTACCTGGTCTCTAGAGTAAGATCTAAAGGTTTACCTTGTCCATCACTTTAATTGAGATAAATATAATAATAGATTTAAAAAGTCACATCTGTAGTGATGCTGGGGCATAGACATCCATTCACTCAGACTTCATTTCTTTATGCATGGGGATTGGGGTTGTGTGTGAGAGCTAGGGCTTTGCCTTCATGGACTAATTATTACAGCGGCGTGATTTCTAAGTGAAATGGTTTTTGAGTCACCAGCTGGATGAAGTACTACAAAGGCAGGACACATACTACCCCTCTGTCACCTGAATTGGGAATTTATTTATCCTGGACTGCAGGAAATGTTGAAGAAAGCCAATAATAGCACTTCATTTCTTTCGTCCATTGGTTATCACTGTCTTGCTACTTAAAATGTATGAACCGATAAAGCCAGGAGCAACAGTCCTGGGTGTTAAAACTGCACCCTTTCTTACCCTATGATCTTATGAAGAATAGGTGATTATCGTAACCCGCTTGTTATTATTTTCATAACAAAGCTGTCTCCAGCCAGGTATAATCTTAGGCTTACATAATTGAATTTTAGACGCTGCTGGTTTATATGAAATTTCCACGGGTGCCAGCATGAGTCCAGGATTTAGCAAACAATATTTTTAATTGGGATTTTATGTCCTTGCCCTCAAATCAAGCACTTTAATAGGATCCCAGTTGGAATAGGTGACTCAGTAACAAGTTACCACGGCTTTCAACATCAGAAAGGTGTTAATTTCTCTAGTTCCTGCTGAGCGTCCATCTACTCTAGTGACCCACCGCCTGCATGTGCCATAAAACCAGTGTTTTGCATTCCATTATGTTCAAAGTATAGCCTTAGTAATCTGCATATTTCTTGCAGGATGTGCTGGCTCCATTCCACCAGAAAACATTAAGATGGAAAAGTATTAAAAATATTGATTTCTCATCTATAACATTGAAGTGATAGATTGAAATGAAATTTGGATGCACTCCAAACCTCCAATAACTTTGACATTATTGGATGATATGAGATGATCTCAGTCTAATTAATAGGCTGTGTCCACGTGACGAAAGTCAGGAGAAGGAAGCAAGAGATTGGCCATAATTTTTCACAGAATTTTACACTTTTCAAAAAGTATGTGGGATTTTGAGATCCATGATGACACTCTCCAGAGCTGAAACTTGCTGGTAGCTGGACGCTGTGTTCTTTTCCATGTAGGTTCATTTTTGAAAAAGAGTTAGTACCTTTTTCAAGAGGAGGGTGATACACTCAGCTGAACTGTGTAAACTTCTTTAGACTTTTCAGGTCATGTTGCCATAATGTTCTCCATTCCCCTGCCCTGGATGATAAGTAATAATAACAACACACACACACACACACACACACACACACACACACATCCCTCTGTATGGATCCGTTTCATCCAAGGCAAGCATTTATCTGGATTTGGTACCTTTCTCCCTTTCCTCACCCTACTGCTTCCTGACTTCTGCTTTTTCATGTTGTGAAAAAAATCATTACACTTTATTTCTACTCTCATTCTTTCCCTCATTTTTGGATTCGGGTTCTCCCTTTTCTTCCAGCCAGTCTGCTCTCTATTTCATTGAATCAGATAGTTGAGGTTTTGTTTCTTCGCAAAGAACCTTTATCTTTCTGTTGGCAATGTGTTCTTAAGCAGTGGATTCATAACAATTTAATTTGGTTGCTTTAGAGAAGAAAACATGCACACTCTAAGCATATTTTGGGGGGAGAGTTGTGCAAATTTTAAAATTAATGAACTATTTTACAGTTATTATCAGGATAGTAGTATCATAAAAACACAAATATTAAACTTAGGCTAATGTCATGTAGGCTAAAGTAGGTAGGGGACTGGTGATGACATTTGAAATTTACTTGGAAATGCACCAAAACCAAGAGTTGATGGACAGATGGAGTGATGGGTAGATGGACAGACCTGGGATAAAGCAAGCAGAGTAAAATACTAATCATAGAATACAGGGAGCAGGTATGTGGATATTTGCTACAAAGTGATTTCAACTTCACTGTAGGTTTGAAAAGTCTCAGAACAGAATATTGGGAAAATAGCATCCAAAAGTTAACAACCGCACTGATGGCTCACAGCCCGAGTTAAAAATGTGAGCTTGTATTGAGCATCTATTCTTTGTGTCAGGAAGCCTAAATGGAGCGGGATCATCTTGCCTTCACCCCAAATCTCCCCTTCTCTCTGTAGCCCCACATCTCCTTGGCTGTTTGCCCCTGCTCTTTGGAGTTTTATTGTATCTGCCTTGATAGACACAGTGCAGTGTGGGCCTCGGCATGGACTCCTGTAAGCAGAAGCAGCAGAAGACCAAAAGGGAGAAAGAGTGATGCATTTCTTCTCTTCCTTTAATTCCCTTAGTCCCACCCTGAGCCTGCCCTCCTCCCCCTCCTCCTCCTCCCCTTCTTTCCCCTCCTCCTTCTCCTCCTCCTCCTCCTCACTCTGGAGTCAGAGTTAGTGGAGCGGTTCTGGCCTTCTTGGATTTATGTGGCTCGGAGTGAGAGAACGCGGCCGCCGCTGAGGCTGCTGTCTGTTCTGCATTGATGGAGCTTCCTGGGCTTCAGGGATTTTTGCCGAGCTGAGTTTTACGGTTGATACGCTCTCGGTCATTTGTCATAAAATCATTCCAACCAAGCTGTTGACTGGTTTGCATGCTTAATTACTGAAGGGGAAGAGAATAGCTTCTTTTGGAGCTGGGTGCTTATTTGGATGCCTTCTACGAGCTCACTCATCATCTGGTCCCCAGTGATCGCCGGGTAGTTTATACAATACACATACCACCCTTCGGAATAAAAAATAAAGACACCCAGGATTTTACCTAAGTATTCTGAGAAGTGCATACACAGATCATTTCACCTCTTACCAGGATAGTATTTTCTTTTGAATATAAATTGATCGCAAAACTCGGCACTCAGGCAGTTCCAGCGATGCAAGGTTTCTGCTCTGGGTTTCAGATCAGAATGTTCACCTGGTTTATTTACATTAATCTCCAGAAATGCTTTGCTGACTCCCCCCAACTTAATATACTTGATCTGAATTGCATACAAGGTGGTGGGTATAATTATCTCTCTGGAAAAAAAAAAGTTCATCTAAATCGGAGTTAAATTTATTTGTGAACGCAAAGCTATCTTGGGAATAGCATTTCAAAACCTATGGTCAAGGGTTTAGTGTCTGAAGTGCTCTCCTTGTGGTGTGGTTATAATTCAGCTCTTCTTTTCTTTGCGGGAAATCAAAACGCTCTCTGGGCCCCACCCCTGCTCCCTCCTCAACATTAATCCCTTACATGCAAATTCCCTCTACAAATTGGCCTCCATTAGCTTTTGTCATTGGTTGCATTACCACTGAATATTTAGGGAACATGTTTTTATATATGAGATGCTTTTGGAGAGGGAATCAGGAAATGGAATGTTTAATGCCAAAATAACCTGTCAGAACACCTTAAATATTTACCACCGTTTGGATGTTTCATTTATCTCTGTCAGCAGGGCATTGTGTTGTTTCAATTTTTTATCATGGAGCATTGTGGCTCTTTTTACTGGAAGGAATTAGAACTTTAAAAAAAAAAAAACAAAAAACAAACTTTTAATCACCCCACTATAAATATAATGCTGCACAATTTTTCTCTTGTAGCGTTCCTTTGCTCTTATTAAAAACAACTGCTTGTCCCTCCTTCTTCAAGCTTCTCTCCCTCCCTTCTTTTAACTATTGCCCTTATTCGGAGCCATTATACTTAAAGTAATCTGGATTCTTTCAGAGCTGCCAAAAGGGTGAAATTGACTTTTTGAGAATGTATTGCTGAAAACTGCAGCCGATGCACTTTCCCCAAGTAGAAACATCCTGTGTGTTAAGACCGAGAGGGACAATTTACAGCCAGTTTCAAATTGGTAGCTGAGGTCAATAAGTGTCCCCTCGTGCAATCGCATCAACCTTGTTGGATGACAGCGCACAAGGGGGTGCCTCCCGGGGTGCTGCCCCTGGGGACCTGGCCATGGCCGCCTCCGCTGGCGGCAGACTCCTTCTGCAGATTTTACTTATTTCGGCATTCACCATAGAAATCTTCTGAAAATCTAAACTTTTTCAATGATTACTAAAAAGTGTATTAACACTTACATAGCAGCCTGGGTGGCTGGGTCAGTTAAGCCCCTACCTTCAGCTCAGATCATAATCTCAGGGTCTGCTTTTTCTGCTGGCTCTGCTTCCTCCCCCCGGCTCATGCTTTCTCTCTCTTTCAAATATATAAATAAAATCTTAAAAAAAAAATGGGAAAGAAAATATCGATCAAACTTTTCTTCATTTTACCATTGAGAAAAATGAGGGCTTCTATGACTTGAAACTATATGGTTTCACTTCAGAGACTGCACTCCTTGCCACATCGTGAGTTTTGAGAACTGAGAGACCTTGGTGTTATTGAGATACTGGAAAGCTACCACGAGAGTCAGTCCTGCACTTCCTTTGTTAGTGTAGACTAGAGATAATTTAGTGTAAAATGTCCCAATAAAAATTTTCCCCAAAGCATATGTAAACCACAACATAATAGATTTATCAAAGTAGCAGAATGCTATTATGTTCAAAAGATTAACCAGACCGAAGCTATTTGTCATAGCAACGGGTGCTATAGTTGACAAATTACAATTGAACCCAGTTTGTAGCAAAATGTTAGGCAGAGCCTTGGCACTGATGAGTTGACAGGAAGTGTCCAGACTGGGATAGATCTGAACAATTTAAGTATCATTCAGAACAGAGGTAAACCATGTTCCCAAACACCCCAAACCACTCCGAGGAACCACAACACATCTTTGACTCTAAAGTGTATTAGTAGCAAGACACGCCGTCCATTTGATAATTTTTAATGGAAAAGAAATACCACAGGAAATATTCCCACAGATTCTCAGGGAGTGGGATTATAGACACTTACAAACTTGTAGTAGGGGACAAGAGGTGGCATTATCTTAGCAATAAGGAAAAATATGTATTTAATTCCAGATAATGTGCTTTACCCCTAATGAGATAAAAAACCTTTTCCTAATAAAACCTATGCACTGAAGGTAATGGGTGCTAAGGGAGGGAAGGGAAATCATTCGGGAGTAGGCAGAGCCTGTTCGGGCTTGACTACAGAATGGACCTTTAACTTGTATCTCTCCGGACAAAGAGTTGATCACATTGTCACAAGAATAGATCTCCTTGCTCCTGGTTAAGGGTTCTGTTGGGAAACAATGAGCATGGTTAGATTCTACTGGAGGGAAAGCTGAAATGGAGTAGAAGCCCTGGAGTTCCATATTACCTATCTCAGTCTTGCCCATTGATTTTTCTCCACCGCTGACTTCATTTTAAGACATGTCAGCCTCCCGTGTGCGCATATGGGTGCGTCTCTGTAGTTTCTGCCCACCTGACGGGCGCGGTCATTCCCCTGTGAGGGTGTGAGGATTTCTGTGGCGGGCCTTCTTTTTTTCACATGCAGGGTTTTCTATAGACCTACCACCTTTTTGTGCTTTATAGTTTTGCCTTTTCTTAAACTGAAACTTTGACAGTAGCCTTGAGGAGACCTAGCGTGCACATAACGTGCACATTTCCTATGCTTGAATGAATTTGGGTTGAAGAAATAATCACGAATGTGTGCAAAGGTCGGAGCATGAGGAAGGATGTTCATCACTGAGTGTTCATGGAAGCAAAAAACTGAACATTACCCAAATGGTCTACAACAGGAAGTCGATTAAATCAAGCAGGGATACCCCTACCAGGATCCCCATTCACTTATTTATTCATCGTCCGACAAATAGGAGTGAGAAGGTACTTTGTATCAGGCCTTGTGGAGTTTTTTGAATGTATCACCTTCAAGTTCATTAGAAGTGATACAGTAGACGAGTCATCAGTGGGACAGAAAAGTCTCCCAGGATATTGCTAAGGGGAAGTCCAAACTCTATGTGATCTTATTCTCCTAAAAACAGAAAAGGATAGTGGGAATTTGTTTTAAGGAAAGAAAAAAAATATACACACACACACACACACACACACACACACACACATACACGCACACACACTAAAATGGTAAGTGTTGTTTTCTTTGACTTATTAGCTCTTTATTCTCTAAATGGCCCATAATGAACACTACATGTCTTTGAACAGAAAACAAATTGCAAACATTTTTAAAAGGCAGTTGTTCTCCGAGGCTAGAGGAGAGCATTAGCACCCCGCTAAAATATTTGTTTCGACTTTTCTGTTACATATAAAGGTGAAGGGAAAGTCAGTATGTTTTTAAAGACTTTATTTTTTTAGGCTTAAGTTCTACAATTTAAAACTGCACATTCAGTTTTAGATAAATAGTACTTTTTTAAAAAAAGATTTTATTTATTTACTTGAAAGAGAGAGACACAGCGAGAGAGGGAACACAAGCTGGGGTGGAGGGAGTGGGAGAGGGAGAAGCAGGCTTCCCACGGAGTAAGAAGCCCGATGTGGGGCTCATTCCCAGGACCCTGGGACCATGACCTGAGCTGAAGGCAGACGCCCAACAACTGAGCCAGCCAGGTGCCCCAGATAAATAGTACATTTAAGATTGCCCTTATATCCCTTATCCATACAGCATAGCTCCTCCCCAGTTACCAAAATTCCCTCCAAAGTGACACATCGGTTGTATTTGAGGAACCTACCCTGACATCAGTATCTCCCACAGCCATAATTTACTTAGTGATCATTTTTGGTTCTGTACCTTCTGTGGGTAGCCCAGCCGTGTAATGATAGGTGTCCATCATTATAGTATCTTATGCTGTGTTCTGCCTATTGACCTCCTCTGACCCTGGCCCCATTCCCTCCCATGTCCACTGACTTTTTGACTGTCTCCATACTTTTGCCCTCAAAATGGGTCTACTCTTTTTCTTTTTTTAAGGCAAATGGAAGATTTTGACAAATTACCTGTCTTTTGACTCTTGCTGTTGTAACCAGTGATAACTTCGAAACCAACGAAATGCATGCATTTGGGAGAAAAAAAATACTTAAAAAATGATAACAAAGGTCATCCTGGACTGGGTGGTATGTGAAAAGGCTGGTGGTAAATGGTTTTAGAAGGAATTACTAGTTTCCCTGACAATTTAGCATTCAGTACAGTTCTACATTGGCTTGCTACAACCATGACCTTATTGACTGATTTGGGTAAAATTAAATCAGATGATCCACTGGAATAGAGAGCTTAAACCTTCTATTTTCTGCAAGGTCTGTGTTTAGGTTCTAAAAATAATTGGGGGGGGAATGTTTAAGTCAACTCCCAGCCTTGGTGTGAGGTGCAGGGATGACTATATTCAGTTCATTGCATAGAGGAGGGTCAGAAATTCCCACTGGAGATAATGCCAGCAGTGTGTGGCCCCTGGGAGCAGGGCTGCCTTAAGCCACACTGCCCTTCAAGATTTGATTTTTAATGGGTATGTCTTCCTTGCTCTCTCTCTCTGCCCAAAAGTTTTCTTGCCATCTTTCCAATTAATAAGAAAATATCAAACAGAGCATTAAAGTTTATGGCTTCACATTTTTGAATTAAATCATCTATTGATTAGTTGGGGGCTATTATTAAAAATCAGCACAACCATGTCTGACAATGTCTTAAAAATATCCCTCATGATGACTTTGATCAAATCGTAAATGGTGGATCTGCACTTTATTTTAGAGGTAAAGGAGGAAAATGAGCAATAAATTTCCTGGCTAGGTAATTGGGAGAAAAGTAATCTATTTAATCAGTCCCAAGAGCGGGATGATTCAGAGAACTGACATTGGAATAATTGGTTAAAATATTTTTTTTTGTCTGAAAAGATCATTTATATATGTTTAAGAAAATATTCTATAGTGGGCTCAGAGTTAGCATTTGCATGTCTTATGCTAAATTGGGTTTGGTTTTCAAGTATATACATAAGGTGATGGTTTTCTTCTGTCTTCTTTTCCCTTCTATTATACTATCTATATGCTAATCAGTCGAGCACTGACATCTTTCCTTATAAGCAGATACCTCTTTCCCACCCAAGTCCTACCTCACCCCCCATCTCTTGCACTGAAGCTCACTTGTCTTTGACTTTTATTTGTAACCACAGACCACTTATTCCACCCATATCCTCTTTCCCTAGCTCCACAATTCTTATAGCCACTAAAATGCAGTACTGTGTACACGTTAAAAGGAAAGTGTAGAGCCTGAAGTCTAAATCCAGTTCTATCTCTGCTAGCCCAGTAACCTGGGAAAGGTAACTGAGCTTTCTGGACATCTCTTTTCTCCTCTGTGAAGTGTGAGTCACAAAAAATAAAAACTGCATACAGCTGTAGTTAGAATTAGCTAAAGGAACATTAAAAGAACAATTTGGAAAGAACCTACTACATGGGAAGTGATGGATTTTACTTTTATTGGTGCATGGAATCCTGATTTCTAAGAGAAATACTGACTTTTGTCCTTGGTAAACTGGTAATATGTTAATGTTGTGTTTTGTATCATCAATGTTTAGCAAGCCTTACTAATGTGCAAGAATCTAAATATTAGCAAATAACATTTAAGTGAACATAATGACACAATGGAGTTATAAGTCACTTGTCCATAAAAACATAAGAAAAGGTTTGTATTTTGGGGTTTGTTCATGGCTCACCAGTACCGTCTCTTCTAAATTATCCTCTGACAATAACATGAAGGATTGATATCCTATGCTGCTGTATTGAATTCTCCTCCAAGAATCTTAAAGGTAGAAAAAACTGTCAAAGTCATGTCACCAAGTTTCAGTCCCAGTGCCAGAACTTCAACCAATTTCATATTAAATAATATATTTTGGGTTTTTGTGATTTGCCTAATAGAGGGTTGGATTCTAGAGACACAAAATGAATAAGAAGCAGACTCTGACCCAAAAGGGCATAGGAATAGTCCGGAAGACAGACAAGTAAACAAGACAATATAAAAACCAAGTGTTACCAAGGTCATAGTTACCATGAAAAGATAGAGAATATACCTTCCTTCCTGGGATGGGTATGAATTGAATCTTAGGGGAAAAAAAACCCAAAAACCTGAAAAAGATGTGTCATCTAAGTTGAAAAATGGAGGACAAGTAGGAGTTCTCCAAAGAAGGTGGGGAAAGAGAGGAGAAAAAGTTCTCCAGTGCACACAGATGTGCAGATCGAAAGTATCATGTGGACTAACCACATTCCTTTAATAGATATTTATTGAGACCCTAAAGAATGCCAGGGCTATGTTTTAAGGACTTACTAAAATGTCATATCAGTCTTTCCTTCACCCCTAAACTGAGCTCCTTTAGGGAAGAAACTGTTCTTTTTAACTCTGCTAACCTAAAGCTCTCAGCTCAGTGTTTATCACGTGGAAAATGTTCAATAACTGCTAGTTGAAGAAATGAATTAATCAATAGGTGCCTTATCACAGTGAGCTCTTGTGAAGTCGTCGGTAAAACCATCGAGCCTGACTGGGTCAGTGGTAGAGACCGATAGCACATCACTAGTGATCACCCTCCTGGTGGATAGCAATGCATTTAATCAATGAACTTTGGCACAGCCATTCAACCAGCAAACAGTGTCTTCATCTAACCCCAACACCTCCCTTATTCACAAAGATTTTACACCACCCAAATCAGATGCATGATTTCTGGCCTTTCCTTTGGCCTGACTCACTTGGGATTCTTGCTACAGGGGAAATGAGCTCACTAGCTTGGGATAACTTTCTTAGTAAACAAACTGTAGTTGACTGCTGGTCATCTATGGCTATTTTCTGTTTTTGTGTCTTACCAATCACGTATTTCATTTTCAGTTCTGCTCTTTGTCAAAGTATCAGGTCTTGGGCACTTGTGTGGTTCAGTGGGTTAAGCATCTGCCTTTGGCTCAGGTCATGATCCCAGGTTCCTGGGATCAAGCCCCACATCAGGCTCTCTGCTCAGAAGGAAACCTGCTTCCCGTCCCCCTCCTCTCTGCCTGCCTCTCTGCCTACTTGTGATCTCTCTCTGTCAAATAAGTAAATAAATAAATAAAAATCTCAAAGAAAAAAGTATCATGTCTGCTTTGGAATCTACTTTTTTATTGGAATATGTGCCCATTTAATGTAGACTGACACTACCTTTATCATTTTGGAAACACCTGACAGAGTGCAAACCGATACTACATGTTTAAATACATGAACACCAAAATGCGTGAGAATAGCAAATTATCTCTTGCCAAATTTTACAAGGATCTTCTGAAATTTGTGTATTTAATTTGTGTATTTGTGTGCCTGTTCTGTGAAAGAACCTGTGCTAAGTGTTTGGATATATCGCATGGTTCCAAATAGTAATAAGAACTGAACAAAGATGATTCTGGAGTTTCTTAACAGTGGCTATCAGGAGAATGAGGTAGCAGGACATTAGTGCTGTGTAGATGCTGTGAAGGGTGATAAACTACACTTAGTTGATCTTATTAATCACTCAGAATGGGCTCTGAAATATATGTGCATCATTTCTGCCACCTAGCCATTGTGTTTGGAGAGAGGAAAGTGGGGAGTTCTGTGGTCAGTCTAAGTCTGGCTCTGCTAAAAGTCCGTCTTTTGAGCCTCTAAATTCTTCCTCTTATTTTTATGAACATAGAGTACAGATTAAGCAGGGCACAAGAGCATTTGAGGTCACCTCGTTTTGTCCTGGCTATGCACAAATGATCAAGCACAGCAGTTTTGGAAATGCCCCAACCTAGAGGCCAAACCCAAAATACTTCCTCAAAGTCCTGTTTCCTAATGGGAAAGGCACCGAACGACACCCTGTATCCCATTAGTTCTACTTGTGTCTGGTAAGAGGACAGCTTGATGAACGCAATCCCACAGTGTTCAGTCCAACTTTCTCTGTCCATTCATCCCACAGATATTTACTAGATGTCTACTGAGCAGTGGGGCAACAACAGGACGTGAGACAGACATGGTCCCTGTCCCTAAGGAACTAACATTGCACTTGGAAAAAGCAGGGGGAAAAAAGAGTAAACAAACTAGTTAGAGATTATAAGTGTTATCAGTAAGCAGGTAGGATATGTAATGGTGGATAATGTGTGTCAGCCAAGGTGATCAGAACATGTCTTCTGGCAATATGAAATTTACAGGGAGACCCACAGCATGAGGAAGAGTCCAGGAGGAGTGTCCTAGGCTGGTAGGAGAGCAAGTACTAAGATACTGAAGCTCAGAATCATGCCTGTGGTGGTAAAACACAGAAAGTAGGGACTTGGAATGAATGCTGGAGAGACAAGCCGAGATCTGAGCACTAAGTGTCCCGTCAGCCAAGCGTTTGGGTTCTGTTCCAAATGTCACGTATTCTCAGCTCAACTTTGCACACAGCAAAATTCATTCTATCAACCACTGGAAATGAAATATAGAGCAAGAACTGCTTGTTAGAAGTCTGTGTGTAACTATTTCTCATTATTGCAAAATTTTGGATGGAAAAGAAAGGAAAGAAATAGGAGCCTTTTGATGCCACTAGCATTTGATTTAGTTACTGTCTCTTTGTCTTTGCTTTTATATATGTTCTTTGTCTCTTTGTGACAGAGAAAAGAAAGAATTCTTCCTTTCTAATTTTTTTAATGTTCAGAGAAAAGCATAACTTTTCCTACCTGAGCATCTGTTTGTCTGTCTGTTTGTTTGTTTTTTTTTTTTTCTTATAACTGCTATCATAGTCTCTATGCCCTGTAGGTCACTTGGCCCTTCCTACCCCAGTCAAATGTTGTCTGTTTTATTTTATTTTATTTTTAAATTTTGGGGGTGGGGGATTCTAGAACAATACTGGCTAGTAAAACTTTCTGCAGTGATGGATATGTTCTGCATCTTCACTGTCCAATAAAGTACCCTCTAACCACATGTGACTGCTAAGCATTTGAACTGAAGCTAGTGCTACCAAGGGACTGAATTTTAAATGGTATCTAATTTTGATTATTTCAATTTACATATCCACATGTGGCTAGTAGCTATTATCTTGGACAGCACAGCTCTAGAGCCTCTTTTGAATGTCCTACTGGTGTTTCAGCAGAATTCACAACTGGAATTCACAGCAGTGGTGGTCTTCATGAACGGTTTTGGTTAACCTAAGTCAATTCTATTTATGATAAGAACTTTATACAGAGTAACTCTTGTTTTCATTTTTCCAGCATCGTTTTCTTCTTGCTCTGGTTAAATAGCTCTCCTTTCCTTAGGGAACTCTCTCTCTCCCCTTCTCCCCCTGTTCCTGTCCTTGCAGAGTGCTGACTCCTTGGCTAATAGTAGAGTTGAGTGTGTTACCTAATTCTGCCAACTAGCAAAGCTCCATCTCCCAGCCATAGGGTTTGGCTAAAAGATGAGCATGGGACCCAAGCCCAGCCAATGAGAATCTCAGAAGGATTGTTGAAAGTCGTAACAATCAGTATGTTGAGATGGGAATTGTTGGTTGTTTCTGAACTCCCCTGAGGACTGAGTGCCCAGCCCCTGAAACTAGCTCAGTCCAAATCCAAAGTCATCCTTACATTTTTCACTCATATGAACCAAGATATTATTTTTTTTTTCTTTTTCGCTTAAACTAATCTGAATGTTTTATTTGAAAACCCTCCAAGAAAGTTCTGGTAAATACAATAAATGATGCAAGCACCCTGAAAGCTGTATGCTATTCGTCAAAAACCAAGTTTCTTAAGTTCCAGTACTGAACACAAGGAATGATGCTAGAACACTGGACATAGGCAGCTGTGCAGACAGTGGAAAATAATACTATATAGGAGCTAGGGGATTTTCTTCCTCAGTTATTTAGCTAGAATGTGGATCTGCCAACAAGGGTGTTACTTTTGCTTCCTACAAAGATTAAAAATGGGGGCGCCTGGGTGGCTCAGTGGGTTAAGCCGCTGCCTTCGGCTCAGGACGTGATCTTGGGGTCCTGGGATGGAGTCCCACATCGGGCTCTCTGCTCAGCAGGGAGCCTGCTTTCTCCTCTCTCTCTCTCTCTCTGCCTGCCTCTCTGCCTACTTGTGATCTCTCTCTGTCAATTAAATAAATAAAATCTTTAAAAAATAAAAGATTAAAAATGCTGCAATTCCTTCATTGATGAAAGTTAAGTTTTCATCAATGGGCTAAGGTTTAGATCAGAATAAGATACTCTTGGGATTAAAAAAAAGGCAACATGAAGATGTTATTAAAACAGTGCAGATGTTATTCTGGATCTGTCTAGGTGGGACATGAGAAGTAAACTTTTTAGAAAAGGAAGCCAGTTACGATATTGTCCCCCAAACTTGCTTCGTTTCAGCCTTCTGAGAGGAACAATGACTAAATGTGTGATTGTGAATTTGTGTGTGTGCCTGCACATATGTGGTTTTGTAGCTTTCTGCCTCATCTCCTTCCCAGGGGGCTTCTTTCAGTGGTGGGACATGGATTCTTAGTCGTTTTGGTGTACTGGCACACTGGCTTAGTGATAATGGCTAAACTAAACCCTTCGGTCACGCTCAGGAATTTTGTCTTTAATACGAAATAAATATGTGTTTCTCAAGCAGTCGTCTGCCTGCCCTTGGCACAGTTTCAGGCTGGGAGTCCACTTCCTGAAATGCCTCCATTTCTTGTCTTGTATAGGCTCTGTCGTTAAAAAGCAGCTGTCAGTGGAAACTGCTAACACATTTCCTATCACTTATCTGTGCCTGAAACATACCTGAACATGGCCAGCAATAATTCAAAGCATGGAACATGAGAGATTACTGGAGTGTTCCACAGTGCTGCATAATACCCTTCTCTCTACTAGTGGCACTTAGTGACGTAAGCCACTCAGGTTTTCAGAAGACCTCAGCTTCGTGTTCTGCCGCCTTCAGTGATAACTAAAGATCCATTGTCTTCCCAAGCACGTGTGTAGGATGCGGAACCCGGGGTTGCTACATCCCCTCCCCTCTCTGCTATAGGGTAAGTGATCTTAGGACTAAGTCTATCTGTAACTTCAAGAAGTTGGTCTTTCCCAGGAACATCTTTTCTGACTTAATTAAAATCGGTCCTTTGGGGGGCACCTGGGTTAAGCTTTTGCCTTCGGCTCAGGTCATGATCTCAGCGTCCTGGGATTGAGCCCGCATTGGGCTCTCTTCTCGGTGGGGAGCCTGCTTCCTCTTCTCTCTCTGCCTGCCTCTGTACCTACTTGTGATCTCTCTCTCTCTCTGTCAAATAAATAAATTTTTTAAAAAACGTAAAAAAAAAGGGTGGTTCTTCAGGATACATACCAAACTGTTAGCACCAAATGACCCTGGAGTCCTGAATGGGATATCAGAAAGAGAAAATGAGTTTATCTTTACTCTTTTTAAAATTTTTGTCTGTTTGTTTTGTTTTAAGACAATAGACTTTTCATTTTTTAAATAATAAAGAATGTTATTTAAAAGAATTTTCAAAGTGTTTTTTTTTCCTCCCAGTGTGGGTGGTTTTATATTTTTTCCTTAAAAAATACAAATGTAAATGTTGCAAGAAAATCAAACATAGAAAAATATGTAGAAAGATAAAACTGTCCTTCCATGCCACAAAAAGCGTTTTAAATGTACTTCCCCTTCTGGAGCAAAATTCTATCAATAGTATCCATTTTATATATATTTACAAAAATATTTAGAGATAGTGGGTACATCTGAAAGAAAAAGATGAGTAACTGTACCCCTACGTCTTTATTGGATAAAAATAGGCAAACACGCAATTTTGTTTAAATATGACCTCTCTCTGTAGTACATGTAGAGATAGCTGGGTATATCTGCATGGTACTTATTCTACTTATCTGCACATACGTACATATGCGTATGATGTTTTATTTGCTTTTTCCATTTAACAGTAAATCATGGATGTTCTCCAGGTTGTACACATTCACCCACCGAATTCTTCCTAGCAACAGCCCAGCATTCCGTAGGATGCCACATGCATCCATGGGTGTGTCTAAATAGTTCACTCAACCCCCTCCTAATGAACACTGGATTGTTCCCCATTTTGCCTGTTGCTGTAGCAGGATCCCGGTTCCTCACGCCGGAGTTCTCTCTGGCATCCCCAATTTATGACGATTGCTCCTGAATTTCACTTCTCTGTGGATATTCTAGAGCCTTCTCTGCTAACTCATGTTCCCTGCTGAAATAGGCGAAGTTCATGCGGCTCAGTCTCTGCTGGTGATTTGTGTGCTAACAAAACAAAGGAAGGAGATGTGTTTTTTTTCTTGTTTTTGTTTTTTGGGGGTTTTTTTTGTTTTTTGTTTTTTGTTTTTTGTTTTTGTTTTTGTTTTTGTTTTTTCAATGCACCTACAGATATGCGGAGTGTCTGGCCAGGGATGATGGTGCAAGACACATTCTGAGGAAGCTCACCTCAAGTTTGAAGATGATTTCTTTGGAGTGACTTGAAATCCAAGTTCAAGTTTCTTTCTCATAAGTCTGTTATTTGGAAGGAGATTTCATGAACCATTCTTATTTATCTTATGCCTTCTGGGCACAGGCCTTTTATGAGATGGGTATTTTTAAAAGAACAACTTTATTCTTGGGGAAAGTTGACAGGACTTTTAATGAGGGAAGAAATTAGAAACCAGTGCTGGAGGCAACATGGTTAATAAAAAAAAAAAAAAAAAAAAAGGAGGGGAGACAAGGAACAGAAATCTGGTTTAAATGCTCCTTATTATGGTTGTTATTATAAATATTCTTGTATGTATCCATTCATAGTTCTAGGTGAGAAAAGCTGGGCAGCTCTTGGCTTTTCTTTTCTGGCAAATGATGATCGCTTCTGCACATGCCCCTTGTTTTACTTAAACTTGAACAAGTCCTGTGTCGATTGAAATCATACAAATAACATAATGTATTTAATGTTCTAGAACAGGGGTCGGCAAAATACAGCCCAGGGGCCAAATCCGACCCATCTGCTCATGTTCGTAGTCAAGCTTTTTTGGAATGCAGCCACCCCCATTCAGGTATGGGTCCTGGCTGATTGTATACCACAACCGTAGAAATCAATAGTAATACAGCCCCTCCAAACCTAAATCTTTACTATCTGGCCCTCTACAGAAAAAGTTTGTCTGTCTAGGCAACCTCCTTTGTGTGTGTGTGTGTGGGGGGGGGGGGATCAATCCCTAATGGGAGGCCCCAGAACGTTCAGGAGGTTCTTTCCTTGTGAAAGTACAAGACTAAACCACATAGGCTGAATTCTTTCCCCTGTCTGCTTGGCCAAGGAAATTACTCTTTCACAGGAAGGGTGTGAGCACAGGAGAGAGCCTGATGCTGAGTAATAGGGCTGGATCTATAGCAGATAATGCAGCAAAGTTGTTAGTGATACAGAAGAATCACATAGTTGGGTCTGGGAATTACCTCCTTTTATGGGCTGAATTCTTATGTTGAAGTCATAGTCCCCGGGACCTCAGAATGTGACTATATTTGGAGAGTGGTCTTTAAGAAACTAAGTTAAAATGAGGTCACTAGGGTGGGCCCGAATCCAGTATGACTGGTGTCCTTATAAAAAGAGATCAGGGCACAGACATACACAGAGGGAAAACCCTGGCAAGTCCCCTGGAGGAGATGGACATCTGCAAACCAGAGAGAGAACCTCGGGATAGACCAACCGTACCCTGCCCATACCTTGATCTCAGACTCTCGGCCTCCAAAGCTGTGAAAAAATACATGTGTGTTTAAGCCACCTGGTCTGTGGTACTTTGTTACCGCAGCCCTCTGCCTAAGGCTACCATGCTGTCTTCTTAGGTAGGATATATCTCTTGCCATAATGTGCTGGTCTTTCTGTGTGTCAGTCAGCAGTTCTCAACTGGAAACAGTTTTTCCCCCAAGGGGACATGTGTTAGTGTCTGGAGACATTTTTAGATTGCCACGATTGGAGGAGGGCATGCTACTCATATCTGGTGGGTAGAGGCCAGGGACACGCCGAGCAGCCTATAACTCACAGGACAGCCCCTAGTAACCACAAATTACCTGGCTTCACCTATCCATCGTGCCAACGTTGAGAAACCAACATGGAGTGGAAGACACATCTCTTTCAGTCCCCTCCTCTTGCTTGCCTCTTAGACCTCGGTGTTCTTTGACAATGCTGGAAGAGTTTAACCCCTCGCTAAGCAATGTGTCTGGTGTCCATACAGGATCATTGAGATAGTTTAAACTAAAAGAGTTCCTTCAGCCATTAAATCTGGCCAGTAGATTTCTGCTAAGTATACTCCAGAAAAATGGTTAGGTGCTGCATGATTTCTAGGACATGGACATTGGCTTATTGAGGGCCAGTCTTCCTTTCAATGCTGTTGGCTTCCCCAAGTTTGCAGCCGATGGGTGGTGCTGGAATGGGGCAAGGAGGAATGAATGATGAATGGACGGTGAGCCTCCTAGGTAGAAGTGGGCTTGTGGGAAGCTTTCTTTAATATCATATTTTATATACAACTGTGGGTCAGGACAGGCTGGTGGGTATGCGGTGCCTGACCCTAGTAAGGGGGGGAAGATCGATCGTGCTGAAACAGGGAGCCGTCCAAATGATTTATTTATGCAGCAATGCCTCTCTCAGCTTCTTTGGAGGTGGGCACAGACAGGCTTGTGCACGTGTGAGGGTGTGTGTGTGTGTGTGTGTGTGTGTCCGTGAGTGTGTGAGTGTGTGCTTGCACGTGTGTCCTCCCATGATCCTCCCAGTTTCAAGTGATCCTATAATTAGCTCCTCAGAGACCAGATAATTACACTTTGCTTTTTCTACCTGTAAATGCTCATTTGGCTTTCTGATTTCTTGTTAATTTCTTAGCTTTAAACCACCCAGTATAGGGCTTTTGGCAAAATATCAAGTTATCAGAACAAAGAAGGGTACTCTGGGAAGACAGCTGGAATATTCCAGAGTCTCTGTGGCTGAGACTGGCCATTGTTTTCTGCCTAAATTTGAGAAGGAGCTTTTGAGGGATTATTTTTGAACATATCTGCTATATTCTTTCCCAACTAAAATGATGTCCTTCCAGGGAAGGATCAGAATGTAGTCATTAGATCTGGACATTTCAAATCTGGTAGAGTACACAGCATAGCAAAACAAACCCTTGCATTCTGTGTGTCGAGATCATAATCGATACAACTAGGGCCTTAAAAAAACTGGTTCCCACACCAAATTCAGTATGTATAGCCCCATTTTGTCTCTACCAGAGAATGTGAATTCTGGTAGTCTTCCATCTTGATGTCAGTCTAGGATTGTTCAAAGAATTGTTTGTAAAGGAGAAGAACAGAATTCCAGTTTATTAATAATTATGAGTAATCTAAATCAGCTATTGTCCAATAGAACTTTCCACAGTGATGGGAACATTTTACATCTGTGCTCTCCAGTAGAATAACCATGAGCCCTCCCTGGCTATTGGGCATTTGAAAGGTGATTAGTGAAACCGAGGAACCACATTTTATATTTTATTTCATTTTAATTAATAGAAACTTAAACAGCAGCATTGAGCAGTGACTACTGTATTGGAAAGCGTAGCTCTATATGGCCTGATCTCATCTTTAAAAAAAAGAATATGAATATGTATTTTTACTGTTTATGTTTCTACCCATACGATGTACTTAAAAGTATAGACCAAAAGCCTCTAAAGATACGTATCAAACTGTAAATACCTTTCCGGTTGGGATTGGAAAGGTGTAAAGAAAAGATTTTAACTTTTTTATTTTGCCAAAAAGAGAAAGGGAAGATTAATGGGATTAAAAACCGAGTCAGATAAATAAACTGAGACTAATTATATCATAGAGCCAACTGGGTCGAGCCACCTCCTTGTGTTACTGTGGAAAGGCAGGGAGGGAGGAGGGCTTGACAGTTATCTCTGTGACCCAGGCAGCCCCTCCTATTCTCTCCAGTCATTTCAGAAGACATGAATCTGGGGTCTCAGTCATACAGTCCTGGTGTTTTGTGCAGTCAGCACCTAAATAATCATTCCAGAGGCTTTCCAGGCTGTGTACCCGAAAGCAGAGAACAGTGAGAGAGGAGGAAGGCACCTAAACAAATGCATGAACCATAGTCAGTCTCTGAAACAAAATCCATGTGTTTTATGAAAATCCCTTATTGTGGAAAGCCATGTGCAAAGCCCCCGTCTTCGCTTGGCTGGTAAAGAGCAGTGAATGCCTCTTTCTAAGTCTCCTGTGAATGACAGAGAAATTTCTAACCAGGGATTGTGTTTACAGGTTTATGGATTCCTAGTTTGAAGGCAGCCACACTCCCCCCACCCCCGCCAACCCTCCCTAGGTTATGGAAAAGAAATCAACACTTTACTTCCTTGAAGTGTGGGTTTTTAAATGTTAAGGTGGAAGGAAATAAAATGAGAGAGAGCAAGGGAGTATAGAAAAGAATGCACCGAAGAGAAGCAACAGACTGAAATTTAAAATGCATAGAATTAACCCATATATAAGATTCACTAGAATTACAGAGACTGACCAAATCCCATCCAGGATTTACACAGGTCCTGGGTAACTTGGAGATTTGGAAACCCCTCTGGGTGGGCAGTGTTTCCTTTAAGCATGGCAAATCAGTATGCCCCTTCTATGCTCCAGAATTGTTACAGTGGCAACAATGCTGTAGAGCTCTGCATATCTTTTGAGACTTAGTGCCTTCCTGCGACTAAGCCCCACTAGGGTGCTAAACCTTTCTGCAGAGATGCAATCAAATTAGAAGCTAAATTTGATACTGCAACAGGTTACCACCTGGGATCACAAATGGCGTACATTTTATATATATATATATATATATATATATATATATATATATATATATATTTTCCTAGCATTATGAAATGAACAAGGCATATGGCCTAGTTTAGTTTCAACAGATATTAATTTTTAAGTGGAAATTTACAACGATCTTTGTCTAGTTCCTGAATTCTCTCCAAGATTAAAACTCAGTTATGTGATTTTGTGCAGTTGTAATAAAAGTGAAGAAACGGATGTTCTCCTTAGATGGGCGGCCCATTGATCTGAAAGCTACCTGAGGGCAGGGGATTCTGCATTAAGCATGCTAGCTCCTCATTTTAGTAAATTGCTAGAGTAGAGTAGGCAGTCTTCTATGCTATGTGCCAGGTGTTTATTTCCCTGTATTCTGACCCTCAGGAAAGTTATATGATCTTGGACCGAAGATGCATATGTGCCAAGAAAAGAGGAAATTCTAATGCATATTTTAACATTGCTTTTTAAAAAAAAATAGTAATTGATTAGTATGTGAGCACATGGACAGATTATTTCCCTCTTATACCTCATGGATAGTATTTATTTTAGTACTTAGGTGTCCCTGAGAAGAATAGGGGGGGGTGGGGAAAGGCCCAAGGATAAAAAAAGAAATAAAACCTCTCAATATGTTTTCAGCGACATATAAACTCAACTTATTTTTTAAATGATTTTATTAGGAAGGCTTCTATACTCTATTTTGTAATTCATTTCCCTGAGGCAACTTTAGACTTTGTCAGTCTATTTGCAGTTCCTATCAGGTTAGGGGGAAGAAAGAAAGAAAGAAAGAAAGAAAGAAAGAAAGAAAGAAAGAAAGAAAGAAAGAAAGAAAGAAAGAAAGAAATGAAAAAAAGAAAGTATAGAAAAATGGAAATTTTACAAGTGACTCAGGTTTTTGTTTTTTTTCTTTAAGTCTAGTTTCTCGCCCTGACAGTTACTTCAATCTGTAGACCTTGATGTTTTAATCTCATACATTCTGATAGAGCTAGATGCTTGTAACTGGTGGATTGGATAAATTTTTAACCAGAAAGTTGGAGATGATGAGAAAACACAAGGTGGGAGGTTTGCGTTTTGCTCCTTGTAGTGGAGCCATCCTCATTTCCACTTTTTGCGCTGAGAGCATTCCTGGGACGTGTCAAAGCGGCCCAGAGCTGACTTGCATCCGTATTGAATCGGCTTCGTCTGAGCTTTCCGGAATTTCAATTTCAGCTCTGGTGGTAATATCTATGCGTGAACAGCAGAAGAAATATCAGTTTAAAACTCATATAAATATACATTTATGCTCCATGTGCGAACTCATAACATGTGGGATAAATCTTGTCATTTCCACATAAGTGGGAAAACACACGGATGGAAAGCAGGACGCACTGTTGAGAAAGCACGTTACGGATTCACAGGGCAAAGTTATACACTGACGGTTCTGTGAGAATTGAATTCGGAAGATGAAACAAACAATCCATGATAACAGTTCAGTCTCTCTGATCATCCTTGTGAGTAAATTAAAATATTAATTTCATTTCAGGGTTGTCTTTCAGTGTCATATCATAGAAGATAGTCAACAGGTATCAAAGCAGAGCATAGTAAAGTGAATTCTCACGCACTTCAGGAATTGTTAATTCATGACCAGTTGTGTTTCATCTCTGACCCCTCCTCATTTCTTCCACATTGCTGGATTGTTTTGAAGTCAAGGCCAGACACCATACATTCCATCCATCAATGTTTCAGTATCTAGCTCTTAAAGAGCAGGTCCGTTTTCTAAAGGTGCTCACACCTCGTCCTGTAACGGTGTTATTGATTCCCTAAGACAATCAAATATCTGGTCAGCGTTCACCTTTTCTCAGTCGACTTACCTGTTTGCAAAGTTGGTTTACTTGAATTGAAACCCAGAGAAGGTCTGTAGATGCAATCAGTTGATAGGCCTAAATTTCTTTAATTTATATTCTCCCCATCAGTACTTTTTCTTTTTCCCCTTGCAATCTATTTCATTGGAATAAGCTGTTGCCCAGAGACATTTTCAAAGGCAGTATCGTTAGTGTGCATTCTTTTATCTTTTTTGTGGGGGACAGGAAATTAGCCTGATAAATCATTGATCGAAACCATGACACCCGTCATCCTGTTTCATGGGTGAATACTGGCAGCAATTTGATATCAATTATGTGTGTGTGTGTGTGTGTGTGTGTGTGTGTGCGTTTCACGTTTTAAGGAAAATGACCAGAAGTTGAGAAAATCGTCCAAGAGCTAAATTAAGGTGGGCGAGAGTTACTGTCACCTAGGGCTCTTCTGCAGTTGCGTGAAAAATAACAGCAGTGATATTTCTTAGCTGCTTGAATTGGGGATTTTTCTTTCATGGGTAAACTATGGCTCTCATTGACATTGATTTTTTTGCACTTCTGAGTGAAGTAAATATGGGCATTTCACATACAATATATTACTCTTAGGAAATACAGGATGTGACTCTAGAAAGTGGTCATGGTTCCCTCCCCCACCATAAAGTATTCATTTTTTTTTTAAATTTATTTATTCGACAGAGAGAGAGATCACAAGTAGGCAGAGAGGCAGGCAGAGAGAGAGAGAGGGAAACAGGCTCCCCACCAAGCAGAGAGCCTGATGTGGGGTTTGATCCCAGGACCCCGGGATCATGACCTGAGCCGAAGGCAGAGGCTTTAACCCACTGAGCCACCCAGGCACCCCCAAGTATTCATTATTAAGTATTGTGTTATATTTCATTCCTGAGCTAAGGGCTCTGCCAGGTCTGGCCTATTCTTGAGGATAATGACAAAGGTGAAAATCTGGAGAAGTCTTTCAACCCCCTTCCTAATTCATGTAAGAGTTGACGTAACACAAAACAGTGGGTGGTGGGCCATTAGCCACCTCTTTTCTTAAGCTATCTCTGTGGCCTGGCAAATTGCCCCAGTGTCTCGGGTACAGAGCTTTGAGGGAGTGGGGTTTGTGGACAGAGATGGGGTTGGTGTTTCCAAGCTGTGCAAAAGTGCACTGACCCTTAGCAAGAATGGAGGCCAGACCACTGGCACGAAGAGCTCCTTGGGTCTGTGCAACACTTTCCCTTCGTATCATCACCCAAGCATACCCCGTAGCATTTCCTCCTGCCACTTAAGGAACCACCTTCAAAATGTAGGGACACATTTTCCACTAAATGTGCTGGGTTTTACTTGTTTCCAATTTAAAAACAACACTCAGAAGTACTCATCAAATGCCCTTTATGTTCCGCGCTCCACGTGAGCACTTTTTAGGAGCTGTCTAGTTTCATATGATATGAATCCAAAGGGCCATTCCTATGGCTATTATCACCATTGTCCAGACGGGGATATAAATCTCAAGCAGGAAGCAACAGTAAGTAGCACCATGACAGCTTGTTTTAGAATATTGAGTTAGTAAAATGCAGACTTGGAATTTACTTGGAGTCCGTTAGACTCTCAAACCGGTGCTATGGCCAGGTTCCCTTTACAAAAAGGCACTGTGAGGGAGGGATCTCACTAGTGTGTGTAGGACCTCCTACACAGTGCTTAGCATCTCTGACCACCCTCCCCAGTGGCTGCCTTTTGACCTAGGCCCTTGGACCTGGGGATACACACATGAGTGGTATAGTTAGCCCTGGGGAGGCAAATCTGGGCATGAAGTCTACATACGGGGTCTGAAGTGGGCCTGTCCACTTTTGTCAAAATTTTGGTGATCCAAGGCCCCTCCAAATGAGTGGGGTTCACAGTCCACGTGTGTATACTCCTGACCCTGTGGGCCCTTCACTCGTGGGGTGGGTTGTGTCAGAAGGGGATCCTCTCAAGTATGGGTCCAGAGAGGACCTAGAGCTTCTTGGCTCTCAGGTCTCTTAACACTAACTGTAAATCCTCCTGTGTGACCAAGGTCCGTGCAGTTTGCCCCACGATGTCAAGATGAGATTTCCCACTGTTCCCGATGACGTCATTCTCCTCCTAACTTTGGACTTAATCATTGCCAACACTGTCATGTCCTAGGGCAAATGAAAGAAACATTTTTGCAGGTACAAAGCAAAACAAAAATAATGTAGCCCCTTCACAGATGGTAGCCATGCACATTTCAGACAGAACTCAGAGATCCTCAAAAGGAGATTATCTGAGCCAGGAAACCTCTTTAAAACCGTAAATGAGAAGTTCATTTCCCTGTGGGGAATGTGAGGAGAGTGCTGTTCTGTGCTTATTGAGAGCCAAATAAGCAAGGAAAGGGCTTTCTCCAGGACTGGGTGGGCCCTTGTATTGTGGTGCCCACAGCCAGCTCTTTCCTTGAACTGCTGGAAATCAGACACATAGAGAAAGCCCACCCAGTGAAAGCGAACGATGAGGTCCCAGTGTGGGTCACGGTCACTATTGACTACGAGTGGGAAATTGATTTGAGGACAGGGCAGTTCAGGCCAGAGGGAAGAGAGTTGCTTAATCAGCAGCCTCTTTTCTAAAAAGGGCTTATTGACTCTTAAGGATCTTATCTGAAAGTCAGATGGCCATGCACGGCCCCCTCATAGGTCGCCCATCCAGCTGAAACTCCCTGCTTTGGACTTAGGTTGGAATGTCAGCAGTGAAGCAGTTGGTTTGAATTTTGAATATGGGAGAAGAAAGCCTCCCTGGTAGCTTGTACCTCTACTGGATGCGATGATTCCGTGCCCCAGCTGAGTGCTCGCCAGAAACATTGATGAAACATTTATTGGGTGTGTAGAGCTAAGGTCACGTGTAGCACACACAGACAGAAATTACTTAGATAGAGGAGATGCTATTCTCTGAGGCACTTGCCCACCTGATCTGCCCATTCTAGGCAGAAGAATCTTAACAGCAAAAGCCAGAGTGGTCCCGCCATATTCAAGAATTCCTCAAGAACAGTACATAAATTCTTTCAACTTGAAATTTTATATAGAAATAACAAAAGGTTTAAGACATCTGTAGCAGCAACAATGCCTTATATTTTCCAAATCCATTTTATTTTTCTCCTGGGCATGCGTGCAGTTAGTCTGTGTCTCCAAGCCCGGTTCTCCCCATATTGTTAAATTGGCATCATGTGACTGTATTCTGGACAATAGAAAGTGGTTGTAAAGGATGTATGTGTACTTTCAGACCTATCCATAAACCCCCTGTGTGACCGTCATCCTCCACAGTGACTCTGGAAACCAATTCTGATGATGCCAAATGGTTTTGTCAGTTCAGGCTATTATAACAGAACACCATAGACTGAGCGGCTTATAAACAACAGACATTTATTTCTCACACTTTGGGAGGCTGAAGTCCAAGACGAAGGCACCAATGGATTTGGTGTAGACCGCTATCTTCTCACCATGTCCTTAGATGGGAGAAGGGGAGAAGGAGCTCTCTGGTGCTGATCCCATTCACAAAGGCTCCCTTCTCAGGACCTAATCACCTCCCAAGGATCCTACCTCCAGATACCATCACTTTGGAGGTTAGATTTGAGCATATGAATTCTGAAGGGACACAAACATTCAGTCTATAGCATCACTTTACAAGATAAAAGAGATTGGATCTTTGAGTGCTGTATGATCATAGAACCTCTCTAACTACCCTAGGCAGAGTCACAAATGATCATGGAGCTCATATTGGGTTAATCCTCGCGATCCACAGTCATGCGTTAGAGAATTTAGTCTCTCCCAATAATACAACTTAACCCAAGGCTATCAAAATAGAATTACGTTTCTTTTCTTTTAAGATTTTTAAAAATTTATTTGAGAGAAAGGGAGTGTGTTTAAGCAGTGGGGAGAGAGAGAAGTATGCTCACCACTGAGCAGGGAGCCCAACGTGGGGCTCAGTCCCGGGACCCTGGGATCATGACCTGAGCTGAACGAAGGCACTTAACCATCTGAGCCATCCAGCTGCCACAAATTCCATTTTTGTTACACTGTAAAGATAACATGAGCATAGTTCTATACTACAGAGAGACATTCTAATATTAGGATCCAGTCTAATTTTACTAAATAAAAGGTTTTCACTTTTATTGAGTGAAAAACAAGTCAGTAGTGTGATTGCTAAGTTGTAGGGTAGCTCTATTCTCAGGTTTTAGAGGAACCTCTATACTGTTTTCCAGAGTGGCTGCACCAGCTTGCATTCCCACCAACAGTGTAGGAGGGTGCCCCTTTCTCTGAATCCCTACCAACACCTGTTGTTTCCTGACTGGTTAATTTTAGCCTTTCTGACTGGTGTAAGGTGGTATCTCATTGCGGTTTTTGATTTGTATTTCCCTGATGCCAAGGGATGTTGGGCACTTTTTTGTGTGTCTGTTGGCCATCTGGATGTATGCTTTGCAGAAATGTCTATTCATGTCCTCTGCCCATTTCTTGATTGGATTATTTGTTCTTTGGGTATGGAGTTTGATAAGTTCTTTATAGATTTTGGATACTAGTCCTTTATCTGATATGTCATTTGTGAATATCTTTCCATTCTGTCAGTTGTCTTTTGGTTTTGTTGACTGTTTCCTTTGCTGTTCAAAAGCTTTTGATCTTGATGAAGTCCCAATAGTTTATTTTTGCCCTTGGTTCCCTTGCCTTTGGCAGTGATTCTAGGAAGAAGCTGCTGCAGCTGAGGTTGAAGAGGTTTCTGCCTATATTCTCCTCAAGGATTTTGTTGGATTCCTGTCTCATACTGAGGTCTTGCATCCATTTGGAGTATATTTTTATGTGTGGTGTAAGGAGATGGTCCAGTTTCATTCTTCTGCACGTGATTGTCTAATTTTCCCAACACCATTTGCTGAAGAGACTGTCTTTTTTCCATTGGACATTCTTTCCTGTTTTGTTGAAGTTTATTTGACCACAGAGTTGAGGGTCCATTTCTAGGCTCTTTTTTTTGTTCCATGGATCTATGTGTCTGTTTTTATGCCAGTACCGTACTATCTTGCTGCTAACAGCTTTGTAATAGGACTTGAAGTCTGTAATTGTGATGCCGCCAATGTTAGTTTTCTTTTCAACACTCGTCTCGCTATTCAGGGTCTTTTCTGGTTCCATAAAAATTTTAGGATTATTTTTTCCATTTCTTTGAAAAACATTGCTGGTATTTTGATAGGGATTGTGTTAAATCTGTAGGTTGCTTTAGGTAGCATAGATGTTTTCACAATATTTGTTCTCCCAATCCATGAGCATGGAAAGTTTTTCAGTTTCCTTGTGTCTTCCTCCATTTCTTTCATGAGTACTTTATAGTTTTTGGAGTACAGATTCTTTGCCTCTTTAGTTAGGTTTATTCCTAGGTATCTTGTGGTTGTGGATGCAATTGTAAATGGGATTGACTCCTTAATTCCTCTTTATTCTCTCTTACTGTTGGTGTATAGAAATGCACCTGATTTCTGTGCATTGATTTTATATCCTCACACTTTACTGAATTCCTGTATAATTTCTAGCAGTTTTGGGGTGGAGTCTTTTGGGTTTTCCACATAAAGTGTCATATCATCTGCAAAGAGTGAGAGTTTGACTTCTTCTTTGCCAATTCAGATAACTTTTATTTCTTTTGTTGCTGATTGGTGAGGCTAGGACATCTAGTACTATGTTGAATAGCAGTGGTGATAGTGGACATCCCTGCCGTGTTCCTGATATTAGGGGAAAAGCTCTCACTTTTTCCCCATTGAGAATGATGTTCACTGATATTAAGGTATGTATCCTCTATCCCTACACTGTGAAGAGTTTTGATCATGAAAGGACACTGCACTTTGTCAAATGCTTTATCAACATCCATTGAGAGTGTCATATGTTTCTTGTTCTTTCTTTTATTAATGTATTGTATCACATTGATTGATTGGTAGATGTTGAAACAACCCTGCAGTCCAGGAGGAAATCCCACTTGGCCATGGTGAATAATCCTTTTAATGTACTGTTGTATCCTGTTTGCTAGTATTTTGGTGAGAATTTTCACATCTGTGTTCATCAAGAAAATGGGTCTGTAATTCTCCTTTTTGGTGGGGTCTTTGTCTGGTTTTGGGATCAAGGTAATGCTGGAATCATAAAATGAGTTTGGCAGTTTTCCTTCCATTTCTATATTTTGGAACAGTTTCAGGAGACTAGGTATTAATTGTTCCCTAAATGTTTGGTAGAATTCCCTGGGAAGCCATCTGGATCTGGGCTCCTGTTTGTTGGGAGATTTTTGGTGAATGCTTCAATCTCCTAACTGGTTATGGGTCTGTTCAGGTTTTCTATTTCTTCCTGGTTTAGTTTTGGTAGTTTATATGTCTCTAGGAATGCATCCATTTCTTCCAGATTGTCAAATTTGCTGGTGTATAGTTGCTCATAATATGTTCTTATAATTGTTTGTATTTCTTTGGTGTTGGTTATAATCTTTCCTCTTTCATTCATGATTTTATTCATTTGAGTCCTTTCTCTTTTCTTTTTGATAATTCTGGCCAGGGGTTTATCAATCTTATTTATTCTTTCAAAGAACCAGATCCTAGTTTCATTGATCTGTTCTCCCGTTCTTTTGGTTTCTATTTCATTGATTTCTGCTTTGATCTTTATTATTTCTCTTATCCTGCTGGGTTTAGGCTTTCTTTGCATTTTTTCTCCAGCTCCTTCGGGTGTAGGTTTAAGTTGTGTATTTGAAACCTGTCTTGTTTCTTGAGAAAGGCTTGTATTACTGTATACTTTCATCTGAGGGCAGTCTTGCTGGGTCCCAAAGATTTTGATCAGTTGTGTTTTCATTTTCATTTGTTTCCATGATTTTTAAAAATTCTTCTTTAATTTCCTGGTTGACCCATTCATTCTTTAGTGGGATTCTCTTTAGCCACCATGTATTTGTGTTCTTTCCAACTTTCCTCTTGTGGTTGAGTTCTAGCTTCAGAGCATTGTGGTCTGAAAATATGCAGGGAATGATCCCAGTCTTTTGGGACTGGTTGAGACCTGATTTGTGCCCCAGGATGTGATCTACTCTGGAGAATGTTCCATGTGCACTAGAGAAGAATGTGTATTCTGTTGCTTTGGGATGAAATGTTCTGAATATATCTGTGATGTCCATCTGGTCTAGTGTGTCATTTTCAGCCTTTATTTCCTTGTTGCTCTTCTTCTGGGATAATCTGTGCTTTTCAGTGAAGGGGGTGTTAAAGTCCCCTAGTATTATTGTATTATTGTCAATATGTTTCCTTGATTTTGTTATTAATTGATTTACATAGTTGGGTGCTCCCATGTTAGGGGCATAGATATTTAAAATTGTTACATCTTCTGGTTGGACAGACCCTTTAAGTATGATATAGTGTCCTTCTTCATCTCTCATTATAGTCTTTGGCTTAAAATCTAATTTATCTGATATAAGGATTGCCACCCTAGCTTTCTATTGATGTCCATTAGCAGGGTAAATTGTTTTCTACCCCCTCCCTTTTAATCTGGGGGTGTCTTTGGGTCTAAAATGAGTTTCTTGCAGATACCATATTTATGGGTCTTCTCTTTTAACCATTCTGATACCCTGTGTTTTTTGATTGGGGCACTTAGCCCATTAAATTCAGGGTAACTAGTGAAAGATATTAATTCAGTGCCATTGTACTGCCTATAGGGGGACTTTGACTGTATATTGTGTCTGTTCCTTTCTGGTCTGTTACTATTAGGGTCTCTCTTTTCTTAGAAGACTCATTTCAATATTTCTTGTAGAGCTGGTTTGGTGTTTGAAAATTCTTTTAGTTTTTGTCTGTCCTGGAAGCTTTTTAATCTCTCCTCCTATATTCAGTGACAGCCTAGCTGGATAAAGTATTGTGGACTGCATATTTTTCTCATTTAGTGCTCTGAATATATCATGCCAGTCCTTTCTTGCCTGCCCGGGCTCTGTGGATAGGTCTGTTGCCAATCCAATATTTGTATTAATATCTAATAACTAATATCTCCCACCATCGTATATTACAGTCCTCTTGTCTCAAGCTGGTTTCAGCATTTTTCTCTTTGTCACTGATACTTTTAAGTTTTACTGTTAGATGATAGGGTGGGACCTTTTTTTTGACGGGATTTCTCTGTGCCTCCTGGATTTTGATGCTTATTCTGTTCACCACGTTAGGGAAATTTGCTATAATTTGCTCCAATATACCTTCTGCTCCCCTCCTTCTTCTTCTGAGATCCCAGTTATTCTAATATTGGTTCATCTTACAGTATCACTTATCTCTCAAATTCTCCCCTTGTGGTCCAGTAGTTGTTTGTCTCTCTTTTTCTCAGCTTCTTTATTCTCCATTATTTGGTCTTCTATATCACTAACTCTCTCTTCTGCCTCATTTATCATAGCAGTAAGAGCCTCCGTTTTTGGTTGCACCTGATTAATAGCTTTTCTGATTTCATTGGTTAGATTTTAGTTCTTTTTATTCTCCAGAAAAAGGTTTTATTTCTAATAGGAAGGGATTCTCTATTATCTTTCTTGCTTTTTTTCTAGTCTAGCCAGCACCTTGATAATCATCATTCTGAATTCTACTTCTGACACATTACTAATGTTCATATTGATTAGGTCCCTAGCCGTTAGTACTATCTCTTGTTCTTTCTTCCTTCCTTCCTTCCTGACTTCCTTTTTTTTTTTTTTTGTGGTTTGTTTTTCTGCTTCTCATTTTAACCAGATAAGAATAGATGAATGAGAGAACAAAATACTAAAAGGATAGCAATGATCCCGGAAAGATATACACTAACCAAATCAGAAGAATTCCAAAACGGGTGGGAAAAGAAAGGAGGGAAAGACAAAGAAAAAACAAACAACAACAAATATATATACATACAAATATATATATTATATATATATATATAATATTATATAATATATATATTTGTATGTATATATATTTGTATATATATATGTATATATATATGAGGTTTGTGAATAGAACAGAGCCTTGATTTTTTTTAATGTATTCTGATCTGTTAGAAGAATCTATCTCCCAAAATTTTAAAAACGAAAAACATATATAATCAAAAATAAAAGTAATCATGATGAAGGGATGAAATATGACTGCAAGGAAGAAAATTTGAAAGGATTCTAAGAAAGTAATTGATAAGATAGGAACTTGGTTGAAAAAAGAAAAAAGAAAAAAAAAAAAAAGGAGGAAAGTATGTGACCAGGCTGGAGAGTAGAACAAAGTCATGTGCTAGATATTTGGTATATTTTGATCTATTAGAGGAAATTGTATCCCAAAATTTTATGGAAAGGAAAACCTATATGTGTACAAAAAGTAAGGTTAAATACAATGAATGAAAACAATGATAGAATATGACTGTAACAATGAAAATTAAAGATTTTTAAGAAGATATGATAAAATAGTTAAATAACGTTAACATAGGCAAGAGGAAAAATTTAAATAAAATAGAATAAGAAAAAAATTTTTAAAAATTAACCTGAGGGCACCTGGGTGGCTCAGTCGTTAGGTGTCTGCCTTCGGCTCAGGTCATGATCCTATGGTCCCAGGATCGAGCCCCACATTGGGCTTTCTGCTCAGCGGGAAGCCTGCTTCTCCCTCTCTCACTTCCCCTGCTTGTTTCCTCTCTCACTGTGTCTCTTTCTCTGATAAATAAATAAAAGTAAAAAAAAAAAAAAATTAACCTGAAAAGACTAAAGGATTATAGGGGAAAAGCCATGCGTTCTGTGTGTTGCTCTAGAGTTCCACAGTTCTCATTGATCGGTGAACTTGGTCTTGGCTGGATATTCTTGCTGATCTTTTTTTTTTCTTTTTTAATATTTTATTTATTTATTTGACAGAGTTCACAAGTAGGCAGAGAGGCAAGCAGAGAGAGAGAGAGGAGGAAGCAGGCTGCCTTGTGAGCAGAGAACCCGATGTGGTGTTCTATCCCAGGACCCTGAGATCATGACATGAGCCAAATGCAGAGGGTTAACCCAGTGAGCCACCCCAGGCTTCCCTCTTGCTGATCTTCTGGGGGAGGTGCCTGTTCCAGTGATCCTCAAATGTCTTTGCCCGAGGCTGAATTGCACCACCATTGTCAGGGGCCAGGTAAGCAATCTGCTTGGGATGGCTTGGGAGATTTTGTTCCCTGAATGCTTTCCTTTACCTCTTTAGAGGACAGGAATGAAGATGGCGGCCTCCCAATCTTCAGCCGTAGGAGCTGAGAGGTCAGGGCCTCACTTGTCCTCAGTGCACCCTCAGAGAAAAGCAGTCAGTCCGTCCCATCTCCCTGGTCTCTGGCCATGTTCAGTGCTCTCCAGGCCTGTGACTGAGCGTTTCTATCTCTGGTGCACGGCCCCGTATGCAGTCTCCAAACCCACCTGATTCCTGCAGCACGCTGCTGCACCGCTTCTCCCAGAGGATGAAGGTGAGTCTCCCTGGATCTGCTGCTTGCTGGGTCCCTGCCTGAAGAGCAGTGGCTCAACTATGCCGGGGATCACGTCTTAAGGTAATCCCGAGCCTAGAACCCTCTCCTCCATCTCTTCAGCCAGCTGCCCTGCTCTGATACCTGGGAGTGCTGCTGCACTCAGTCACCCCTAGTCTTTTTGTGACCCCCACGGGTCCTGAGACCACACTGTCCCCCCCAGGTTTCCACCCACCACTTAGCCTCTGGAGCGATGTCCTTCAGTGAAACAGACTTCTAAAAGTTCTGATTTTGTGCTCTGCTGCTGTATCACTTGCTGGGAGCTGGCCTCTTTCCACTTGGTCTAGCTTCCAGAATGTTGGCTCAGATTAACTTCTCCACATGTCCAGCTTTCCAAGAAGTGGTCAATTTTCTGTTCCTAGAATTGCTGCTCTTTTTCTTTTCTCTCTCCTGTTGAGTTTGTAGCTGTTCATCAGAATGGTTTCATAACAATCTCACTGAACTCCTGGGTCTTGATGTTTTTAGATCTCCTACTTCTCTGCCATCTTGTTCCTCCTCCCCGACCTTTGGTTTTTACGTATATTTAGTATTCTTTGCATGTTGTCTGTTTCCCACCTATTATCTTTCTTTATCACATTGCTATTTTCTTGGTTATTTTATTGCTTTTCTTTAAAGCCCATATTAAACTTCAAATCAATTTTTTCTGTTGGGCATTTAATCATTTTGACTTCATTTCTTCTATGATTCTTTTTGTCTTTTTAATCCATTAATTCAGACCACTGTCATTTCAGTCTTCCTATTTCTTACCCATTTCCATTTTACATTTCTGAGTATGATTCAGTGTGTTTGTGTGTGTGTGTGATATTCCCATATGCTCAGTTGAAGATATTTAATTCAGGTTGGAGTGTTGTACCAGTTTCTTCTGTGACTTGGTACGAATTTGGGGGAGACTTCTCATCAGTTCAGAGGTTTGGATGATCACTTTTGGTTTTCACAGAGGCTGGTGGAGAGATTAAGTTCCATTTTCTTGGTTTCCACTCAGCACATCCCATTTACTCATTCAAAACTCTTCAGAGCCCCAACATACACTCTGTGTATGTTCTCAGCCACCTCTCTGTACATCAGGGATGGAAAAACCATCATGTAATGATGTTATCTATGGCAACTTGATGTCAAGTCTTTCTGACTGCAGGTTTTCACATCTGCTATGTCTGACACCCTACAAAGTTCAAAATAGGCTGTTCTTAAAGGGGATAAAAATAGGAGCAATGATGCTGTGTGTCTGTTAACCAGTCATTTGGATATTATCTGACAGATCTCACAAAAAGTTCATGATAGAGTTGCACAATACAATTGCCCTAGCCAGACACCTTTATTATTTTTTTAAGAGTCCCACAATTTAAAAAAGATAATATGATCTTATTGCTCAAGTGGTATAATCTTTACCAAGATTTTGGTTATAATTTTAAGGACATCCTAGTGGCTCTCGGGTATAGAAATTTAGTCTCCCTTTAAGGCACAGATTTTATATATGACTTTTTTTAGAGGAAACCTGATGGCAGAGAAATAGACATCTTTCTCCCAAAATTTGATTTTCCTCCACTGAGATCGAATGGACTCTATAAGTTCCCCTTAGGATAGTAGGATTTCTCTACCTGTTCTTCATCGAGACTGCCCAGGAGAAATATTCCTATTCCTCCGTGTCTCAGTGGATGATATTATCATGCAGGGGTATTTCAACACTTTAGACATTTCCAAATATTTTAGATTATCGTCCCTGACTTGCTAACATATCAACTCTTCCCCCAGTGCAAAAGTATTTAGTCTTCCCAAGAACAAAATGGAAGCGTTACTCAGACCAGAAAGAAATATGGAATCAAAGTGACTTGCTCTATAGGAAATAAAAACAGTGAATCTTTTTAGTTTTCACCCTGTTGTTAGACTATATTAAATTAAGCCGCACAGCAACAGACATCAATTTCCTTGGATTATTTTGGATTGATGCTGATGTACAGTTTGGGGTTTTTGTTTACATTGTTTAGGAGGGAGCCGTGTATTACCGTGTGGAGGTCTTGTGTAGCTGATTGGAATGATTTTTTTTTTCAAAGGTTATGAAACACATCTCCCTTTTGAGCAATAGTCCAGGGGAGCAATCACATATCAGAATAAAAACAAGAGATTGGTAATACAGCAAGCAGTGTATGATTCAGTAACTCCACTAGATTGCTTTATTGGTTAGTTAATGAAGCATGCTAGGGAATTTCAACCAAACATGAGTCAACACACTGCCAACTAACATCTGAAATGTCTGAACTACAAGTTACGGAAGTATGGGGGGAAGTGAGGCATTACATTACTCCTAGATTGGAAAGCGTGCCCCAGGTTCTTTTCCCCACCACTTCCTGGAGAAGTTGACCCAGGGTTGTTTGGAAAAGGCACATGGTTCTCAGGCTTTCTCTAAACTCCTCATGTTGCCCTGAGGATAGCTGGTTTTTTGTTTTCTGTTTTTTGTTTTTAATCTGAAAATATGCAAGCCAGGCCGATACACACATAAGGCATTCTCAAGTACAGGAAATTGCTTTTCTTAACTGTACACCTTTCAGAAATTTGCTGTTTAATTACCTGCTGCCTCTCCATCCCTCGGATTTCCTTCAGGATTCAGGGGGAGGGTTGGGAGAGAGATTTCCTTTGCGGTTTAATATAATTTTTCATAATGACTACATATGGTCATTTTATAAGTTCCTAATTATTTTAAGTGATTGGTGTGTGGCCATTTGCATAGGCTATTTAGCAGAACACTCGTTTTGTTCAGTGACTTACATATAAATCACCGAATATTCTGTAGGCAGGTGGGAGAACCGCCCCCCACCCCACATCATTCATGGCTCCAGCATACGCATTCCGCAATGTTTAATGTAAACCGGAATAGCAGCTTGGATTCATTGCTCTTCCAATGGTTATGTGGTTGATGTAGGGAAACACGTTTTAATTTTTTCTTTCAGTAGCAGATGGTGCATGGATTATATTTGATTCAGGCACTGCTGTCCAAGGAAATTGTCAAGGATTCCCACCCCCTCCCTACCCCTATTACGAGAAAAGAGAGTGATGTAAAGCTTCCTGACCAACCCATTCATTTTACAGAGGAGCAAACCAAGACCTCGAATGTTGAATAATTTCCCCCAAATCACTGGTTTTTAGACATTGGGGGCTAAAATTCACATCTCTTGATGGTCAGCCCAATTTTCCTTCCTTCATACTGCACATTTTCTCCTGGTAGTTGATATGATATACCTTCAAAAAAAGGGGGGGGGATTCTCTTTGTGGTTATATTTTACCTACCTTCCTCTTCTGAAAGTCAAGTTCCACTGATTCATACTAAAGGCCAGATATTTTGTGGTGCTAATTCCATGCTGGGTATAATTTGTGGCTTCTGGGTTACCCACTTGTGTCCACATACTTTCTGAATCTGTTAGCTTCCATTTTCACGTTGCAGAAGCGGCCTTAAACATTTATCTGATTCAGGGTTTGTACCGATGCTAATTTGTAGGGTAGTCCAGAGAAAAAAATAAGAAGAAAATAAATCATTGTAGGGAGTTTTGTCCTCATTGGGAAAATAAGGAAAGGTGCATATATGCCAGCTTTCCCTTTCAATGACCCTAACCCCTGCTTCGTTCCCTTCATGCTCATATGTTCTCATGTGTCTGGCTGTCAGTGAATCCACAGATTAAAGACCACTGGGACCACTGGGACATGGGGTTATTTTCCAGGAAACCACATTTTTATAATGTCATTTTACCCACATTTATTTTCTGGCTAAACCAAGAAATAAAGGGATTTGAGCCCAGATGCTTAAAACAAATAAAACCTCCCTTCCTCCCCCACTGCCAAATCAACATTTGCTGTTCTGAGTCTTTTCTCACAATTGAGAAACAATTGAGAAACTCTTCCACTATAGATAGTATGAGAGATGTTGCCTGTGAATTCACTAATTGTTTATCTAACCCCTTGAGTTTTATCTACAACTATCAAAGAATTCTCACAAAGGAGTGCCCTCTCTTTCTAGCTTTAAAAATTATTTATTATGATTTTTAAATGTATACAGATATTACTTATGGGCTACAGGTTCTTATACAGTGAACTCCCTCTCCTGGGTACACATTTGGGATCAAAAGCCCCCCATGGAGATGTGTCTGTCTACCTCTCAACTTATTCTGTTTCCCTTAGTTATAAATATCAACACTTTTGTCATTGATGATTTGGGGAATGATAGGAAAAAGACAATGAGTTGTATGGTTGCCATTTGTGTTGTCATTGATAAATGGAGCTAGATCTCCATCAGCCGCTTTCTTCCAACATCTCAAGTTGGAAATCATTACCTAGAAAGAGAGAGCAGGCCAATTTTGGATGCTGTGGACAACCTAATATGAGGATTTGGTCTCTAGTCTGAAAGGTTTCCATTCCCTGGGATGCTCCAGTGGAGCAAATAAGTAAAGTAACACATCAGTCCTCCCAGTGGTAGAAGACCCCGCTGTCCGTGGTTTCTGCAGATTAGCAACAATGATGGCAGCTTTGGTACCAAGGGGGAACCTGAACCACCTGTATCTGCTAAGGAATCTCAGTCCAGTTTTGGATCCCTGTGATGGGTATTTGTATTAGTCTAGACTCCCATCCTTGACATCCTGGTAAATCTCAAACAAATCACTGTCTAAGAGGTTTAGGTCTGACAGCAATGAATATGAGCCAGGTGAAAACATTCTGAGGCAGGAGGGAAGGTGTTACCACCATGGTCCTGTTTACAAGAGAGAGCAAGAAACAGCTGCTTGATTGCTAACACGGTATAGTATAGTCCAGAATAGCAAGGAGGTGAAACGGTTAAATTTATATAGTGCACACCGTTTCCCCCAGCACTGATTTCAGGTTCCTCTGGCCTGAGGTGGGTATTGCATCCATCATATACTAGCGGATCAGGAAAAGCATTTTCTTTTTCTTTTAAAGATTTTATTTATTTATTTGACAGAGAGGGAGAGAGAGATCACAAGTAGGCAGAGAGGCAGGCAAAGCAGGAGGGGGAAGCAGGCTCCCCACTGAGCGGAGAGCCCGAGGCAAGGCTCAATCCCAGGATCCCGAGATCATGACCTGGGCTGAGGGCAGAGGCTTAACCCACTGCCACCCAGGTGCCCCAGGAAAAGCATTTTCATAATGCTTAAATAAGAGCTGTAGCAACAGCAGCAGCAGAATCAACAGCATATTAGTCACTGTGGCCATTGTCTGTGGTTCTGGGAGAGGACCTAGAGATTTATGAATGAATCAGACCACTTCTTCCATCTACACTGAAAGTCTGATGTTTCTGAAGTATGTTGACACCCCGGTCCATCATGCCTGGCTTCACACTCTTAATACTCAAAACCAGTGAGAAGTAACTTAGTTTATGTCTGAAACCATGGGCCCCAAAACCACTCTGCTTGAGTCTCTTTTGTCCCTTTTCTACTGACTGGTAGTTGGTCAAATTGGGGACAGACAGTTAGGCTTTCTGGACCATTGCTTCCTCATCTATAAAGCAGGAATAATAATGACAGTGACGGCGATGACACCCCAGCATGTAGTCATCTTAAAAGATTATAAATACACGGCACAGTGCCTGATACATAGTGGGCAGTTAATAGACATCTCCCCTTCCTGTGATCAGCGGCATCAATCCAAACCTTCTCTAAGTGTTCAGCAGGTCTCAGAATCACCTGGGGGAGCTCCTTCCAGAGAAACATTCCCAAATCCTACTCAACACTTCCTGAATCGCTGTGGATTGTACCTGTGGGTTTGCACTTTTTACAAGCTCTCTAAAAGGTTAAAGCGAGGAGAATCAATGATCTTGAGGAAAGGTGAAAAACATTCTGAGACCAAAGGAATGGAGGCCATCCCCAGGTGGTCCTGCTTAATAGATAGGGAGAGATGAGAGTCACACTCTTCCTTAATTCAGAGTGGCAGGGAGCTGAAACATTGCCTAATTCTGAAGCAGCCACAACTCCAGACCCCTGATGTTTAAATAGGAAACCCAGATAACACCCCTCCTTCTAACTGCAGCCATGCTAACCAAGATAACAGCTGTCTCCATTCAAAGACCCATATATCTGTTCTTGGTGACTAGTGCCTTTTGTGACGGTGGCCAGAACAAATGTGCCTTTGTGGCTTTAATTTTGCACTCTTTACTAATTAAATTGTACATGTGAACTGAAATAGTTGTATGCCCAAGATAATAAAAATAATCCAAGATAAATAGAACAAATGGAGTAAAAGTAAAGTAGATTTAGTGGCACCGGAGTTTACTGAGCATCTGTGATTAGATTGTGTTCCCTAGTATGCTTTGGGGACTGTAATTCAATCTGCAGTTTGAACTGATGACTTGTTTTCTGTAGAGGTTTAGGGGAAAAAAGGAATACTTGTTCTTAATATCTCAAGTTTCTCTTTCAGTGGCCATTTGTTTGATCTTGAGGTGGGGAAAGGGGGATTTTATGTCGTAAAAGGAGGACAGTTTATTTTGATGTCGTCCCGGGGCGGGGGCGGGGGAAGGCAGAGAATGGGAGGGGGTGCCAATGGGCGTGCACGGTCTAGCATGTGAGTGTGAAGATGGTGGAGGGTAGGACTGACCACCCTCATTTGCCTGGGACTGTCCTGGTTTTAGCACGGGACACTTCACACTCAGCATCCTGGAAACACTTTTGTCCTGGAATAAACAGAAGGGTCATTCACCCCAAAGTCAAAGAGGTACATGTTTGTTCTTTATGCCCTAACTTAAGGAAGTGGTTCTTCTACTCTAGTGTACTGCTTCTCAGACTTGATCGTGTTTTCCTATTACCTGGGGATTTGGTGACATGCAAATTCTGATGCGGTCAGTATGGGTGGGTTCCAGAGATGCTGTATGTGTGACAAGCTGCTCATCTATGCACTGCATTTAAATACCAACCAGGCTTCTAGAAGCCATAGGGGTAAATTGGTAGGCTTGTCAAAGACCAAATTCAGGATGCCCGCTCATTCTAATTCTCATTTCTTTCCCTTTCTCTCCCCAGAATTGTGCCTTTCCAGCAAGCACTACAGTTGAGCCATGACCATTCAGTTTTAATCAAAAAGGCTCTCTTTACCTTTTGGATAAAATAGTAACTTAGGGTCTACAGAAACTAGTGGATGACAAAGTAGCTTTTTAAACTAAAAATCTCAAGTGAGTGATTCTGTATAAATGGAAAACCAAATGGAGGGATTTTTCATTTTCTTCTGGTTATTTTGCCATGAAGTTAGAAGCTGTCACTTCTTCAAGTGGAAATCTTGAAAATGGTTCACTATCATTCTTGCCCCTGTTTGAGTGTCTTTCCATGGTATCTGACAAGTGTGTGGCCAGTCGATAAACATTTGTCAAACAAACAAATGAAAAAGTGAGCTCGGGGCATGTGAGTGGCTCAGTCGGTTAAGCGGCTGCCTTAGGCTCAGGTCATGATCCCAGGGTCCTGGGACTGGGCCCCGTGTTGGGCTTCCTGCTCTATGGGGAGTCTGCTTCTCCCTCTCTCTCTTCTACTATGCTCTCTCTCTCTCTCTCTCAAATAAATAAATTAAAATCTTTAAAAGCAAAAAGAAAGAAAAAGGTGAACTCATCTAAGAGCAGTACTTCTCAAACTTTAACGTGAAGAAGAATCCTATGGAGGTGTTAAAAGAGCAAATCTTCATTCAGTCGATCTGGGGATTGACCTGCTTTCAGCATTTTCAGCGTGCTGGTAGACAGTACCAATGCCATGGACCACACTTTGAGTTGCCAAATTCAACATCCCAAAAAAGTTTAAAACTGTATTCCTGGTATTTCACTGAACTGGTAAGTTACTAAGAAGTGTGATAATAATTTTTACATTCAGAACATACATATGGCATCTAGAGCTGAAAGAAAATCATGTGAGTCTCTTGGTCATTCTCAGCCTTGGGTGTTGAAAATGTAATCGCATGTAGTTTATTCCAGCTCCTTTTACCAGGGATCTTCCAATTTACGATAAATATGCAACACACACACACACAGTAATAGTTGGCATATATAAAGACTATTTAAGGCAGTTCATGGTGACCTGCTGAAATTGTCTGTCATGCATAAGTGAAAGTCAGTGCCCTGTAAACTTATGATACCTCAAAGGTAAACCCACAATCGCGGTGGAGGTTGGGGAGAGAGCCATGAGACATACGGGTCCACGGTGAACCGGCTAATTGAGCTGGAAAGAGCTCTATTGTACTCCTTGGGTGCAATTTCACTGCTTGGATGTTACTTAGTGTTTATTTTTCACAAAAAGCCAACCCCAGTAGCTTCTTGCCTCAGTCACGGCCACATGAAAAGAAATGCAGACCATCGGACATTAAGAGCCAATCGCATTGTCCTGGCATCTCTCAAAGGATGTTTACAAATGAGGAAGTAGATTATTAATGTATGCATCAAACATTACCCATCTCGTTTTTTTTTTTTCTTTACGGCCTTCCCCCAGTGTCCACTGCTACCAATTCCTCAGAAACCAATTCCCAAGACTCCAACACTCAAGCTGTGGAAAGCTCCTTCCCATCTTTTGCTTCCCTATTGTCTTCATCTATTAGTCTGCCCTTTCTCTGATAGTGAAACTTGGGGTTTTGTTTGTCTGTTTGTTTTTTAGCAGGAACTCATAATCTTTTCTTTTCCAGTTCTACTCTTTTTTTCTTCCCCCATTGTGCTAGTTCTGAGCAATACAATTTCAAAAGCCAAGCTGGGAGGGAAGGAGGTTTTTTTTTTGTGTGGCCTGGAGAAGAGAAAAGCTGTGAATATTCACATGCTAATAACATCTCCTTGCTATAAACTATGTAAGATATCATCGAGCACCCTGGAGAAGTGTATGGCTCACAAAAATGACCCATCCAAGAACCAGTTAGAATATTTAGATGATTTAGAATAGAATTAATTAGAATAGAAATTACTATAGAATTGTCAAGGTCACGATATATGAGAATAATTAGTGAATTGATTAATTGGATGCTGTTCTATAGCTAGTATTTGTTTTAAAGATTTTTATGAGTACTTTTCTTTCCTGAAAGCCATTATAAAGGTTTATATTAGCCTGGTGATGTTGCATACTTAGCTTAATATCATTCAGAAAACCAATATTTTGAAAGGTAGAATGGGAAACTGTCCTATGCTAGGGAAAATCCAGAATGGTTATAAGGTTCTAAAAATGCATTTGCATTCTTTTTAAATTCATCTGTCAACTTGAGCTAATAAGTGTTAAATAATTTCAGAAAGAATCTTTGTTGGGTCTATTCTAAGGAGTAAATGAAACCATTTGTATATGTTCACCACCTTGGGTAGCGATAGTCCTTGGGGAGGAGGGGGGAAAGCCTTGGTAAGGAATCTGCGTTTGCTCCCTGCAAACATTATCATGCTATTGTTTTCTTGTTGTTGTTGTTGTTGTTTTGACATATCCCTTGCTCATATATCGTACCAAATTTGGACTGTGACTTGTGCCCAAATGGTAAAGTTATATTAATGAGATAACACTTTTTTTTGTATTACCACAGAAGCATCTTTTTAACTTTATGGTGTGTTTGTGTGTGTGTGTGTGTGTGTGTGTGTGTGTGTGTGTGTTTAATGAAGTACTGGTTACAATGTGAGAAACAAATTAAAAAGTGGACAGAAAGACCAGTCAGAGTCTGTTACAAATAGTTCAAACAAGAAGTGGATGCCATCTTAGACTAAGGTGTTGGGGGTGAGGAAGAGAAGTGAGTTGAGAATAGATTCAACAAATCTAAATCATCCCATCAAGATAAGTTGACCACCGAGTTGTCATGGGGAGCTTGGGGAAAGATGAGTCTAACATGACTTTTGCCTTCCCTGGTGTGGTTGAATGGGTAGTGGTGCCATTCACTGAGATGGGAAATTTTGGAAGAATGTTGAGGTTGAGTTCAGGGTCTGGACCCCAAATTCACACACTCATTCATTGTTGTGGATTTGCTCAGCATATGATGGTGAGATGCATATGTAGCCCTGAATATGGCCCTTGCACTAGCATGTAGACTGGCTTCCTGCAGGTCATCTCCACATCTCCTGATGCCTCCTACTGTAGAATTGCCTCACCTCTTCCTCTCTCCCTCCTTGCTGCTATTACCCTAGCCCTGACTGCCTTCTGATTCTGTCCACATTGAGGCAGCAGACTTTTAATTCTCCTTTTTCAAGAGTGCTTTCCTAAATGCTATGAAGAAGACTTCTTCCTTTTCTTCAGGTGAAGAAACTGCATCCCTGTGAGCTTACCCTCTGCTTCTCTAATGAGTTACTTTCACGTTAGGAGGGCAGTAGTATTGCTTTTTTTCTGAGATTCTAGAGGAGGGATGTTACAGATACTCAGTCAATATTGCCTGATGGGGAATGATTGCCAAATTCATTGTCCCGTTTTGGGGTTTGTGGTGGTTGTTGTTACTTTGATTTCAATTTAAATTTGTAATAGCGATTCATTCATATGGACCTAATTTCCAACCCCTGTCCTCAAGGTTGCCCAGTTCTCTTTCCAGAGACAAATAACCTTAACTCTGCCTGTAACTTCTCCAAGACATAAGAGAGACAATTTCTAAGATATAGAAAATCACTATCCTTTGCAATGTATAGTCAGCCAAGTGAATTTACTCTAACACCATTAGTAGAGAACAATGTCAGATAATCCCAAATCAAGGGAAGAGAAAAACTAATGTATATTTTCGTTAAGCACTAGGAACCATACAAGACACTTTTTGTATGCTTTTTTGTCTAACTGATGAGATAGGTACTGTTTTGTAAGAGAGGAAACTGAGACTTAGAGGTTGAAGACATGGTGGGGAAGTAGAGAAAGTAGCACCCAAGTCCATCTGACTCCAAAACTCATTCTCTTCCCTATCTACATCAGAAAGCATGATTCATCTAGGAGGCAGAGTATAGTAAGTTTCTTTGCACCCAAGGCCTTATTCTATTGTGTATAAAGCCTTAAACCAAAAGTGGCATGCACCTTGGTGCAGAATTGCTACTCCATCAGAAGTCCTTAGGAACACAGTGCAGAACAAACTGAAATTTGAGAAGTTTAGATGAGATTTGTAGAGCTGTAGAAAAGGAGTTTTGCATTGTCTCTGAATTGGTCATTCACAGCGACAGAGTCATTTACGAGATGGGGGCAATCATAGAAAGCAGTGGCTTTTAAAAAACACTTTAGCTGCCAAAAATCTCATTCCAATTCTCTGGAAGAGTGCTGTCGTACCAAGTGTAATTCACCAGCCCAGTGCCTTTCTGGAAGTTGTGAAATTGGAGAGTTGCTTTTGTCCAAATGAATAAACACCACCGAGATGAGCCGACTGGCTTGTCCTCCTTTGAGCTTGATATGATCAGACATCTAGAGCTTCTTCCCCTGGTTGTCCCTCTGAGATCCCTCTCTGTTCCCTCTCAGCCTCTCTCTGTCTCTCTCTTTCTTAGCTTTTCTTCTTTTGATCTGAAAAAGGTCAGCTCTGAGGGAGTCCCAGGAAAAGAAATAGGTATCTATCTTTTCTTCTTTATAGTATTAATTACCAGTCATGGTAACTAACAACAAATATGCCTTTAATGTGCATAATTAGGGATTACGGATCAATCACCCTCATTGGCATACGTATATTCATCCATACAACTTGGGTAGAGTTTTGTGTTTTTTGTTTTTAGCTCTCCAGAAAAGAGCCTTCCCTCCTTTTATTTTTTTTTTTATTTTATTTTGGAGAAATTACCTTTCCACCACACTGTGCTCCACATGGACCTGTCAATGAAGACTTATGACAAGATGAACAGGTCCCCTGTGGGCCATACACAATGCTTCTGTGAGTTCCTTCTCCTTGACCAAGTATAGTGAAGAGTTAGGAATAAAAACTAAGCCTGGCTACTTGTCCTGTCTCCCCTGGAACCCTGACTCTCTTTAGAAGAATGGCTAATTAATGATAAACCAATGGCATTTCTTTCTGCATTAATGGTACATTTTTACGATTCTTGGTTCTGTCAATATCCCCCCTGCTTCCTATGTAATAAGTTAACTAGTTACAGGTTTTATTGCTTGCAGCCATAGTATTACTGGATAATTCACTATATCTCATTCCAAAATGGATTTAAACAGTCTCTGGAAGTAATTAAAAAATAGACAAAGAAAAAAAGTTAGGATGACATCATAATGAAAACACCTGAATACTTTTGCCCGGAGTGCCATAGCTGAGATGCTTATATTGGAAACACAGTTTTACTGAGGGAATTCTGAGGACTCCCGACTCTGGGAGTAGTGGCACTGGGGTTCGGAAAAGAATTATACAGAACTGCCTTTATAGGAATTGACTTAGGAAAGAGAAAGCCTGAGATACCTCTAAAGTGAATAAAAGAGAAAAAAAGATGAAGAGTAGAATTATCATTTAACTCTATGATAATAGAACCGGAGCCAATGATGTTGGACAAGATGATGAATGGTATTGGATACAATCACTTCTTTTAATATGACTAGGTTTTAGCCAGGTAACATTTAATATTTTTATCTTTTATTGAATGGAATAGAATAGAAATATTTCATTAAATAGTGTGTTTTTTCTCTCTCCATGAATATCATAGAATTTCTGCATGCACAGTTCGGGAGAAAAGAGTACGTAAGTTATTATATACCTAGTCCTCATAAAGTTCCAAAATTAACAAGGCCTTTTCTGGTTTAAGGAAGATTAACAACCTGGGTGTTAACATTCATAAGCTACGGGAGAAATGACTGAAATAGGTTGCAGACCGGAGCTTCGGAACTCTCTCTGTCTATTTGCTTTTCTCAACACGAATGGAGACAGCCATGCCAGTTTTCCAAACACATCCTGCAGTACAAGTTTGCTGCTTGTGTTTCTGTATCGATATATAAGATTTGTTTCATCAGTCTCCATAGGAGGTAGCCTTCGTGAGAAACGTGCTGTCAAAGCAAAGTCATTTGAAATTAATTAATGAATGACTTTTCAGTGGAAGACCTCAAGGGATAAATTATTTTCCCTTCAGTTAGAATGAATGCCTGCAAATATTAGGGAGCTCCTTGCCTCTCCTGTTTTGTTTGGAAGTGTGTTTGCAGTGGAGGTTTCTCCTGTGCGTAAACTACGCCAACAGGACCTTAGAAATGGCAGTGTGGAAAACAATGTGCTGTTTTGCACTTACAAGTTTCAGCTCAGTTTTTAAAGCCCAGATTTTGTCTGCATATTTTAGGAACAGGTATGGCCTCGTCCTAGCTGGAGACGTAGTGGCTCATCCTTCCTTTGTGCGTTTTGCTTTTGCCGTGGACAGTTTCCCATGCATGGTCATGGAAGATAGGGCACAGCAAAATGGTGGAAAGTCTCTGAATCCTTGGCCAGTCATGTTTCCACAAGTCCTTGGTGTCTTTCTTTGGAGACTGGAGCAGTAGGAAAGGAAAAGAGGGACCTAAAAGGTTCCTCCCTCTGTTCTCTCTTTTGTTGGAAATTTATAAAATTGTATTTCAGAAAAATGACACATTGCCCATGCAGCTAAAAACAATGTTGAGATCTATGAAGAAAACCGTGATTTTTTTTTTAACCTTCATAAGAAAATAAAATAAAAGGCAACCTATGTGTGTCCAGGCCTTACCATTTTATGGCTAAAAATAAGGCCACAGTGATTTTATATAACAAAATTGTAATTTTAGGAAAAATCTCTGGCTTGTTACTCAAAATCTAGCTTCATGGTCCTCCAAATTATTTCTGGTGGTCTTACTTGAGCCCATATTCCAGTGTCTTTTTCCATTTTCCGATTGACCACACCCAGGTACCCTCTTTTTCTGCTGACACCTCTGTTGTACATTCCCAGATGTCGTCCTTGGCTTGCTTTTAGAGCCCTCATGGCTCTAGTTTTGGGACCCGAGACCTTCCTTAGGTTTTCTTTAGAGGAAATGTCTTCAGGGAAAGTGGTCCTCTTTCCAGTTCTATGCTGTGATTTGTCATCTAGTCCCCAAATTATCTTTGCCTGTGCTGACATGAAGTCTTTCATTGTTTGCATCTAAGCCCCACTGTCCCCAGGTGGCTCCAGATCCAAGGGAGAAACCGAGTAGGGGGCAGGGGCGGTTTCCATTCCATTTTGAATGTCCTCGGCACCTTGGCAAGCCCCAGATTCCCACTCCCTATCAAAATCTTCTCCCTCCTTCTCTAGTTATAAAATGAAACCTTCTGGGCAAGCCAAAGGCAGCGAGCACATGCAGGGTTTGGGAAAGATCTGTCTGGAACGAGTGCAGAAAAGGGTAGAGCAAGGAGGTGCTTGTACTCTCAAGGCTTCCATTCCAGCTCTGCCAAAGCCCCTTGGTACGTCAAAGAAGAGAAACAGTGGCCCAGACTGGTTGCATTTCCTCCCTGAAGTTACCCAGCAAATTATTAACCAGGCCCCACCACTAACACTCTCATCTCTGTACAGGCAATATCTGAGGTGCGGTTCAGTGATCTATACAGAGGGAAATTAGATTCAAACAAACATAACAACTTGTCCTAGAGCGAAAAGCAGACGCATAATTCCTCTCATTTGTCCCTACTTTATTTAATAGCCCACATAGGGAGCTTATTTAAAACCACAAAACAACACCACACCAAACCCACCAGTATTATGAGACGATCTCATTGAATCAGCAGCCTCATTGTCATCATCTTTATTTTCTTCTGTGACGTAATAACGTAGAGGAAAATCAGGGGGGCCTAAATGAGAGAATTGTCCTTTTGTGCTCTTGAAGTCGAAAGCAAGAAAGTTATTTAAGATAGAATTTGTGGACATATCCTGAGTGTTCCTATTTTCTGTGATACCGTATGACATGGTTTTATTCAGTAAATAACTCTTGGCTATCTGCTACCTCTTAGGCCTGAAGGTGGGCTCTGGGCACAGTCTAGGGAGCACATTAGACACCGCCTCTCTCTTTATGGAGCTTAGAGTCTAATGCGAGGGTGGTTGGGGGATATGTATTAAACAAATAAATCCATCATCGCCATCTTTAATATGTGCTCAATTATTAAAGGATGTTACAGTGGAGCCATGAGAGTAGAAACCAGAGACAACCGGGGTGCATGGATGTCTTAGTTAATGGAACATGCAATTCATGGCCGCGGGGTTGTAGCCCTCACGTTGGGGGTAGAGATTATTTTAAAAAATAAAAAATTAAATAAATAAAAATCTTTAAAAAAGAAAGGAACGGTGGATGGAAGGAAGGAAGGAAAGAAGGAAGGAAGGAAGGAACCAGAGAGGATGGATGCAAATTCAGGGAGTTTTTTTTTTTCTCAGAGAAGTGACATTTTTGAGAAGATGTCTGAAGGATGAGTAGGGGTTCACTAGGTTAACTTGGGAGAAGCCTTGCTGGAAGGGAGAACAGCAGCGTCTGAAAAGGTCTTAGAAACCTCAGGTCTTAGGGCCACACAAAGCGGGGAGGAGAGGCAGGACTGAGCCTTGCAAGGGCACATCAGGTTCTGGGGTGTGCCTTTGAGAGATGTTAAGTAAATGAGTGCTGTCAATCTGTGTCTTTAAGCCATCACTCCAGCAGGCTCTGTGGTGGTCATTGTTCAGATTCTATCCATAGAATATCCTATGGAATCCTCCAAAAGATGAGTAGACTGCATATTGTATACATTTGTGATTCCCTCAACAGGACTTGCTTAGGAATTGCCAGAGGCATCTGCCCATTGGAGCTCACATTCTTATCCTTTACACACTGTTGCCTCTAGTCCTAAGAAGAGCTCTCCTATTGTGTGTAGGCAAACCTCATTCTAATTCTAATTACCTAATATTTCCACTCTTAATAATTACTTTAGGAGGAAAAAACAATTCAATTATCACCATATTTGTCAACCCTGTGTCTACGCCAATGGGTATAATTAGAAAAATTTCATTCCATTGATGCCAAGGGCAATGTTGAGCCTTTGGATGTAAACTGCCTCAAGACCTTCAGATCCAGAATCTTTGCAGTATTAAGACTGGGAAATACTTTGGGGCAAAGAGTTCCTTTGTGGGTATTAAGCCACTTTAAAAGATTCCTGGCATCTCTGCCTCAATATTGAAAAGTCTAAGAAAGAGAGAGAGAGAGAAAAGAGAGAGGAAGGAAGGAAGGAAGAAAGAGAAGAAGTTGTGGAGGGAGGCCAAAAAGTCTTCTAGATGGACGTCAGTCTTGGGATTCGTTGTTGCAAGACTGGCATGAGTTTATCTTTATACAGTTTTTGTCCGCTGATGAACTGGACTTAAGATCTAGGTGGTTCTGGCTTTAGAAGGAAGCCTTGGCTCTCAGGAAGAAAGCTTGGAGGTGGCAGTGTGCACATTGCTGGGTAGGGGTTCTGACTGGATCTGTAATACATCAAACTGCCCACATGATTGAAGGCAGGGGACTCTGTTCCCAGAGATTTTAAAGTGAAAACAGATACCCAGGTAACACATTTCTGCCCGTCTTATTCTGTCATAACTTCAAACACACTTAACCAGCGCCCCTCTTTCATGTAGGAGGATGCTGCTGGCTGTCAGCGGCAGGGATCTCCTACTTCTACGGTCTCATGATGGAAACAGCTCAGTTTTAAAACTTGGTTTAGAGCAAACCACACTGGAGTGGGGTACTGCAGGCACATTTCTATTGTAGGAGACTTTTTCTTAAATTTATTTCTGGCTACAGAAATTTTTTAATGGATAATCACTACAGTATCCAGAAAGTCCTCATTGCATTGGATTCATATCAGACAACAGGGGCCCTGTCCTCCACGAGAGTTTGCCTCATACCCCGTTGCTGCACCATCAGCCAGGGGTCTCACCGTGTCCCATTACTGTGCTTTGCAATTAGTTGACGTGATTTTAAATCCAGCTCTGCCACTCTGCGAAATGATCTTGGGACGGTTGCTAAACTCTTGTCTGTTTCCTTGTCTCTAACATGGGGATAAGAATATCTGTGGTGTCCTGGTATTTCCTATCTTCATGCGTGCTGGTCTTGGTCATTCGACTTCATTTGACCAACGAAATGTCAGAAGACATGATAGAGGTGCACCTGGGTGGCCCAGATGGTTGGGCGACTGCCTTCGGCTCAGGTCACGATCTCCAGATCCTGGGATCTAGCCCCACATGGGGCTCCGGGCTTGGAAGGGAGTCTGCCTCTCCCTCGCCCTCTGCCTCTACCCCAGCTTGTGCTCTCTCTATCTCTGTCTCTCAAATGAATAAATAAAATCTTAAAAAATAAATAGAATACATGATACAAGCAAAGGCTTTAGAAGTGCTATGCCGTTGGGTTCATCTCTCATCACCATGAGGATAATACTGTCTAGATCATTCACCAGGCTCAAGAGACACAGGGGTCTGCCCTCAGCTCTTACCACAGTCAAGACCAAGCACCGGGTTCGGGGGAGCCGCAGCTGGCCCGCAGATGCGGGAATGTTGTCGAATGCTGCTGAGGGTTTTCAGGTTGGTTTTGTAGCATATGTGTGACATAATGTGGGTGGTTTTGAGATTTATACTCCAGCTTCCTGTTTTCTTCTGACATTACTATGCTCTCTTATTTTTTTTTTTAAGATTTTATTTATTTATTTGACAGAGAGAGAGAGATTGAGATCACAAGTAGGCAGAGAGGCAGGCAGAGAGAAGGAGAAGCAGGCTCCCTGCTGAGCAGAGAACCCAATGCAGGTCTCAATCCCAGGACCCTGGGACCATGACCTGAGCTGAAGGCAGAGGCTTAACCCTCTGAGTCACCCAAGCACCCCCCCTTTTTTTTCTTAAAGATTTTATTATGCTTTCTCATTTTACCCATTATGACACATACCGCAGGGCCCCTGTGACGGACCATTGTTGATTTTCACACTCAGCTTTTATTTTACCTTCTCCTGGGGAGACACCTTGCCTTTTCTCTCTGAAGAAGTCCTCTCCTGTGTCCTCAGGTGGGTCAACTCCCAGGGTGAGCACAAGATCCTTTCCACCTTCCCGAACTCTTCCATGGGCCCAGGAGTGGGTGTGTGCCCTGAGTTAGTCCACTCAGGCCACCTCTCAGGGCACTTTTGGGAACGAAATTTTATTTCTTCCAGAGGTGCTGAGCTGGCAGAATGAAAGTCTGGGATTTCTAGAAGCCAAATCTCTGGAGTGAAAGGCACCTGTCTGAGAAAGAACCCAAAACAAAAGAAAACGAAAAAGCGACATGTAGATAGGCAGGCATGTCCTACATTATTGCATAAGCACCTTGAATCAGCTGTTATGAATTCAAACATCCAGAGACTTACACCTTGATGATCCGAGAAATTGTATTTCGGTTCTGGTTGGTTTATATCGGGTATTTGACCCTTGCACACCCAAGAGTCCTGACCTTGTGTTGATTTCACTGTAGATTATCTCCCCCTTTGTGGTTGACCGACAGTCTTGTCTCATTTAGCTTTTGTGTCTCCCAGTGGAAACTGCACAGCTCCTTGTACATAGCAGGTACTTGCTTGTATTTGAATTACTGGTTAAATTTATTGGTCAGTAGTAGATGCATACAGAAGTTATCCTAGCTGTGTGTTTTGTCGGAATATTTATTTCAGTTTTTGGGAGCTATATGCCTAGGCACGTGTAAGTCTTTTAGGACATGCTGGCGTCTTCTGCATTCCTGGTCTTTGATTTGGTTGTTTCCACTAGGTGGGGGTCGATGACTCTTGACTAGCACTCTTGGCCTTCTCTGTGGCCAGGTAGGGCAGATGGCTGTATCGAATTGAGAAGGGGTCATCGGACTGCGGGCACTGCCAGCTACGTGGTTCTCCGTGATTTTTTCTGTAGCCCCTGCAAGAGATGGGCAGAGAACAGGCAGACGGAGGTAGATGGGAGTTTTTGTCAGGCTCAGAATGCAGGCGATGTTGAAGGAGGGAAGCACCAGGGGATAGATGACAGTCGGTTTGAAATGCTGGTGTGGCAGGCTTAGCCTGGAGATCCACGCTCAGGAGTTCTGCTCACTGCCTTTCCCAGTCCATCACCATTATTCTTTCTTGGACACGTGCTTTCTTCAATGCCTATTGACTCTCAGCCATCCCGTGGTCTGTTACTGTCACTTGCAAGAAATTTGGCTGTCAGGGAAGATGCCAGCAGGCCTTTTAAAAGCCACTGCAAACTTTCATTGCTAACTTGTAACTTGGAGGAACTTTGAGAGAAGGGTTATAAATAAAACGCATGCATCAATCTGGGTTTCGCAACAGGAATGCAATTCCGCTTCGTGGCTAGAGATAAAACATGCCTTGCCATGCACAGTGAGCTCTTCTCTGCGCTTGCATTTTATTTCCCATCACGATCTAAGTTATGGCAGATGAAGCCGCTCGTAAGGTATGAGGTTAGACAACCCCATGCTAATTCACACTTACACATTATAGTGTGTTTTTAAAGGTCCAAGTGCTGCTTTCTTTGGCAACTAAGGCTTGGAAAGAGGGAGAGGGATTAAAAGACCCCCCAGGGACAGAGGTAAGTTTGGTCCGAGTCTGTATCTAGGTCAAGGTCTTTGAGAAGGATGTCTGGGTCTTACACCTCTTTGTGCCTTAAAATGCCTGGCGGGGTCATCCACACAAAGGGCAGGCATTAGTATTAATGAGTGTGCTATGGCTGCTACCCAGAAGTAGTCTTTTTTTTTTTTTAATTTTTAATTTTTTATAAACATATAATATATTTTTATCCCCAGGGTTACAGGTATGTGAATCGCCAGGTCTACACACTTCACCGCACTCACCATAGCACATACCCTCCCCAATGTCCATAACCCCACTCCCCCTCCCAACCCCCCTCCCCCAGCAACCCTCAGTTTGTTTTGTGAGATTAAGAGTCACTTAGGGTTTGTCTCCCTCCCTATCCCATCTTGTTTCATTTATTCTTCTCCTACTCCCTAACCCCCCAAGTTGCATCTCCAGTTCCTCATATTAGGGAGATCACATGATAGTTGTCTTTCTCTGCTTGACTTATTGCGCTAAGCATGATACCCTCTAGTTCCATCCACGTTGTCGCAAATGGCAAGAGTTCATTTCTTTTGATGGCTGCATAGTATTCCATTGTATATATACCACATCTTCTTTATCCATTCTTCAGTTGATGGACATCTAGGTTCTTTCCATAGTTTGGCTATTGAGGACATTGCTGCTATAAACATTCCGTTGCATGTGCCCCTTCAGATCACTACGTTTCTATCTTTATGTTTGTATCTTTAGGGTATGTGCTATGGTGAGTGCTGTGAAGTGTGTAAACCTGGCGATTCACAGACCTGTACCCCTGGGGATAAAAAGTAGTGTACCCAGTAGTGCAATTGCTGGGTCATACCACTCCTGAAAACAGCATAGATGTTCCTCAAAATGTTGAAAATACCCAGAAGTATTCTGATGAATGTAAGAATTTATAGCCAGAAAGCAATGAGGCTTACAAGTTCAACATGTAGACACTTTGTTCAGTGCTTTACAGGAATGATTCTGATTTCACATTTGTAATCATTATATGAGTTTACTACAACTGTTATTTCCACTTTACAGATGGGAAACTGACTCAACGGGTGTTAGTTCCTCTGTCAGGCTTTTGGCTGGTAAAAGGCAGGACCAGCATTTGGCCCCACGATGGGCTGGGGCCCGGGTGAACCCCCCCTTTCATCCTGCCCTGCCCACTCACCTCCGATTGCCTACAAGGGAATAGTCTGGCTTCCTCTTTCTTTATCCACGTGTCCTCTCCTGTCCTCCTTGCTTTCAAACTTCTCTATTCTTGATTTCTTAGGGTCAGTGGAAACCATACTTGTTCCCTTTTTTTATTCATGTGTCTGTTTCTTCATTTATTCAGTCAGTCAGTCAATGTTTTTTAAGATTTTTTTTTTTTTTAATTTGACAGAGCGAGAGTGCCAGCAGGCAGAGAGGCAGGCAGAGAGAGAGCGGGGAAGAAGGCTTCCTGCTGAGCAGAGAGTCCGATGCGGGACTCGATCCCAGGACTCCGGGATCATGACCTGAGCCGAAGGCAGAGGCTCAACCCACTGAGCCACCCAGGCATCCAGTGTTTTGAGTAACTGTTAAGTATCAAGCACTCTTCTGGTTGCTGCTGACACAAAGGTGTGTGATAGGACACCCCTGCCCTAGGGAATGGAGAGTCAGAGAAACTGAGAGCACTGTGTTGTGGGCTGGAGTTGAAGGAATGGCAGGATATCACAGGAAAGGAGCACACTGAAGGTATGCCAGGCTAATCAGGGCAAGGAGCAGCTCCCTGGAAGTGGTGGCATCTGGGGGTGAGACTTGGTCTGCCTCTGAAGGATAAGGAGCTGATCATGTGACTCAAAGCAAGGATAAAGTATTTATTTCTCTTTCTTCTGGATTTCCAAATCTTTGGTACCCTTTTCATTTTAAAGTAATGGAATGACTAAGAGAAATTTCAAGAATGTAAATAATTATTTTACCAACAAGGCAACAACCCAAGATGTCACTTTGCTTTAAATGCAAAGTAGCTTAAAAAATAGTAATAAAGAAATGCAAAATGGCGATTTATAGTAAGTTCTGTTTTTTTTTTTTCATTAACATGCTAAACACATCTCTTCTATTTTTGTTAGTAATAATCATAACACACAATGATAAAAGTCTAGAGGTTAAAGTCGTCCTGTTTTGTCAGCATAATACTGAGAAGAGAAGATAGGCGAATTCCCTATCAAGGAACATTCCCTTTTGGATTCATCACCCAGTACCTTGAAAATAACCTTTCTTGTATTTACTCTTTGTTTTGCCTTCCTTGAAAAATTTCACATAAACATTTTTTTACCGTTTCCTAAAGGAAACATTTTAAAACAATTCATGCGCTTTTTTTTTTAAAGCTTTGTAATAATATTCCAGAAATAACAGGTGTAGCATGTAAAGAGAAGGTATTAATTGTTCAGAAGCAAAAGTTAAGAAGTGATATCTTCTGTCCCTTCTCTTGCCCTGGAAGCAACAGTGGACAGCAAGGTTGAGTGTACTCGATCCGGGTTTCTCTGCCTCATTCCTGAACCACTGACATTCGGACTCAGATACCTGTGTGTTGGGGGACTGTTGTGTGTATGGTAGGGTCTGCAACAGCACCCCTGAGCCTCCAGTTACTGGGTGTCAGTAGCGACTCCACCCCAGCTGAGACAGCCAGAAATATCTCCAGACTTTGCTGCATGTCCCCTGGGGGCAAAATTGTCCCTGTTGGAAACTACTGTTCTAGTTGTTTTAAAATACACACACAAAATGCGAGAATCAAGAGAAAATTCAGAAATTATTGGGTATTGGGGATGTGGAATTTGGAAAATGAAGAGGAAGAGTAATTATCGGAAAAGGGAGTTACGTGCTTAGGACAAGTAAATTGAAAACACGGAAGGAACCTTCGTTTTTTAAAATAGTCTATTTTGATAGGGAAGGTTTAAATGCCGACATATGTGAAGCATTTTGTAATTCCATCTTACTCTTGCTTGTTAAAACTGCATTATCAGGCCCCTGGGTGGCTTAGTTGGTCGGGTGTCCGCCTTTGGCTTGAGTCATGGTCCCGGGGTCCTGGGATTGAGTCCTGTGTGGGGCTCCTTGCTCAGTGGGCATCTTCTTAACCTTCTACCCCTCCCCCGTGCTCATGATCTCTTTCTCTCAAGCTCTCTCTTTCTCTCTCAAATAAATAAATAAAAATCTTGAAAATAAAATAAAATAAAACTGCAGCATCATTCCCCCGTTAGAGGGTACTTACTCCCTCTAGCCCTGCGGAAAGCATGAATTCTTGATCGATAACACCGGGAAAGAAACTGCAAGGAGGGAGTGAGGTAGGGCAGTCGACGGAAAGAGAATGCGAACGGGGAATCTCAGAGACGCTGGCCCCTAACTGAGGTGGCTGGGGGAGCCCCAGATGGTGGAGGCCATGACTGTGATCCCACTCAGGAACTCTAATCTGCAGTCCGGAGAAGGGCATTGAGGTCAGTGGGGCGCGGATAGAGACACAAACAAGATCTCAGGAATCTGGCAAACGTGAATTCAAATCCTGGCCGAACCACAGAGTGCTTAACTTTGGTGGGTCTGAGTTGCCACATCTGCAGGAAAAAAAAAAAAAAAGCTGCACCTTCTTTCCATTGTGGGGTGGGCATACCGGGTTATGGTTTAGCGTGTACAGCCAGACCTGGGCTCCCTGCCTATACCCCACCACTGGCTCTTTATTTCAACTTGACCTCCTCATCGGATGTCTGCCCATCTCATTTTTCTCACCTGGGGAGGACAGGAGGCATCTCACCGCATCCGACTGTAAAGATTGAGTCAGTCAGTGCACGTAAAATGGCTCACAGTAAGTGCTCCCTAATTGTTAGCTGTATCGTTACCACTAGTATTTCCCATTGGTGGTTGTGAGGCTTCCAGATGGGGAGAGACCCTGGCACATTGCCTGACCTACTCTAAGCGTTCCATGAAGGGTAGCGCTGGTGGAGCCTTGATCTCTGTACCTCCCTGTATGTCCCTCCTCCTCTTGGCTTGTCACCCCCCCCCCCTTTCTTCCTTTTTTAACTTCTTCTCTCTCCTTTGCTACAAGCTTCAGAGCTCAGGAAAGAGAACTAACCCTAAGACCACGCGATTTATTTTTCTCATGCCCATTTCTGTTTTTAATAATTATCATATTGACTCTGAATTTATTACACTACAAGAATGACTTTATGTGGAATCTCATGAATTTAAACATTAATGTAAGATAAATTAGTTTTAAATTGAATTCCTCGAATGCAATTGAATGTGTTTCCGTATGATGAATAAGGAATTTTCCAAATAAAATCTAAATCTCTGATGTTCCATTTTTGAGCAGGTGGAAGAAATATGTGGGGATATTTGATAAGGTTAAAATACGATTTCTCTGCAATAGATTAGGCATGCTATAAAGTAACTTTTTAGTTTAGGGAGAAAGCAGTCTGGGGCCAGAGTTAAGTAGATAAAATGTGACGATTTCTATGGACATGTTTATTAAGTCTCTTAGTTACCTCCAATTTAACACCAGTTATTGTTAAGATACAAGACCCTTCTAAATAGAACACCTTTTTTTTTTCTTTTACAGTTTTTAATTAATCAATTTCCTTGTTAGAGGTTAATTAAAACAAAACAAAACAAAAAACACCCTACCATCTGCTTTAATCCTATTTTTCTCTAAAAGCCCTTCCTTTCAATATGATCTCCAAAGGTTTGAAAAATGCTCTTTTGGAAACCAGGCCAAAAAGCAAGTGGTCACAGATGAAGAAAGTAAATCCATTAAAGAAGAAATGGGAAAACATGTTCTGCCCCTTATCAGACCCAGAATTATCAGTGGATGAGAAGTGCTTATAGGGGAAGAAGAGAAGTTTTGCTCAGTCCCTGGAGGCTTCTGGATGGTGACTTACTGGGTATTACTTGTCAGGCTTCAGTAGGGACATCTTTTCAGAGCCCAAATGTGACCACGCCCTTCCCCTGCTCCCAGCACCTTCCATATAAAGGCAAAACCCATAGCTCAGCCTGTAAGTCTCAGAGCGTCCTCCTCCCTGCTTAGCCCTCCACCACACTCCGCCTTCCTCCTGACCCTGCCCCAGCCACCCCCCCCACCCCCACCCCCCCACCTCCCGGAACTGAGAGCCTTTCTCATCTCCAAGGGCCATCCCCCTCCCAACAGAGGGCCTTCAGCATACGCTGAGCCCCAGTCTGGATCTCTGCCACCTCTGTCACCCTTGCCCTGTAATTCTTCCTTAGCCTTTGGATCCCAGGTAAACCTCTCCTCCTTCGGGAATGTCTGCCTTGAAACTTCAGGCTCTATCAGGTCCCACTATCATCCCACATAGAGCATTGAGATCCTCTCCTGGGCGCCCATAATTTCACCTATTTTGATTAATGCCTCTCTCTCTCTCTTTCTCTCTCTCTTTTTTTAACCATGACACTCTATGCTTCATAGGGGACATATCTTGTCTTCTTTTTGCTCATAACTTCCTCCCCACTATATAGCTTGGCCCTGGCATATTGTAGACCCTTGAGAAAATAAGAGGCTCTCAACCATGCTGATCCGAGACCCAGCAGAGAAGATGAGTAGAGACAGGGATTCTGCTAGACACCCTACGGTATGGAGGGGAGCCCTTGCAACAGATTTCTCTCGGCCAAAATGTCAACAGTACAGAGGTTGAGAAGCTCTGCTATTTGCTGGCTTCCCATTCTTCCTGTTCTGGTCATTTCTGGAGGATGCATTCCTTTATTGTGATGCCAAGGAGTGGAAAGACTTACCCAGGTAAAATCTGCCCAGACTGCAGGACACTCCATCCACTCACAAAAGCCATCAGATTGGTAGGTCTGCCACTTCTTTTTGTCTATGGGGAGACAAAATCATCTTGGTGGAGAGCCATTGGCATAGACAATGCTTTGATGCTGTCTGTGTCTCTGGGTTCTTTTTCCCAGGGTTCCCGTGACATTTTTCTTCATTTTTACTCTATCTTAGGTGCCCAGGAAAGCTGATAAGGCAGTGTGTTAAGGATGCAGATACTTTCATTGTAGCACCTAAGAAATCCTCCAAATGTTAATGCCATATAACCATCTGATTTACCCAAATCTTTCCCTGGTGCATCTCACTGTCCACCTCAGGTCAAATTTATCTCAAACTCAACCTTACAGTAGAGACGGGAGACTGCTCTGCTGTCACTGAGAGTCACTTGATTTGCAGTAATCACGCTCGTTATAATTTCATTAGCATCGTCGGCGGTGGGAAATGAGAGAGGAGTCAGTACAGTTTAGTCTTACTTTAAATCTTGGTTCAGTTTCACTAGAATTTAAGTATATTCTCAGCTCACCCAAGTCTTACGGGCCAAGATGTAAAAATTCACAAACTTCCTTTGCTAAGACTCCATGGTTTCTTCCCGTGCCTTGCTAGATGACACATATTCTCTAGATTCTACTGACTTAACATATTTCAGTTCTATTATCTAAGCATAAAATGGGAATACCCTGAAACACATTTAACCATGTAATTATGCCCATGCAGACCCTTTAACCAAATGGCTGTTAAATACTTTTTTATTTAGCCTGATATATTTCCATAATCAATAAGAGATTGATAGAAGAGATTTCCCCTTCTGATAATTATTTCTAGCAGGGGATGAGTGTTTAGTACAATTATCTGAGTAACTCAGGGAAATTATTCTTCACCCTGAGCCAGGGTTGTGGAGAGTGTCCTCAAGTGGAGGAACGTGAAGCACTTTTTATATAAAGAGAATCACCAGCATCTCAGTTCCATTATTCATGACTTCTGTCCCTTCCGTTCATCTCTTGGGTTTGAAAAGAGCTGGTTCTTTGGGCAATATTTTTATTCTATTTCCACATCTCTGGGAAGAAGGGACAATGGGTCTAACGAGACCCAGAAGAACTTGGGGGATTTTAATAATCATCTAGAAGTGAATGCCGAGGAAGCCTCATTTATGTGATGAAGGGAAGAGGTAGGGAACGTCTTACTTCTGAAAGAGCGCCTGCCACTCTTTAAGCAGGGGTGGAATCAAATAGCCGTTGCAAAAACGGGAAGATTCTGCTAATATACGGGATAGTGTCACTGATTGCATAAGGTGCTTGGGAATTAATTGGCACCCTGCCCTTAAGAATATAATTGCATAGTAATCAAGCATTTGTAGACAAAACTTAATGCTATTTATTATGTGAGGATGAGACTTTTTCCCGACATTTCAAAGCCGGGGATTTGACTTTGTTCCTAAATTCATCTCCAGAAATGGAATAGACTGTATTTGTGTGTGAGGAACCTACGTGAATAAATAAGTAGGAGTTTCTGAGGGGAACAACACAGTGGGATTTATCTTGAACAGAGCAATTGCAGACATATGTCATATGTCATTACTGGAGAGTTGGCGACAGTATTATTCATTATGTGGTTTCAGAGTGTTCTAAATTAGAGAAATGGATTATTGGAAGTGGATGATTTCCCCAGATTGCTACTTAATAGTGACTAAGGGGTCTGCATTACTCATATTTGCAATGAAAATGGTGCCAAAACCCAGCAGTGGTTGACTGAAATGAAATGTAAGGCCTATTGGGTATTATCTTGAGATGCCGCCTAATTTTATGCCTCTTGCTTAGTATAAATGTCCTGGGGTCTCAGAGGTTGGGGTGCTTGCAGCAGCTGCAGATGGGAATGAAGGTTTCCAAGCTATTTACCTCTTTGTTTCTCCCTGCTTCCTTGCCGCCCTGTATGCACACTGCTGTAATTACTTTACCCACTAAAAATAAGATTCTCCCCTTGCCCTTTTCCAGCACTGGAAAGTGTCTACCTTGGCAGCTTTCCGCATGCGCTCCTACCTGTTTTGAGGTCCCAAGCTTCCATCTGAAATGAGCTGCCCGGCTAGAATGTTCATTCATTAATTCATTAGAGTCCCAATGAAGTGTCAGGTCCTGCACAAGACCCCGATGGAGGAGTGATAAGCAAACTGTCCCTGCACCTCCCTCCCCCAGGGCTTTCAACCTCCCCGGGAGACAGATATTAAACATAAAGTCGTACAAATCTGTGTGTAATGCCTGCTCCATGGCATCACTTACCACTTACTCTCTAGATGCTCCAGGCATACCAGCTTCCTTTCTCTTACTTGGATATTCTAAGCCATTTTATACCACAGGGCCTTTGCACTCACCTCTCTTCCTGAAAAGCTCTTCCTCATGGCTGCCTCCTACTTATCCTTCAAACCTCATTTTCACTGACACTTTCCTCGACTGCCCAGGCTAGAATGGCACCTCATTCAGTGACTCCCCACCTATCACCCTGATTATTTTCCCTTGCCACACTTACAAAACCACCATTATCTTGCTGAATTATATACTCCTTCCCTCTAGAAGGTATGCATCGTAAGAACAGGATTTTGTCTTCTTCCTGTTTTACCATCAGCACCTAGAATGGGAGTGAGTGCTCAATAAATGTGGTTGTTGATGGACACAACTGCCAGCCATGATAAGTGTGATGGGAGGAAGAGACCAGATGCTGTGGAAATCTATGGTGGAAAAACCTAACTCAGAAGGAGGGTGCAGGGGAGCCCTCGGGGAAGGACTGATGTTTACATCGATGGGTCTGTTGGCGATAGATAGAAAGATAGAGGAAGAAGGAATGGTGCAGACAGAGTCACAGCCCGAGGAGGAAGGCAGCTTGGCAAGTTCAAGGAATTGACAGATGAGTCCGTCTGGAGCCCAGGGGGTGAGGGAACAGGGGTGCGAGAAGGTGTGTAGACATCAGCCTTGCAGGCTGTAAGAGAGTCTGGACACTGGGAAGCTACTGGAGGAATTTTCAAGGAGCGGGGTAAGGTGACCATACCACTGTTTTAAGGAGCTCTCTTGGACTGTTACAAGCAGGCCAGTTTGGGAGAGGACAAGCAAAGGACACCGCGAGCTTTGCCTGGCACAGAGCAGGTGCTCAGTAACTCTGAATGAATGAATTGATGAACAGGGAGAGGTCAGTAGGAGGCAACTGGTTCTTAAAAGAAACCTTGACAGAAAGGTTTTCTGTTTCTTTGGGATCGTGAGGCAAGGGGAGAATGCTGTCCCTCAAATTCTAAATAATATCTATAGCTGAGCCTTTTTTTTTTTTCCACCTGAAACTGCTATGAAAACATAGTTTCATTTATCACTTAGGTATCCCTGCCTTCCAGGGTCATTCTTATAGGGTCTTTCTGGTCCTTGTGGTCTTGACCACCTAGGAGCCAAAGCTGATTTTGGTCCGTTGACTTCAAAAGCCCATTCTCTCCTGGAAAGCTGGCTCCACTGCAAGCCCTGTGGACCAGCCTCCGCAAACACAGACTGCCGTGGCCGGCTCTTTCCTTTCCCTTTCTGAGGTTCCAAAGAAAACCATGAGGCAGGCAAGGACTGCTTGGTATTTTATTCTGCAAAATGAGGAGGGGCAGAGCTCAGGTTCAAGTGATCCGTGCTTCAGTAACAAACTCCCACCTCTCAGGGGCCTCCCACAATTCCAGCGTCAGTCTTCTTACCTGTAGCTCAAAGTGGGTGTCTCTGATGGATGGGCAGCTCTCCTCGATGGAATGATCCAGGAGCCCAGGCTTCTCCATCTGTGGCTCCGCCGTTGTGGTTGCCCTGGAGAGGGAGGATTGCCTGGGGACCAGGCCTAGCATGACTTAAGAGCGGCACCCCCACTCATATTCCACTGGCCAAAAGCACATGGCCACACCCAGTGGCAGTGTCTGTGTGCAAAGGTTGGAAACTCAGTGTCTCTCCCCCTAGGAAAAAGAAGCCAGCCCAAGAACAGCTGGCCAAGCCCTCTGCCACCCGGCACCTTCCACAGAAACATGAGAAGTGCCAGTTTCTCTTGTACAATTTACAATCTGCCCTGGCTGAGCTCCTTTACCTGGTAAAACATCACGGAGTCTGTTAGGCATGTTTTTTTTCCTCGTTAATTCCGGAAAAAAAGAATTTGTTCCGCAGTTCTGCCTCCCCATCCGCTCTTTAGCATCTGCTTTATAAACAATGGAATAGTTTAGGCTTTCACCGCTGCAGCCGAATTAAGAGAAAGTAGACATTGAAGTTGGAAACTAAAACACACAGGTAGAGGTGCAACCAGAAACCCCATAGGGTTTTCACCTTGTTTCGCCGTGTCTCCCAGCAAACTCCTGATTTGTTTGAGGATTCTGCCTCGCTCGTTTCAGAGGTTTCCTGACTTCTGCATCACTTTAAACCTCCCTTTTGTGTGAGCTAGCCTTGGGGTGTAACCAGAATGGCACCTCGAAACAGGCACCTTTTGTACCTGCAGAAGTTAGATCAGCTTTCAAGACTGGCTTTATGGATGTCTCTTCCAAGAAGTTCTTCTAGATTTTCTCTCACCCTCTTCCAGACATAACAGAATGACTCTTTTCTTAGTGTCCCTCGTTTATCCTGTGTGGCCTTCCAGGATAGCTCACTTGCTCGTGTAATGCAAATCTTTGGGCTTGTTTTCTAATTAAAAATGTAGCACCTGTTCCTTGCAAAACATTTAGAAGTAAAATTTTTAAGAAAGCGAGCAAAAAAAAAAATCACAGGATTCCACAACACACAGCCGCACTATCTGCCATTTCTTATTGTCTGTGTCGTTTGATGGAGAGAATGTTGGAGGCAGGATGGTGTCTCTCTTGTGCCGCTGTCGTCGGACCCCCACTGCTTAGCGAGGGAGCCTCACCATCACCAGAATCATGGAGAGATGACCAGGTGGATGGCTAGGTGATCTAACCAGCTAGCTAGTCACTGAAGAATGCTGCTACCTGAACCCTTTTTAGAGTAATCCTAAGACCAAGGTAAGGATGAGTTGTAAATGGTATGTATCAGCTATCCTCCTCCAAAGCAGTGCTGAGATTAGAATTCCATAGTTTGCAAACAATTCAACGGGAAATTCTTCAGGAAAGTTGGTTTTCTGAGTTTAAATAATTGTAACATCTGGGTAGGCTGCTGTAGGTAATACACAGGCTATCCATCTCAACGCTCTAACCCTTTCAAGCACATCTCTCACTCATGTAGGACTGTGGCAAGTCTCTTCCAGGAGAGGGTGTCAGGATTCATGCTGCTTCCATTTTGCAGGTCCACAATCCAGGCTGAATCTGCAGGGGCAGCCAAGTCAGAGAGCTGCTCTTGGGCCTTCATTGGTGGTGGTGGTCCCCACTCTGAGGCCTCTGCCAGAACAGGTTCACCTGACCTCACCCAAATTCAAGGGCCCTTGAGTGACTAGAAATGCTAGGAAATGCTAGGAAATGCTAGGATGCAGATCAACACTGGTGGCATCTTATAAAATAACCACACCCTCGATGGTACTAATCCATTAGGAAATGGCGTAATAAAATGGGTCAGACTGTGAGCCCTGGACTCAGACTTCCTGTATCTGAGCTGTCACTGGGAACAATCCCTGTCCCCTTGGGTAAGTCAATTCATTTCTTCAAGTCTCACTTGCCTCATTGAAATTGAGAATCATAGTAGTTTTAATTCAATCATATGCAGATCGGTGAATGTGGGTGTTCTGTAAACTCGCTAAATATTAGTTACCTTTCGGTGTTCATTAATACTTAAAATAATCATCGTGATTACAATCCTATTTTTTAAAAGATTTTATTCATTTATTTGACACACAGAGAGAGATCACAAGTAAGCGGAGCAGCAGGCAGAGAGAGAGAGAGGAGGAAGCAGGCTCCCCGCTGAGCAGAGAGCCCAATGCAGGGCTCGATCCCAGGACCCTGAGACCCTGACCTGAGTCGAAGGCAGAGGCTTACCCACTGAGCCATTCAGGCGCCCCATACAATCCTGTTAGTTGTAGTTACACATTTGCCTTGACTCTTGGGTGTTCTCCATTAGGGACACACATGGACACCCCTGGAGAGGGCGTACCAAAAGGTGTCACCCTCCATTTCCCCAGGTGCTCCAGACTGAAAATGGCACTGAGAATCCGCCTGCCCATAGAGCATTTGAATACCATGCACAGTAGTGCACCTTTTTTTTTTTTTTTTAAGGAAATTAGGGGGGTTGTATCCATCATTTTCAACACAGCTCCCTAAAATGATCGCACCACATGCCACCATTAACCCCATGGACTCCATCCCTGCAGAAAAGTTGATGAGGTTTTCTGGGCTGCGGTGCTGTCCTACCCCAGGGGACTCAGTCCACACCCCGGACCTTCACCTGTGTCTGCTGTCTGCCAAGCAGCTCTGGGCACAAATAAGTTTCTTTTATTATGAACAGAAAGGCCAAGTGAAATTTTAATCAGACAGACAAGGAGGGTATCGGAGAACACTGAAATGCCAGCCCTGCTGGTATTTCCACGATATTGAACTTGTCTTTTTGGGGGCCTTGTAGCTATTTCAATTAGCTCTGAGACACGCAGCCCATGTTTTTGCAAACTCTCCTCTTTTTAATTAAGCTGCTGTTCACCAGGATGTTAGGAGACACACAATTCTTCTTGTAATATGCAGACTATCAAAGAGAAAATTAAGCAGTAGAAACACTGGGATTTAAAGGTGTATGGTTTTCTTGACCTAATGTAGCTGTAATACTGTTCTTGCTCGAGAGTCTGGACATTTTCCCCTCTTATCCCAGATTTCTTGGCCTTCAAACTGTATTATTAGATACATATGCTTTAACATATGGTGACCCTGTTTTTTTTTTTTTTCTAAAGACTTGGTATAAAACAAAGAATATGTATAACAAATACGGACATGGGTAAGCATGATAAAACAAAATTCCATGAATCTACCACCCAACTGCAAAAGTAAAACATTCATTAATGCTATTGAAATCATTTGTTCCTTGGTGTATTTATTTTTCATGAAAGTAATCAAGCACCATTTTGTCAGTCACGGTGCGTAAAAGCTCAACAAATCATTAGAAAAGCTAGAATAAAAGGAGACATTTCTTTAAAATAAAGCACTGCCAATTTATTGATCATATGGAATACATTGAAAGTTAATTCTAAAAATGCAAAGACAACTTCAGGGTGTGAGGAACTATAGTGTCTTCTCTGACATCGAGTCACTCACCCATTCAGTCACTGGTTCCTGCATTTATAGAATCGAGTTCTTGTACTTCCATTCCTTCATGAACTATTGAAAGAAAATACAATTAACATGATCATTATTAGAAAGTTGAATTATAACATAGTTGCAACATCCTGACTGACCATAATACTGGGATTCCTCTGAGAATTCCTCGTGAGACTAAAGGACGACATTCAATTTAGTTGAGGTACCCATGTTCTCAAGAAGCAAAATTTCCTTCAGGGTGTCTGACAGGGCTGCACTTGAAATACCCCTTTTCATGCTGAAAAGGTCAAGAAGCAACTGCAAGGTGTTTTAATTTCCATCCTCTTTTCCGGGGCTTTCTTCTCCCTTTTATTTGCTTGAAGGTAAAGCCCTCATGGAGTGTGCGTGAAACTGTAGAGTCAGTAATTCTGGAGCTCTTGTTGGTTTCTGGAGTGTCTCACCTCCAGCTAATGAGGCAAATCTTACCAGGGGTGTCCTCTCCAGCAAGCTGTCCACCCACAGTTCCTTAGCTAATTTTACTCTCAAAACTCGCTCCAGTACTCTCAGTTACTGCTGAGTCTTGGGTAGTAAGGAGTGCCATACCCTCTGGGGGAAGCATTGGAGAGTACATCAGGGTCCCGAACCTTCCAGGGAGTGGATGGCATCCCACCTGCCACCACCCAGGGAAGTGAAGCTTCAGTGTCCCTTTTTCAAGCCAGGGAGCTTCCCTGTCTCCATTCAGCTGTTCCTCCAGGGCAATTATTTTAGCCCAGGAAATCACACGTGACTGTTTGTTAGCTGTTTGAGTAATCTCAGGAAATATCTAAGACATGGTATGGTTTCAGCGGTAGGTCTTCTTCATTACATAAATAAAAGCATGTATCATTCTTATTTTTTTCTGATTAGAGAAGTAACACCTGCCCATCTTTGCAAGAACAAGCACTTCCTACGTACATAAGACCAGTTTCAACGGGTCTGTCCTCACATAGTCCAGCCGCTTAGAGAATGCTCACTGCTTGGGACAACTTTGCTGACCTTGTTCTACATATACATGCGTGTAGGCACGTACACATGTTGGGAAAAAAATTGAATCCTGTATTTCTATTTGGCCCTTTTATTTTTTTCTTTCGGTTTTATTAAGATATTGACAGACAGCACTGTAGACATCTATGATGGGCAGCATATTGCCTTGACATGCATATGTTGCAAAATGATGACCCCAGTAGGCTGACTTCACATTCATCGTCTCATATAAAGACAAGAATTTTTTTTTTCTAGTTTTTTTTTGAAAACATGTTCTAAGCAAATGATTTCAAGGTGAAATTTTCTGTTAGGGTGGATGTTTCTTGGATTGAATCCATGGGTGAACAATTGTGTCTCCTCCCCTTGTGAAATGTTTGCTAAGTTTGATAGAATTATTGCATTCGCCAAGGGTGGGGGAGTCAGGCAGAGTGGCTATGGTTGGTGTTACGGAAGAAGCAGTGGTTAGGAAAACACGTACCCTATGAAGAGAAGAAGTATTCTGTGATTTCGGGGTGGCTTTATTACTTGCAAATAACAAAGCTTTCCTGGTAGCTCCTCGTTGCATAGAGATAAATTGAATTAGTGGGTTTGGGACCGTATGCTTGACTCTTCAGCTTCACGCCCAGTCAGAAATGGAAGCAGGATCTGAACCCCAGGTTAGAGCCTTCCTGTATTGCTTGTTCTCTTAATACCTTACAGCCCTTGATTTGTCTTCAATGTCTAAGAATAAGGAAAAAAAAAAATCACTCATGTTCTCATCTGTCCCGTGCAAATCACAAACCTTGCTTGTGTATTGTTGTTCACAATTCACCATTAACAAAGGATGGACCATTTTTTTTTTTTTTTTGGTCTATACTTTTCCCTATTCATCTGCCCACTAATCATGGGTTCTCTCTCTGTGCCCCTGATTTATTTTCTCTCTCTCTCCCTCATTAATATAAGGCACTGCTACATCGTTCCTACATGGCCGAGTGGTCTCCTTTGTTCCCCCTCCTTCTAGCCTTGCCCCTAAGGCCCATCCTCCCCATGACTTCTAGGAGAATCATTTTTCTTTTCTTTTTTTTTTTTTAATATTTTATTTATTTTTTTATTTGAGAGAGAGAACAAGCAGTGGGAGGGACAGAGGGAGGCTCCCTCTGTTCAAGCAAGTCTGTTCAAGCAGACTCCCCACTGACCTTGGAGCCTCCTAAGATCATGACCTGAGATGAAACCAAGAGTCGGACACTCAACTGCCTAAGCCACGCAGGCACACCCGGAATCATCATCTTAAATCATACACTTCGTCAGGTCATTCCTTGGCCTATAGCCCTTCGGTGGCTTCTCGTTCTGTTTGGGGTAAATTTTAGAGACCTTACTTGAACTTTCCAGCTCCCATTTCTCCAGCAGAGCCCCTGTATGTCTTTCCCTGCCTCTAGCTGCTAGGCATAGTGGTCTTTTTCCAGTCCTCAAATAAAGAATGTTCTTTAGGAGACATAATAACTGGTCTTCACCCCCCACTGGGATCATCTCGGGCCCCTGTTTTGCATGAAAGTCCCCTTTCATTCCTTTTTTCTCACCTTAAGTGTCACCTTTTGGAAGAGACTAATCCAACCCTTATCGTTGAGGATAGGAGCTCCTTACTCAAGTATCCCCCCTCTTTTTTTTTTTTTTTAAAGAATTTTATTTATTTGTTTGTCAGAAAGAGAGAGAGCACAAATAGGGGAGTAGGGAGCAGAAGGCAGAGGCAGAGGGAGAGGCAGGCTCCCTGCTGAGCAAGATTCCCATGCAGGACTCGATCCCAAGACCCTGGAATCATGACCCAAGCCGAAGGTAGCCGCTTAACTGACTGAGCCACGCAGGGTGTCCCTTTACTCAAGTATCCTTGATTTCAGGCAGTATTTGTTGCCTATATTATTCATATCCCAATATGTACTCTCTGGCCTTCGGTATTATCTGTCTCCAACTAAAATGCAAGCTTCGTGAGAATAAAGGCCAAATGTTCTGTACCTATATGACCCACATCCCCTAGCTCAGTGCCTCCTGGATAGCTGACCCCCAGTAAGTATTTGTTGAATAGAGGACTGGAGAGGAAGAATGGGAGGTGCATTTTTTTCTGAGTCTGTGTGGCAGCTTTATCTCTTATTAGGGGAATATGCCCGATGATCCCCAAGTCTGTATCATCAGCAAAAGTGGATACCTCTCAGGTCTTGGCTCACTTAGCTGACGGAGGGTGACCACCAGACAGCAAGCTTTTCCAGTCATGTCCAGGGACACTGAGAAACAAGAGACTGGGTTGCGTTCCATGAGAAGACAGCTGGATCATAATCAGGGAGAGAAATATAAGCCCCCAGCAAATGGAATATAAAACGTATGACACGCCAGGTTGGGGGAGAACCAGGGGAGCTGTTCTGAGAGCTGCCTCAATGTACGACTGGAGCTATGATGTGGAAATGTGCAGAGACCTTTGGCCCCATGAATCATGTATTGGGGAAACGGTTGAGCATCTACAGACGTCAAATAACCAATAAAATTTCATGAATGGTAATGCTTGCCGGGATCCAGGAGAATAAGGCTGACCTTACAACATGATCCGCTAACAAAATTAGGTCATTTGTCTTTGATAGAAGATGGCTACTTCCTTATTTTTTATTTATTCTTTTGTAAGTGGCCGCTTTAATAAGCCTGCGTGATCTTGGATGGCATACTCATAAGTTCTAGTAAAGCCTGGAAGAAAATTACAGAGAGAAAGGCTGCCTTTAAATTACCTCCGAAAAAAAGAGGTGGTCTTTCAAGATATGCAGTTCTACCATGTCTATGGGGGCAAGGCCATTTCCTTTTTTCCTGTGGATTTGCAGCAGGAAAGGAGACAGTCTCCAGTCATACAGCTGCAAAAATAGGTTCATTTATGCCTCTTTGGGTAGGCGAACTGTCTCTCCTTCCCAGAGCCTAGAAGTTTTTCTGCCCTTCCTTAATCAGCCCCTCTCACAGTTGGCTTATTCACACCAGTCCTGCAGCTGGTGAACATGGCATCTTAGACCTCCACTTCCAGGACCCTAATATCAATCACCTGTTATTGTAGAGCAAGGGCAACATTTCACAGCATACCATTAGCATGTTTCTCTCCTCCCTCTCTGGGTTGGCTGGGAGTTGGCTGTCCCAGGCTGGGCTCAGCTGGGTGGTTCTGCTTCATGCTGTGGGTCCAGCCCTACCTGACTCCTCATTCCATAGTGGATGGCTTGAGGCTGCTCTGGGTATGCTTACTCAGGAGCCCAGACCTGGGGAAGTAGCCATCTGGAAGGGCTGCTTGGTTCTCCAGCCTCATCCCTCTGGCGACAGGGAGGCACAAAAGGATCAGCTATTAGCCTATCACCTCCGCCCACGTTTTATCAGCCAGAGCCAAGTCCCAGGGCTGATGCAAAAGTCAAGCTATAAGCGGCCAGTAGGGGGCGCTGCAGAGTAGCATGGCAAAGGGCATGGCTAGGGCTTTTGAAGAACTAGTGCTGATATAATTCAGTCCACCGCAGTCTAACCACAGGAGGCTGATGCGGCTATTAGACAGCAGTGATTGTAGTTATTAGAGCACTCATCAAACTGGGAATGCTTACGTGTCTGCATTCTTTGTTTTAAAATAATCATGGATTACTGCAGTAATTAAGCAGACCCTAATAATATAATTATACCAGGAAAAGAATGAAGACACCAAGTTACTCCCCCAGCCTTTCTAATGCCAGATAAACTGTCGTTGATGGCAGCTTTCAAGTGGAGTGACTTAGCAAGTGGCTGGCACCGTGGCAAACCGGGGAGCCCGTGACCGTTCAGAGAGAGGGACCCTGCAGCTTCAGCTCTTTGTGACCATGTGGAAAAGGGGGCACTGTGTGGCCAGAACTTCTGGTTTGCCCAGAGAAGCCTGGCATCTGTAATATTCAAATGTAAAACTTCCAAGTTTTCAATGTTTGCCTACTAACGCAAAATTTCATAAAACACTCTGATGCCAACACAGAACAAAACGTTTTTGTTGACCATACAGCCAGCAGGCAACAGTTCCAGCCAATCCTAGGCTGAAGGCATATCGGCTGCTTTCAACGCTATTGATCGCATCTGTTTAGGTAGCTGCCGGATAGAGAGAGTGCGAGGGAGATGGAAAGATAGACAGAAAGATAGCCGGCTGATAAATAGGGAGAAAACAACTCCCCTTTGTGGAAGAGCATGGGACAAACTAAGTAAAAGAAAGTAGAAGGACCTCAGTCCTCAGCATTTGAAGAGAGATTTCTAGACTCAAGGAAAGAGGGGGTCAAAGGTCTGTGTCAGAGACCATGATCTGTGTTCACTGATCACATTTCCTTGTGTGCAAAGGGGACCAGAAAACAACAGGATGGCAGGGAGATGCCAAAGACGTCCTCACCCTGACTAACTCCCACCTAGGGCTCTGCACACGTTTAAGTCAGTTTGGCTCTCAGAACACTTAGCGCTGCTGTTAGCCAGACTTCTGCCCTCTGAACCTGCAGATTTACAGAAACCTAAACAGCTGCCCTCACATGGGACCCTCCCCAGATTCCTCTTTCTTTGTTCAGACAGAACCTCTCCCCGCCCCAAGAGAATGAAACAAAGGCACTAAGAAGCTTAATGAAAATTTCTGAATGTAGAGGGGGAAAAATAACAACCACATATCAGAGATGTGTGTTGGTAATATGGGGCTTCAGTCCTGAAGAATTGTTTTCTGGGGCACCTAAAACTTAGCTTCTACAATAGTCTGCTCATTGACAGGAATTATGTTCATTTTGAAGAGGAATAGATTCTGACAAAAGAGGGGAAAAGTAGTAACTTCATGCTTTATACAGAGCTAAAATGCCTCTCCGCCATGACTAAACGTCTAGATCCCATGACTCCTTCAGACTCTGTTCAAACGTCATCTCCTCCAAGAAGTCACCCCAATTCACCCCAGAGAAAACCTTCTCCCCCCTTCTCTTTGCACATGCCTCCTTGTTTTTACTTCTGTCCTGTCTCTTAATTCTTTCTGCCTTGTATTACAATCATTCCAGCATCTCTCCAATCCAATAGGAGGTTTATTTAGGTTAGAAACCTCAGGCTTTTATCTCTGAACCTTTCACACACTATTGATTTTCGTAAATGAACATGAGTGACAAATGGTTGTTTTTTTTTTTTTTTTCTCTCAGCTGAATAGAGAATTCCTCCTCTACCTTTTCATAATATTCACCTTTTAATTGAGGCTAGTAGAAATGGACCCTTAAGCATTTAGCTCCTAAAATTCTGAGTTCCCTCAGCCTTCCCTCCCATTCAGTCATTCGTTCCATGGTTGTTCTTGAGGTTTTATTAGATGCCAAGGACTGAGTTGGAGCAGAACTAGTTCTGGTCTCAGGCTTAATGTCTGGTGTGAAATTTTTAGAAAAGTAAATAATTTCTTATATACTTACCAAGTGGTGGCAGTTTGGGTGAAAGAATGAAATAGGGTGCCCCACAGAAGAAAATAAAAGTGGGGGTAGATGGGAGGAAAACATCTACTTAGGGCAATTTTGCAAGGTTTTTCTGATGAGGTGATGGGTAAGGACAGGGAGACAGCCTTTGAAGACTTGGGTAGCGGGGGGCATAAATAAAATGGACCCGACATGGTGTTTCCCGAAGGAAAAGACCTGGTTGAGTAGGGAACGTGAGAGGAGGCCAGAGGGCATGAGAGGGGAGAACAGGCAGAGAGAGATGGAGGTATAAGACCAGATCAGCGCCCACCCAGCTGAAATACCTTGTGTTTGCTGAAGCCTCCTTACCATCCGCAGCAAAACCAGACTCTTCTTTCCGTGCCTTCCATGAGCTTCCTTAATCCTGATGTTACTAGTTCGCACCATTTCTACATTCCCTCGTTCGAAGTTGCTCTTTAGGTGGGATGTGTGCATTGGCTAAAATGAAAACAAAACAAAATAGCAACTACACCAAATTCTGACAAGGATCACTCTTGCATTGCTGGTGGGAACTTGAAAGGCTACAGCTATCCTGGAAAGAACTTCGTCATTTTCTTGTAAAACTAAGCATGTAGCTACCATACAATTCAACAGTTGTGCCCTGGGGTGTTTATCCCAGAAAAATGAAAATATACCCACACAAAAACCTTACACAGATGTTCATAGCAGCTTTATTTGTAAGGACCCCAAATTAGAAGCAACCCAGACGTCCTTCAGGTGAATGGTTAAACAAGCTTTGGTAGGTCCACCCCACAGAATACTACTCAGCAGTAAAAAAGAACACTCAGAATAACTTAGGTAAAACTCCAAGGAATTATGTTGAATGAAAAAAGGCAATCCTGAAAGGTTACATAATATATGATTTCATTTATATATCATTCTTGAAATGGTAAAATTATGACATTGGAGACAGACTAGAGGTGACCTGAAGTCAGGAATGAGGGATGTAGAGTCGGGATAAGGTATAGGTATAATGGGGCAATATAAGGGATCCTTGGGCTGATGGACTGTTCTGTGTCTTGACTGTATCAAGGTCACTGTCTTGGCCATGATAGCGTCCCACAGTTTTGCAAGAGTTTGCCACTGGGGCATTTGCATTAGGAGTGCATGATAGCTGTCTGTATTCTTCCCTAAAACTACATACACATCTACAATGATCTCAAAATGAAAAGTTTAAATTTTAAACTCTTAGGAGGGGGATTTGACTCTCTTTTGGCACTCTGGATTTTTTTGTTTTCGTTTTTTGAAGCGGTAGGTAGGCAGTGTAAATATATTAGTTTTCCTAGGTCTCCTGTAAGTAATTATGACAAACTTGGTGGCTTAAAACAACAGAGATTTAGTCTCTTAGAGTGCTAGTGGCCAAATCAGCATCACTGGGACCAAATCAAGGTGTCTTGGCAGAGCCGTGCTCCCTCTGAAAGCTCTAGGAGAGAATGTATTCCTTCTCTTGTCTAGCTTTGCTGGTCCCTGACTGGTGGCTGCATGAATCCAGTCTTTGTCTCTGCAGTCACACTGTCCTGTTCTCTTCTGTGTAGACACTCTCTGCCTCTCTCTTATAAGGACACTTGAGATTAGATGTAGGACCGTCTGGATAATCCCATCTCAAGATATTTAACTTAGTCACATCGACAAAGGATCTTTTTCCTTATGTCATTTATAGTTCCAGAGTTTAGGACCTAGTCTCTTTGGGTGCTATTATTTGGCCTATGGCAATAGGATAAGGATAGCTTAGTGAGCAGAGAGTAAATCCTTGCATTGGGGGAACAGCTATCAGGTGAGGTATATGCTGGGAACAGTGCTGGTGGATGACATCAGGAGCCTCTGTGAGAAGATGACGTCATGGGTCGTCCCTCTCACTGGAGGAATGGGAAACCACTGAGCCCAGCTGGCCTTTTTTTTTTTTTTTTTTTTTTTAAAGATTTTATTTGTATATTTGACAGAGAGAGAGAGAGACAATGAGAGAGGGGATACAGCAGGGGGAAGTGGGAGAGGGAGAAGCAGACTTCCCGTTGAGCAGGGAGCCGGATGCAGGGCTCAATCCTAAGACCCTGGGATCATGACCTGAGCCAAAGGCAGTTGCTTAACAACTGAGCCACCCAGGCGCCCCCCCCCCCTCCAGCTGGTCTATTTCTGGGTGACCCAGAGAAAGCCTATGGGGCCGTCTCTCAGACAGCTCTGTCTCTTTCCCCATATACATCGTTTGATGATTGTGTGAACTTGGGGAAGTTATTTAACTTCCCTGAGCCTTACTTCACTCTTTTATAAAAGGAAAATAATGCTAGGATTTTGTGACCATTAGGGATCATGTATCTAAAGTTCTTATCCCAACAACTGGCAAATACTGAGTGGCAATTATGTTGTTAGTAATAATTATTATATAGTTGTTGATAACTTGATGGTGATGATGACGATGGTCCGGACATGACCATGCCTGTTGTAGACATGCAGGAAGCTCTGGCTGCATCAAATTGAATTTTAGTTCAGAGAGTGGGTGGTTATGACGTTATTTCTGCTGCCCTTCGTCTAACCATTGGACTTCCTGGTTTAAAAGGCCAATTTTCCAGTTGCCTGGGTGGCTCAGTTGGTTAAGCATCCAACACTTCATTTGGCCTCAGGTCATGATCTCAAGGTTGGGAGACCAAACCCTGCATTGGGCTCCATGCTCCGCTGGGAGTCTGCTTGAGATTCTCCCTCTCTCTCTGTGCCTTTCCCCACTCTCTCTCTCTCAAATAAATAAATAATCCATTAATTAATTTGAAAAGGCAAATTGTCCTGGTGGAGGATGGTACCTACCCGATGGTTCTTTGAGGTCAGTCCCAACTACTTGAGAATCTGGTGGTGCTGGATACTCTCAGAATTTGCATTGTAAATGGTCGACGGTTGTTAGCAATCGGGGGGGCCTCCTCACACTGAAGGAAGCCGTTTGATGAAATTAAATTGTGTGGCCAGTAGCAAGTGTGCTCGGGCTGCAGAGGCTAATTTGGGAACCTGTGGCAGTTTTCACCCTGGTTGGATTTGTTTACCAGGGATACGTCACTGGGGTTTTGTGTCTTGTGTACAGAGAGGAGTTGTACCCTGACCTCTCTCGACGAAACCACCGTGGGGTAGTTTCCTCCCCGGTGGATGACTGGCGTTACAATGTGGTAACAAATGATCAGCACCGTAAATGGTTAATATAGCCAGGGCCAGGATCCATATGATTTATGCAAATAATTAGCTCTTCCCGGGCAGTGGCCTGCATGTCTAGGTAACCTTTATGTTTTCAGACAGTCATCTCCGTAATGAGCTATTAGTCTGCAGGCCAGAAAGAAAGAAAGGGAGAAAGAAGGAAGGACCTCAGGCAGTTAAGTCTTTGTTCCTTCCAGAAATCCTCATTTATTTGAAGCCAAATGTGATAATGTTTCCTTTTACAAAACTCCATTGCTCTGTACTGTAAAAGCAACTCAAAGTATGAGGGTCTGACTTTTATTTGTCTCGGTAATGGTTTCTGGGGTTTAGACAGAGCATGGATTTTGCCTTATTCATCTTATTCATCTTCACTGGGTTCCATTAACCCAAGGAGAGACATAGACCATTAGCGCCATTTTCTAGTTAGGGAGGGTAAGGAGAGCTGCGGATCGATATGCCGGTGTTAAGCAGGAGTCTGTGAGCACAAATGCCAGAACCTATAGAGAGGAAAGGGGTTAATTAGTAAAAGGCTTATATAAATAAGAGATGTCTTCTATTAATACACGAAGATCTGGGATCCAAATTGTTGGAAATGCAATGGCATATCCTACCTCTAAGACCATGAGAAATAGGAGATTTTACAAAATTAGTTTTTCCTCCTTACCGTTTCCTGACTCAGCTTACCTGTTTTACCTGGATACTAGCATCTCTTGAACCTCACATCTCATCTCGCTGCCATCAGGAGGAACTGACTTTCTTTTCTTTGTCCCGGTTCATCCATGATGGAGGAAGACCGTGATCTCTGAGATTGGAATCTGAGCTAACCCGAGGTGGCTAAGAATAGGGTTACTCCACAGTTGAACAGGAAGGAAGAGCTCCTGGAAGGAGAGAGGGAAGTTCTCCAAGAAGGGAAGGATACTATATAGACAAGACATCAGATTCCACTGCAATACTGGAAGTTCCACGAGGATGGTAACTCTGCCTGTCTTGTTGAAGATGCAGTCCCCTGTCCCCAACACAGAGCCAGGCACCATGACAAGCACATAGTGAATATGTGCAGGGGGGAAGGACAGGGAAGGAGGTAAAAATTCTAGTGTATGGGTCTGAGATACCCAAGCCAGAGTAAGCAAGGTTTTCAGCAGGCAATCACACAAGACAAAAATAAGAATAAGAGATCTTTAAAATCTGGGGAGACATCTCAATGATGAAAACTTAGATTGCATTTCCTGCATAGTTTGGAGTCCTCTGATAGACTGGCTCTAGGGAATTCTGTCCCTTACCTTTAGAGGATATTGAGTGATCAGCCAAGTCCCTCTCTCCCTCCCCCCCACTTCTTTCCTTCCTTTTTTTCTTTCCTTCCTTCCCCAAATATGCTCTGGGAACCAGCTACTGTGCCAGCTTCCAGAAACATTCCAGTGATCATGACAGCCCCTCCTCCTCAGATCTTTTTTAGTCATTCTTTCATTGTTGAGTATGATGAGATAGGAGTTTTATCCCCAATGAATATTCTTTTGAACCCATCTCTGAATTCTGAGTGACTCTGGCGATTATAGACTATATCCCCATGGAGCCACTGTTTGAGGCTACATCGTCATCAGCTGGGCCTTTGCCTTTTTTACCTAGCGTATAAAGGTCATGATTGCCACCCCAGCCCAAATAACAAATGGGGGAGTCACAACAATCCTCCTTTATGGATATTCTCTGAAGCATATTTCATGTCCGCTCTGGGGATATGTTCCTGACTTTTCAAGAGGTTGGGTATGGTCAAAAATCTGATTAAAGCAGCAAACTACTTATTTCAATAGTGCCCCACCATGAAGCAATTGCAGTCATCTGTCTGTCAAAAAATACTACTCAGAGCACTAGAAAGATGTAGCACAGTTAATATTTTAAGCATTTTAATTCTCAGTCCACTAATTGGCCAGTGCCTAATTCAGCTGCAAGGTGGTCCTCACAAAAGAAAGAAAGGGAAAAAAGGGAAAAAAAATTAGAAAAAAAAGAAATAAAAAAAGGAAGGAAAGGAGGAGGAGAGAGGAAGGGAGGGAATTAGATAGATACTAGGTACCCCCTGGAGTTAGTTATTGAATAAGTCATTGCAAATCCTGGTCAGTTTCATTACTTTGCTGGCTTGTTGCCTTATTTATTTTGTTCCTGAACTGGTTGCTGCAAAAAACCCTGACACAAACCTCTGAAGAGTGATTTTTTTTGCGTGCGTGGTCAAGAATTCTGTGATTTTAACAAGATTTTCCAGTTCTTGCTGATTTGGGACTCTGACCCTCTGTGTGTTGATATCCAGACTTACATTCCGCCATATTCGCGGCCTTCCTGGTCTCTAAATATATTCGGATCTTATTAGGAAGAATCCCAGAGAAGAAGTCAACACCTTTACTGAAGAACTATTTAAAAAGATGGATTGGTAGCGTCTAAATAATCACGTTATTTTTATTGAATCAGGGAACCCACTCCCAGGAAGCATGGGAGAAAACACCCTTGTGTACTGACGGAAAGAGTTAAGCCATTTTTCTATTTACATGGTTTATTTCACAAGTGTCTGACTCATTGGGCATAACCAGCACAGCTAAATTACAAAATTACTATTTGGTCCCTTTTTTATTGACTACAATTCAAGGCTGCTTCAAGCCTCCCAAATTTAATCCCCCTAGCTCTTTGCCAAGAACATTACCTTTTATTTTCAGTGTTAAACTGTGTAAGATACCCCTAAGGCTACATGGAAAGTTACTCTCTGTGATAGCAGCTAACGGAGTGTATCAATTGTTCATGATTTCCCATTCTCCTGTAAATTGGGAGAGGCAGGGAGAGCAGTGGAATGCGAATTTTGTTCTGTCAGCATTTCGTTGCCCCAGCTTTAGCCCAAGCAGTGTGCCTGTTTTGGTAATTAATTATAGTGTGTTTGTAGCTCTTCATTCTGAGTTACCATTTAGCAACCTGTCAAGTCCCCAGCTAATGAGCCTATCCTATAAAATTCGATGCATTTATTTTATTTTATTTTTAAGCATCAAGACGATACTGGTTTCTCTTAGGTCAGATGAAGTTAAGAGGGAGATTCTAAACCCGTTTATGGGAAGGGAAAGGCTCTTTTCTTTTCACACATATTCATGCCAAGAATGAGCCTGCTGCGAGCTTTTCATTGACATTTTGCCAAAGAAGCCAGAAATAGGACTATCCCAATTATTATTGTAATTATGATTTCATATTTGAAGGATAAAATAGCTCACTCATAAGTGATCCTGTCAGAGTGGTGGTAAATATCATGTCTGGATTGGGATTTCCATTTCAACGACAGGGAAATCCAGAGAGGACCAGCATGAATTCTTTTTTGTTGTTCCTTTTTCTTTTTCTTTCATTAATGGAGGACTTGTCATAGCTCTGTAATTTCTACGTAAGAAGGATTCAGGGACAGCAATTTAGCTTTATAATCTTTTCCATCAGAAGTGGGTTAAGAACACCTTTAACATACTTTAGCTTCACTGCCCAAGTCCCCATGACGAGCACACATTGATGTAGAGGGCTCAAGGAATGGGGTTGGGGGAGGGAAAAGGTTCATCAGTGCTAGCAGTTCATTCATTCTAAACCACAAAGTGGTAGAAATACACACGAATCCCTGTGCTTCATGCGAACATGCCGTTTCTTCTTCATGAACGTGTTACCTGTTGAGTGTGATTTGTTCTTCTATCACCCGCTGACCTGTTATCTGTTCTTGATGTCTGTTATCTCTTTACAACAAAGAGTCCAAGAGTCCATGCTCAAATCTCTATTTCCCTCCTCAAACTGATGAGGAAGCATATTTTATGATCTCTTAGCCCATAACCAGGATTTACGTTGACTCAAAGATCATCATTTCTGGGGCACCTGGGTGGCTCAGTGGGTTAAAGCCTCTGCCTTCGGCTCAGGTCATGATTTCAGGGTCTTGGGATTGAGCCCCACATCGGGCTCTCTGCTCAGCAGGGAGCCTGCTTCCCTTCCTCTCTCTCTGCCTGCCTCTCTGCCTACTTGTGATCTCTGTCAAATAAATAAATAAAATCTTAAAAAAAAAAAAAGATAGAGATCATAATTTCTTTTACTTGTTAGCCATCTGTTCACCGGAAAACTTAGTTCTGGGTCCTCACTCTTGTTCACGTATACAGACCCAATGCCAGTGGATTGGCACATTTCCCAATTGTGTTTCTTGTGCTGCTTATGAAAATCTGAATTGAGATGAGCCACACCCTTCGTCGGGTATGTCTCAGGCATCTTGCAGTGCTAGGAACAGTCTCTCTCATTTGGAACTTGTAACCTCCATAGAACTGCCCTCGCTAGCCACTAAATGTTATAACCGTTTGGTTCAATTTTTTTTTTTTTTTAAGTGACTACAACATCAGCAAAATGAGAAAACGTCTTCCAGCCTTGAACTGTGATAATAGCAGACATGTTAATATGAAGTTATTTTAATCCCCCAAAAGGCATTATACAAGTTTTTTTTTTTTTCCAGCCATTCTTGTTTCTTTATAGATTCACACTTTTGAGTATTCAGAGCTTGCTTTTCCTTTCAGTGAGAGGAATGCAATGGAGAGAAGTGTTATTGATGAGGGCTGATTAAGCAAATTAATGAATTGAGACAGCTGAATAGGAAGTGAGAAGAATTTGAGGAGTGGAATTGGTTTTTGCTCATTGACTGTAAAGTGTATGAGTTAAAACCACAAGGGTACCTGATGGAAAAGCTATATTGCTGAGTTAAGTGCAGAAAGAATATTTGGAATTGCATATATTTTTTTTTCTTTCCTAAAGAATAGTCATGTGCTGGTTATGCACTGCTTTTCTTACAAGTATTTTCTTTGCCTTATTTTCTGAGTCATCTGCAGTAGCTTCAGGGAATCCATTAAACCGATGTGTGTTGGAGGCCCATCATACTCCAGACACAGTGACAGGCACTTTCTGCTACTGGTAGAAATATTCTGTTTAGTCCATCTGATTACAGAATCTTCTCCGTTGTGGTAGAGCCACGTGTCCTGTGCTGGGGGTGCTTAGCTATTCATCCCTGGAAAGCATCTCTGGAAGGCATTTATGTCACTCTCTTCAACCTGATAAATATGAAAAGTTAGAGGGTACCACATGTCGGTGAGGACATGGGGTCAGTGGGTGCTGAAGTATGCTGCTGGTGGGGGGGTGTCTTATATTCATTCAACTACTTTAGAGACCAACCTGGCAACCTTTCGGAAACTTCATGATGCTCATACCTTTGACGCAGGTGCTTCGTCCCTAGGGAACACTTTTTAAGAATATTGATTTTACCATTGTAGAAGCAAAACGTTGGGAAAAGAACAACCTACCAAGCAAACATTAATTGCCCATCAGCAGGGAAATAGAAAATAAACTGTAGCAAAATTAATCTCTGGAATGCCATACTGTAAGTGAACATTGATGCACTCGACCTCTGTGTGTCGTATGGACGGATTTCCAAACCAGAGTATTGAACAACAACAGAACGAATCTGCAGAAGGAGACATACAGCATGATGTCATCATGCACATTTTTTGAATATGAGGAATATTATGTATTCTCCTGGGCTCTATGCACCGATGGTAAAACGAGAGTATTGAACAACAACAGAACGAATCTGCAGAAGGAGACATACAGTATGATGTCATTATGCACATTTTTTGAATATGAGGAATATTATATATTCTCCTGGGCTCTATGCACTGATGGTAAAATGAGAGAAAGAGGCTTCTGGATGCGAGATGTCGAGCCCACGGTGACGCCACCTCTTTGGAGGAGTGGGAAAGAGCTGCGTTCAGGGGGAGCTACTGGGAGAGATTCAATTACATTTGTTCCATTTATGTTGCAAGCTGCGAAGTGGACATATGGCATTTGTTGTAGCAGCTTCTGTATTTTTATGTCTGATGTATTACATAAAGAAAAGGAATGCATCCAAGAAGTGTGTGTGTGTGTGTGTGTGTGTGTGTGTGTCTGTGTGTGTGTGCGCGCCCATGCGCGCACATGAGCATGTCTGCACGGTGTTTTGAGCATCAGACTGTTTTCTTTTCAGATAATTAGATGACCCTCATCATTATCAGGTCTCCAAAAGGTTCCATGCAAAAATAATGCCCATTTTAAGTGCAGTGTCTTGGCAAGATTGGGGCCGATGTGCAAAGGGAAGTAGTACACTTAGGACAAAAGCTGGACAAATGAAGCTGTTCCCTAATGTCTTTGATCAATGTAAGTGGCTAATTGAAAGGCAGGGCTCTCTTTTCCAAAAGAAATGATTTTCTTCCCTACTCAATTACTGGGATAATTGCTTCAACTCTCAATATTCCTTTAACTGGGCAGCTTCGGTGTTCGCAACTAATGCTCCCCTTTCCCGTTAAGCTTCCAAGCTGTCCCAGTGAACAGCCCTTCTGTAGGGTGTTCCTGTTGTGATATGACCCACTGAGCACGCACCTTCCTCTATTTTTGCGAGTTTTTACGAGGAGGTCAAATGTGTTTCAGAAGGCTCCGTGGTTTTCCAGACATAGCAGCCACTTGAAAACGCCATCCATAATAAACATTTGGCAGAAGCATTTTCCGTCCATGCATTCTTTCTCTCTTTCAGCCAGTGTCCCCTTTTTTTGTCTAGCCTGCCCTTTCTCCATGCCCCAAAGTGTCATTAACATTAACAAGTGTTCTCCTTGGCACCAGCAGGGGTTGTGCAGAGGGAACAGGCTTGGAATGTGCGATGGGGAGACATGAATCAGACCAGAGCCGTGATGTGGATGGTGGAGTGTGTCAGGCAAACTCAATAAGCAATGGTCAATACCAGCAGGGAAAAGCAGGGCAAAACTAGTTTTGATGAGACTATGTCAGGGAACTGCCGAGCGGGTTTGGCAAGGATGCACTCCACATGCAAAATAAGTTGTTTTTCATTTCACTTTCAAGTTTAGGAAGGGCTTGCTGCTGTGTGTGGCATGTTTGGGGACATAAAGTTATGTGCGTACAAGTCCTTACCCCACTGAAGTGTTGGGGATAAGAAGCCTCTGAAAATCTTAAGACACAGATTCCTGGTCTTCCCCCCCCCCCCCACCCAGGGATTGTAATTCAATAAGTCTGGAAGGGGACCTTAAATTTTCCTTTAGCAAGTTCCTAGGTGATGCTGATTCTGCTGGTCCAGGGAAGGACACCGTAGGAAGACCGTCGAGTAGGTCTAGAGGAAGAGAGTCAAATTCAAACAAATAAACAAAACAACTCCTTTGTTCAGTGCACTGAGGAGATACCACGGCACAGCTTTTAGCAATATTGCAGAAACACAGGAGAGGGAGCCAACAATTCCGTCTTACATAAGCAACCTGCAGAAAGGTGGTACTTGATCTGGGCTTTAGAGAATGACGAAAAGGCAGAAAAGAGTTAGTATTCCAGATGAAATGGCATGAACAGAGGCAGGATGTATCCGAGAATTAGAGAGTAGCTTGGTATGAAGGGAACTGGGGGTGGAAAGGGTGTGAACAGAAATGGCATGGAAAAAGGGCTGCAGCTGGCTTTTAAAAGGGTTTGTAGAGTCCTTCTAAGATGATTCTGCAGTGGGGACCAATGGAACTTTTTCTGTGGGAGAGTAGGGGGAGGAAGACAGACTAGCAGGGACCCAAACTCCAGAAGAGAAGAGAGGGCTTGTCTGAATTTGTTCTTGGAGAACACGAGGACATGACACAAAATATTCCAACCTAAAGGCAACGCCCTCAAGGTTGCCGACAAAACATCTTCTGGGCAAAGAATGGAGAAAATAATCAAGAGCAAGGGGCAAGATGCGTTTGTGGAGAAGCTCGGAGGCAACCAAGAAAGTGAAGCCTCGCTAATGGTGAAGAATGTGGGACTACACGTTCAAAGTCCATTGCTGAAATTTAGAAAAGACCCAGGACGTAAGAACGTTAGGTGTCTTCTGTGTGAGAACACACTGCAGGTCTTGTGCTCGAATACCTATTACTATTATTTCTTGGTGGTGTGGATACGTAGAAATGTCATTAAAGACACCGTCTATTTGCGGGTACTCTTTTTATCTTCATCAGATGAAGGTGAAATAAGAGGCAGAGAGAATGGTATCAAAATATTAAGACTTGGGTTTCTAAAACTGACCCCAGGCACAAATTGGAAACGAGGACCTCTCTGCACCAAAACCAAATGTAACCATAAGGGCGGAAGGAGCCATGCAGTGAGGTCTCAGGGGTGTGTGTGATGAAAGGAACCAAGTCTTGAAACCAACATGAAATACCAAGTTCTTTACTGGTATTGAGAATATTTATTAAAATGTTGCCCGTCTTTTCCCGTTTCCTTCATATCTATGTTTCTCCATTCATCTCTCTCTCTCACACAGAATCTCCATGCATTCTTTTTATCCCTCCTCCTTTGGTCTGGGTCTGTTCCTTGCAGAACCTCTAATTAAGCTCCCTCGCAAGACTGAAACTGCCTTGGAGTATGGGGTAGGTAGAACATGAAACTGACAAATGAGAAAGCTAGGATTCTCTTCAACAGACAGAGGACGGGTCATTGCAGGGAAACTATTTCGGTAATCCTCGTCCCAGCACATAAATAATTCATTATTTTCTCGTCTCAAATCAGTAGATTCCTAGACTTTACTCCAAAAAATATATAACTCTTCCACTTTGAGAGTTCAAAAGCAGGAAAGTAGACATGAAACTTTCTTCTTTAGTTAACTAACCTAGTGATTTTTAGATAAAAACACATTTCAATGATAATAATAGTAATAGTAATAATAACTGCAAACAGGATACAACTTAGGGAGGCTATTTGTTTTATTTGAAGAGGTTCAGACATTTTGCAAAATCAGCATCACTTTACAAAAGTAATGATATCCTCATGCCCAAAAGTGTAGGAAGGATATAATCTCAAAATAATAGAAAAAAAATTAAAAATTTTAGGTGTAGTTTTAAAATCCCCTACTCTCTTCTTTTTTTTTTTTTATGGACTCAAATATATGTCACACAAGGTATATGGTTCAAAGGAGGGCATTTGGAATCAGTGATCTAAATCATGATTTTATTTTGTTCATGATGGAAAATTCTGAACTGACTTTTAAAGCCTTTCGATGATGCATGAAATCCTTAGGAAAAGGTTGCCTCCTAGAAAACTTTGTTATGTTCAACCTATCTTTTTAAAGCTTATTTTTACTGTAAGGTGGGCTTGAAAATAGTAAATGGAGGCATTTACTACTCTGAATCATTGTCGGACCCAATTCCTTTTTTCTCATGTTATATAAAACACTCATCAAAATGAGAGGCACATTTTGGGTATTTCCTTTTGGTAATAAATTCAGAACATTAGAATCTAAGGTTAACTTTCTTCTTCAATTCCAGTATCACCGTTGGGGGTAAGCCTTTTTTTTTTTTAAATTTTAAAATTTTATTTATTTATTTGACAAACAGAGATCACAAGTAGGCAGAGAGGCAGGCAGAGAGAGAGGGGGGAAGCAGGCTTCCCGCTGAGCAGAGAGCCTGATGCAGGGCTCAGTCCCAGGACCCCCAGATTATGACCTGAGCCAAAGGCAGAGACTTTAACCCAGGCACTTCGAGTCTTACAAATACATATACTAATGACTTAAATACTATGTGTCCATTGTAGATAACATGAAAAATACAGAAAATCACAAAGAAGAAAAGTTATTTCTAATGTTACTACTTTTTTTTTAATCTATGCCTACCCTAACATAGACCTATTTTTAACATTTATTCAATACATAGATACATAGATCTATTACTATGTTTCAGGCACTGTTAGATGCTTGAGATAAAACTGATTTTATTCTGTAGATAATATTTTGTGATCCAGATATTTTTTATTTAATAAGAAATTATGGACACGAGATTTATTATTCTTCCCCATGGTATGAGGACAACCTAGGATTCCCTAATCTTTTGAATTAATAAGGCCATTCTAGCTTCTCAAATGCTACCCCTTATGTAGTATCTTACTGCTTTTCCCTAGTTGGGTTTGCTTTGTTTTGTTCGTAAATGGTGTGGCTCACAATTGTGCACTCAAAATTTTCAGGTATAATTAAGTCCTCTCTTTTTTGTGTGAAATTCTATTTCTTTCTGACAGGCCCCTTGCCTCCTAAGTAACTCCCTGTTAACACATTACATGAAAAAGCTAACCCATTTTGTTCTCTTCCAGGAATGTCTAAATCAAGTGAAGAATGCACTGAAAGAAGTAGTCAGGGGGAAAAGAGAGAGTGATATTGGCTAGCACAAGGTCTTTGGGTAAATACAGAAATAGAAAGGTTGAGACAGAAGCTAGAAACCAGTAGTTCATTTATCTTTTTCCTTCTTCAGTCTTTCTACATAATATGCATTTTTCTGTATATTAAAAAATGGCTTTGCTCATCTCATTTCTGATGGTTCTTTATGACTTCAATCTCTTCTCATTATTTTTTAATGTTTCATGAAATGTAAACTACCTTCTACCACTTTCTATTTTGTGTGCCGGGGTGGCTGATAGACTTCAAGTTTCAAGGTATGATGAGACAATAAAAAACACATCAATAGTTGCATAATAATGAAAAGCTACTGATAGGTCTAAGACGGGGAAGAAAAGAATCCATATCCTATCCATCATCTCCATGTCTGCTTGTATCTTTCATCGGCATCGTCGGGTTAAACAGAAAATACATAATGGAAAAATTGTCTTTTAGAAAGGACTTTGTGAAAAGGCTAGAGATTTCTAAGATGATGACTTCGTGTGTATATTGCTTGGTGTACAAAGCATCAAGATAAGGAAACAAGTCCTTAAGGATCATTCGCTTCACGAAAATATCTAAAGGTCACGCTGTTTTAAACTTAAGGGGAAAGAAAACTCTCTAGCTAGAGTCTGCATTATCTGGTTAAAAAAAAAAAAAAAAACAATGACTTGCTTTTACTATGAGCTTGTATTTGGTGATTGCAGTCTAACCATCAGCAACAATTCCAAAGGAATCTGCCGTAAAGCCATCTGGTTTTAGCTTTAGAGAGGTACTAAATGCAGATGTTTTGTGAATTCCCATCTTAGTCTTGCAAAGAAAGGCATGAAGCTACTTTAGACTAAGATAAGTGAACTCTTCACTTTCTGTTGAGCATGTATGGGGGGTGGGGGTGCTCCTTCTGGAGGGTCACTGGTCTCTGATGGTGGTTTTGTACCAGGATTCACTCTCTCCCGGCAACTATTCTTTTTAGTGATCCCCAGTAATCCAGAATTTTTTTTTTTAAGTTGGAAAACTTCCCGTTTCTCAGAAACTAATGAAGATTAAGAAAAGAAAGGCCAAAAAAAAAAAAAAAAAGTGGGGGGAGGAGGAGAAGGAGAAAGGAGAAGAGGGAATTATACACAATACATACTTACTAGTTACTATGTGTCATTTACCGAGAATGTCATTGCCTTTAGATTTGCTCAGGACCAACCTTGAATATACCTTTATTCTGGTATAATTATTAGCATGCCCCTTTTTACTCACAAGGGTCCCAGTTTGATTGATAAATTATATGATCAGTCTATAATAGAATAATAAAATATAAAGACTAAAACTCCCTAAGCTTGGATCAGTCAGATCTGCAATTGGATTCTGATTCCCCCACTTGGCTGCTTCTGAGAAGTTTAGCAAGTTACTTAACATTGCTGAATGTCAGTCAACTTACCTGAAAAATGCAAATAATAATAATAATATTTTCCTCATATCCATGGTGAGGAAATTAAGTGAGATAATATGTATGAAATACTTGTCAAAGTATGTGTTAAATAGTAAGTTCTCATTGCACATTAGCAAATACTGATTCTGATGATCCCATCGAAGTCTTACCATGCTATATGCCACAGCCTCATAGAAACAGAAGTAGCTCCTGGCCCATCACCAGATGTGGTCACAGGGAAGGATTTACCATAATAAGAGGATGGGCACAGGGTGTGGATTGTTGAAATAAGAGTTTCATCAAACAGACAGATCGATATCCTGTAGACTTAAAGGGAATGTGCATCCAGGGACCTGTCCATGAGCCCAGATGCTGCTTGGTGTTCAAACCAGTGAAGTTGCCAAGGCAAAATAGGAAAATAAGAATTGGGTCAACTCTTCATTTGTACCAATCTCTGATATTTGTTTCCTTTTATTTTTTATTTATTTGGTTTTTTTTTTAAAGATTTTATTTATTTATTTGAGAGAGTGAGAGTGAGAGAGAGCATGAGAGGGGAGAAGGTCAGAGAGGGAAGCAGACTCCCTGTGGAGTTGGGAGCCCCATATGGGACTTGATCCCAGGACTCCAGGACCATGATCTGAGCTGAAGGCAGTTGCTCAACCAACTGAGCCACCCAGGCACCCTATTTGCTTCCTTTTAAACATTTCTTTTTAAATCCAATAATGTTTGATCTTGAGATACGGAAGTTAAGTTGGCAAGTGGGACAGAAGTGCATATTTACCTTGGTTTGTGTGTCTGTCACTAGGATCACAACATTTTCAGAGCCCATGGGCTATAGACTGAATGTTTGTGCCCCCCCCCCCAATTCCCAAGTTAATACTCTCAATATGATGATTTTTGAAAGTGGACCTTTGGGAAATAATTAGTTTTAGATGAGATCATGAGGATGGGAACCCTTGTAGGATTAGTGCCCTTAAACGAAGAGGAAGAGAGGCCAGCATTCTCTCTCTCTCTCTCTCTCTTCAACGTGGAGACACAATAAGCAGGGGGCTCTCCATAAGCCAGAAAGAGGCTCTCTCCAGGAACCAGAACTGTTTCCAATAACCAAAATTATTGCGTCATATAAGAAAAGGAGATCAACATGGAGTTTTGTGTGCAGGAAAACTGGGGGACAGAGACCAGGAGAAGAGAAAAACTATAATCAGAACCTTTTATCTTAATTCTCAGGTTTTTAGGATTAGGGTTTTTATCCTTCTCAAAACAAATTCTAGAACACAGCAATCATCAAATTTTAAAAGCCATATGAATCTTTAGAGCTCCATTTTGAATGATGAGAAATGTATAAAATTCTACAGAGCACTCGCTGTGTGTTGAATTACCAACTACTTAATTCCGGTGGGGTTTCAGGTCACATGAGTGACTCCACCCCAGGAATTAGGGAGGGAAATCTGTTTAGAATCCTCTAAACACAATCCAGAGCACACATTCAACCCCGGGCGTACTTATAGCATCTCAGTGTCTAGGAGCCTGCTCACTAAATATTAAGATCTACAAAATAAGGGACAAACTTAACATGCTGAGGCCATACAGATAAGGCGTCTCATTCTCTGAGTTAACCCTACAAGTTTGCAAATTACCAAATTGATAATTTACCAGTCTCCTTTCTTTTTGGATGATGACGATGACGATGATGATGACGAAGATGATAATGATGACGATGATGACAATGACGATGATGACAATGACAATGATAATGACGATGATGATGATGATGACGACGATGATGATGATGATGATGACGATGATGATGACGATGACTTTTATATAGGGCTCTTAGACGACCCAGTTTTCTGCTTTCATTGGGTCCTAAAAAGTGAGTTCAGTGTTTGACTGGAAAACATTGTTCTGTCCAGAATTTCACAGAGAAAGCAAAGAGTCAGCAGCCTGGGGTGGGGCAGTAAAGGAGAGTGTGGTGTTCCCCTGGGTTGCTTGAAAAGATCAGTGCCTTCTCTCTCGTGGGCACTACTGAGATCTAGCACTGTTTGAAGCAGAGACTTGATATCCCAAGATGCTCCCCTTGGACCTTCATGTATTTCCTTTGTGTTTTGATCATTTCAGCCAATCATACCTCACCTCTGAGACCTATAAATATCTCAGGTTGTCGCTGAGGCACATCCCCCTAGCTTTGCAATGAGGATATGAGAGCTTCCTGAGTATTTACCATGAATAATTGCTAGTGGCATATTGGATCACCTTGTATAACTTTTGCAAGCTGGTTTTAATTTCAGGTTTGACTGCTATATTGTAGCTTTGCAAAGCAATAACAAAAAAAATCATAATTTAGATTAGGAGAAACAAAACAAATGATGGGAATATTACTATAACCATAATTTTACAGCACAGAGTAATTATTTGGTTCAGTAATGTTCAATAATTATTTCAACACCAAAATTCCTCCCCACCCCAGCCCTTCAACAAACTAAACAACTGTTGGGCTACCAGCAACTAATTTATAAGGCAATTTCAGGATCTCATGACTTCCTGTCTCTCTGAGATTTACAGTCACTAATAAAAGGGCCTAACTTCGAGAGGCATGAATTAAAACTCATTTATAAAGAATGAGTAAAAATTCAGGAGTTTTTTTTTTCTACCTCTCTTTCTATCCAGAGGGTCCCGTATTCTTGTAGACTTGGACGTAAGTGGGTGGAGCCTGGTACCAAGTGCATAAGAGACGCTCACTCAATGACGTATGCGTTTACGGGCAGAGTCTTATGAGAAGGCCTCTTGACTTCTTTATTTTTCTTCTTCCATTCTTTCCACTGTTTTAGGAAGCATTTTTAGTTTCTATTTTTTGGAACCGGCCAGATATAGTCTGTGTGTTTGAAAGTTACTCTTAACTTCCCTCCAGTAGATTGCTCCCCTCCTAAATATTTCTTTGTTGTTTTTTTTTTTTAAGATTTTATTTATTTATTTGACAGACGGAGATCAGAAGTAGGCAGAGAGAGAGGAAGGGAAGAAGGCTCCCTGTTGAGCAGAGAGCCAGATGCAGGGCTCGATCCCAGGACCCTGAGATCATGACCTGAGCTGAAGGCAGAGGCTTTCACACACTGAGCCACCCAGGCACTCTCTCCTAAATATTTCTTAAATCTGTTCACTTCTCTCCATTCTCCAGCTCTTCTGATATCTCTCCTGGCATTCCATGATCTCCTTGTCATCAGCCTCCCTTCCTCCAGCTTCGCCTTCACCAGTCTCTTCTCCTGCACTAGCCAGAATGCTGCTTTCTGAAGTGTGAAGCTGCTCAGTCCTTCTTGCTGAAATCCTTACCCCTTCTCCCACTGATTATAGGGTCAACTCCAAAAATTCTATCATTGACCATCAAGGTAGTCTCCCCTGCCCCGTATCCCCACTTTATATTACTTTCTCACACATCCATGCTCTTTTAGTTTATGTGTGTGTATATATATGTGCTTCTTTCTGAAGCATATGTGTCTATAAAACCATTTTATAAAGTTAATCTTGTTCCTTGAGATGGTGGACACCACTTCTTCTGGGAATCTTCTCAGTTAAATACCGCCCCCCCCCTTGTCCTTTCCCAACCCCATGGGATTGCCCCATTATAACACCTATCTTGTTTTTTTGTTTTTTTTGTTTTTTTTTTTTTTTTTTTTTTTGAGGGATGGAGGAGGGGCAGAGGGAGAGGGAGGCTTTTAAGCAGGCTCCACGTGCTGTGCAGAGCCGACATGAGGTTCGATCTTAACACCCTGAGATCATGGTCTGAGCTGAAATCAAGAGTCAGATGCTTAATCATTTGAGCCACCCAGTTGCCCCAACACTTGTTTTGTCTTAATGTGATTTTCCAATCCCTCCTACCAGATGACAAACTCTATGAGAACAGAACTCTTTCTGTCTTTGTTACCATTTTGTGCTTAGCACTAGCATAATAGGCACTTAATAATTGTTAGGCAGTATCTCAGCTCAGGTTCTAATCTTGGGGTCATGAGTTCAGGCCCTGTGTTGGACTCCAGGATGGGTGTGGAGCCTACTTAAAAAAAAAAAAAAATTAAAAATGTGGGTATGGGCACCTGGGTGGCTCAGTGGGTGAAGCTTCTGCCTTCGGTTCAGGTCATGATCTCAGGGTCCTGGGACTGGGCCCCACATCAGTCTCTCTGCTCAGTGGGGAGTCTGCTTCCCTCTTTCTCTCTGCCTGCCTCTCTGCCTACTTGTGATCTCTGTCTGTCAAATAAATAAATAAAATTTTAAAAAATGTGGGTAAATGAATAAATCACTCTTATCCAGATGAATAGCTCTAGAAGATTTTGCTTCTCACTCTTCCTTTCTCCCTTCTTCCCATCCTTCCTTCCTCCTTCTCTCTCTCTCTCCCTTCTTTTCTTTACCTTTACTTATGACCAAACTTCTTTACTTGCTAGCTTTTAACATTTTATAAACTGTTTTTTTAAGTCCAAATTAGAAAACAGGTGAGGTAACCCATTTCTTCCAGATTCTAGGTTCCCTGAATTCCCCCAAATGTGCTTATTTGGAAGGCTAGTTCTTCTTTATAGTCAAATAATTTTTCCAGGAGAGAAAAGAGCATTTGTAAGAAAAATAAGAGACACAGTTAATAATCAGGTGCTTTGACTGTTCTGGGAACAGTAGCAGTTACTACAGAATGACTGAATGTTATCAGTACTGACAAAATTATGATCCCGTGTGAGCTAGACCAGGATTCTTTGTCTTTACAGAGTTAAAAGTGGCCAAATATACTGAGATAAAGTTGAATTGATTTCTTCAAGCAAATTGGTTGAATTGGGTTCTTAAAAGAGTTAATAGAATATGATGATTTGAACCTTCCATGTTCCATAAAAATAGTGCTATTAAGAAGAAAGCCATACTTCTCAGTAACCCTAGTGACATTCTGCTCTGTTTGACTTCCCCGGCTGCAGCTGGTTTTGAGTATAATGCCATTGATTTTGAGAGATTTCATAAAGATAATTAGATATACTGGAGCGTGTTCTATATTCTCAGCATTTCGGAGGCTATGCAAAGCCACCCAAACTTTTGAAATATGTACCTGGTATTACTTCCTTGAGAAACTTTTAGTCTCTATGCATTGGAAAAAATCTATAGCAAGTCTTCCTTCTGAAGCATGAAGAAGGAATAAATTACTAGGAATGGGAGTTTTTGCTTCTTTTTTTCATTTATGGAAATAAATGTATGAATGTATGTTTAATTTATACATTAGTTATCTCTGTCCCAAAGCATAACTATTTTAACACCTTGAGCTGCCTTATGTTGGGGGGGGGGATGCACAATCATTAGAAACATGATTATGCTTTAATTTAGGTCTTTTAGTTATGTAAGCAGAATGCAATTAAGTAAGAAGTGCTCACTATGACTACATATTTCAAATAGGCTTTCAATTTATCACAGTTTTATGTGTATCTTCTTCAATTGCATGAGGCTTCCTTAAGGCTATGACAGTGAATTATAGCTGTGTTCTTGTAATTATTTTCAGTTAAAAAAAAAAAAAGAAAAGAAAAGCCTATTTGCTGCATAAACTATTGAGTTAAACACACTAAACATCTAGTTTTTATTGGGATTCTCTTGAGGTTTTATACCAGCTGTAAGATCCTCTCCATTCATAGATTTAGGTGGAAAATATCTTGGGTGTTATGGTACCTTCATGGTCATCATCACCATCCTTATTGTTATAATGTTTACCATGAAAATAGGCCATGTACATTATTTTGTTCTATCTTTACTCTAACTCTGTGATCTTTATTGCTCCCATTTTGCAGTTGAAGAAACTGAGGCTTTGAAAAGTTAGGACATTTGCGTAAAGTCACATAGCTAGGAAGTGTGTTGTTTAAGATGGGAAACCAAGAAGACTGACTTCATGGCTCATGCAGTTAATCATAATGATGTTTCTAGGTGGGCATTATAATGGGGAGGAACACTGAGTGGGAACAAGATGTGGTTAGGGAATTGAAAAACAGCATATAGGGACTCCAAGTCTAGGTTGTCACCTCATCATCCATCAATAGTGTGACCCTGGGCAACTCATAAACACATGATCATAAAATGCCTGAAATGCTTGTATATATAATGGGTTTCTTTATTATCATTACTATGTTGTTGTTGACCATGTTGACATTATCATTGCTGTTATTCTGGAATTATCAGTATCTCTGACCCCTTTTTAGTTATCTAAATGACATGGTTCACTTTGGAGTGAAAAGTTCCTTACAGAAATGTTTGTATTTTGATTTGTCCTTCAGACTAAGGGTTTTGACCTCTCCTGTCCACCAAGACCCATGTGTCTCAAGTTGGAAGTGCTCTTTGAGGGACCAGCTGTGAGCATGGCCTCTCCATGTAACTCACACAAAAGCCTAAATTCCCAGAGTCACCATTAAATGAAGCATCCATCAACACAGTGATCTGGGAATGGCTGTGAATTTTATGTTTACGATCAAACCCAAGGTTGCAGGTATGGAAAACAGCCCTGTTAAAACCTTGAAGCCTTTCAGAAGAGAAAGTCAGAATCAGTCCACATCTTGATGGAAGTAATTTAAACATAAAAATCATATTTTCTTGATGATCATAAGCTTCCATGCATTGATATCCTGAAAGAGCCACCGACACAGTCCATCAACCCACCTCTCACATCCACTGGTCCTTGGGAATGCTCATTGAATCATCTGGTTACTTCCTGGTTACCATTTCCACTGGACACTGAAGGACTTGACAGTTCTTCTACCATCAAAAGGAATAGTGTTAACACCCCTAAGCCCCCTAAATAAGACTATGCAAACTTGATCTACTGAAATAAAGTCACTCTTCATAAATTCAGTGACATCCAAAATAATCAGTCTCTTCTTGGTCACTATTTTATCTTCAACTCATAGTATATATTAGGCACTTAGTAAACATTTGTTAACTAAAAAAATAAATCACTCCTATCAAAAATCAATAGACTGAGGAGGCTGGGTTTTATGATGCATTATGCCAGGATAAAAAGACCGCTTGCCTTTTTTTCCCCCCATCTTGGGCTACCTTTCACAGCAAGAGTCCAGTTCCTTAATCATGACTGATACCAAGAAAGTTGTGAGTCTGCCATCTGATCAAGAAGGAACCATAGTTCCTCTATGGTAATTGGTGCTTTTTTCTTATTTATGTGTGCATTATGACAAAACATGAAATAACTCCACCTCCTAAAACTGACCAAAAGATAGATTTCAGACTTCTGCAATGAAAGCGGGATTGGAATTCATCATAGTACAAATGCAGAAGTGCTTTCAACCCACCAAGCGCTGGGTACACTATTCTAACCTTTTTTCAAGTTTCTGAAATATTTATGGGAGAATAATTTGTAGAATAATGAATATAGCTTTCCAGTGGAGCAACAAATGCACACTATATTTCTACTCTCGTTTCTTATTAAATATTTATACGTATATTTTGTGTTTGCCTCATAACTGGCCATTTACCGATGCTTAACAAGCACAGACAGTCCAGTTGAGGAAAAATAATACCAACCAACAGGAAGCAAAAATAAACAACTGAAGAAAGGGGATTTTGTGTCCACACTGGTTGTGTTTTAAAAGTTCATTTAACACTTTTAATGCAGTCCATATTTCATAAGTCCCACATGTTGACATGTCCTGGAGAAAGATGGATGTGTTGACTTGGAGGTGTGCCTCTATCTGGTTTCATGTGTGCATCTGGCAGAGCTATTCTTTACTTCCCTTTAGCAGAACACAAGAATGTAATTCTCTAATAACTGGCATAACTGCATCATCTTCCAATATGGACCCCGTTATTAAATCACAGAGACAGACACAGCCTGAGTAGCGGGGGGAAGCTTGACTTCCCACTTGGTATCAGACCATAAAATGCTTACTTACTGTAACCCGAAGGAAGGAAGGAAGGAAGAGCAGCAGACCTCAGTGCCTGGACTTTGGGAAGACTTCTGAATTTGCTGCAATGGAGTCTTGTTTGTGTGCCATTATATTCATGCTTTGTGCTTGGCGTACTGCTTTGGAGTTTCCAAAGCATTTTCTTGTACAAGGCCAGAGTGATGTAATCAGAGCAGGGGGTAGTTACTCCCTTTCTATAATTAGAAAACTTGAGTTTCAAAGAAGGTACCCAAATGATAAGAATTCTTTCCACCAGCCTTTAAGCAGTCTGCTTTACGTCCACATACACAGTCACATTTGGTTGTGTAACTGGGACAATAAGTCACTGAACCATCTTCTTCCAGGCTTCAAAATGCCACTGAAAAAACATAGGGAAGGGGTTGGCTCCAGACTAAAGACTTAAACAGACTCCTGCAAAGGCTAGTTTTGAAACTTACCTAGAGCCTTGGCTTAGCTAGGAGCATTCTGGAACTGAGTCAGAGGATAAAGGCTGCAGAGATCTCAGCTGCTGTCCAAAAGCAAAGAAGAGGAATTGGAGGATGCTTCTGCTTCTCAAAGGGAATGGGCTATAAGTCAGATTAGGGGAGGAGGGAATAGGAATAGGAGAGGTTCACCACCATGAACAACATGGCGGTGTGCGTGAATGCCCTTCTAAGAGTAACAATGCCTAATGTTTGAAGTGTGTTTTGTCGCTGCAGTGCAAACTCAAGTCCCCATACAAAAGAGTATGTGGTCACCATTAGGGCTTATCACCAAATATTCTGCTTCATGTCCCTGCGAGGCACTTCCTACCCTTCTTGTGGTTCAAGTGGAGCAATGTGACTAGTTTGGCCACAAGCTGCAAATGAAAAGGACAAGTGCTGGTCCATTTTATTGTCAATGCAGATCTTTGTGGACCTCTCTTCCCCCAGTCTGGCATGGAAATATTTGAGATGATGGTTCTTCCTCCAGACTAGGTCCCTGAGCGACTTAGCGGGGCAAACTCATCTCCCTCTGTTGTACCAGATCCATCACGGGCATGGCCTATGAAGGAGAAACTAACTTTGCTTATTTCTTAGCCCTTGAGATTTTGGAGTTATTTGTTACACACCATGAGTTGGCTTATCCTGACTGATATATTCTGGTACACATGCAATGTCTTGATGCAGACATTTTGCGTGTGTGTTTTCAAGGAAAGGGAATGAATTTCATGTTAAGGTTAACTCCATAACAGCAAGAGGGAAAGAATAGAACAAAAACACACTGAGGGCAAGAAGTGGAAACTGAGCATGTTCTTGAGAGTGTAAGCATCTTGGAGTCTGCAGAAATATTAAGAAAAAATTTAGACTTTTCATAAGCTATAGAATGTGTGTCTGGAAAAATGTGTACTGGGTTTGAGGGGCAGAGAGATGTGAGAAGCGATTTTTGGCAATTCTCCCAGTGCATTTTTCAAGTTGGAATGTAAGAGTTGTTTTTTTTTTTTTCTCCTGTATTACAGATAAGGAAATTAAAAATTCAGATAAATAAAATGACTTGTTTAATGTCATATAGTTACTAATAGTGGAGACCAGATTACTAAATCCTTTGATCATGATCTTTAAGTCCACTCTTTTGAGAAGTTCTCAGGATGCCAATGAACTAATAGCCTACTTCCCCCCACCCTTCCCCATCTCTTTCCTCCCTCATGATTTCACATATAAATCACTGAGTGTGTTGGAATGCTTCATTGTCTGAAGTGTGAATGTATCACAGGTTGATCTTCATCTGAATGAGACTGACCAGTTATTGACAAAATAATTATAAGAATGCTAACACTTTCAATAAGATTCTCAGTGATATATTTTTATTACTATTCAGTGAATTGATTTTTTAAAAATAATTTACTTATTTTTTGATACACACAGATCACAAGTTGGCAGAGAGAGAGGAAGGGAAGCAGGTGCCCTGCTGAGCAGGGAGCCTAATGCAGGGCTTGATCCCAGGACCCTGAGATCATGATTTGAGCCGAAGGCACAGGCTTAAACCACTGAGCCACCCAAGCACCCCAGTAAATTGATTTTTTTGTTTGGTTGATTCCTGTTGTACTTATGTATCCCCATATCTGCCGGTTGCCTGAAGGGCAGCCCAACATGGCAGGCCTTAAATTTTACCTGCCATTACACTCTCTCTGTTCCTTATTCCCCCCTCTTTCATCCAGCTTTATCCTCCTCAGAGGAAAAACGTCCTCCAGTGTTTTCTCTGTTCTTGTTGATATTCCGTGGATGGTGTGGTGCCCAACGTTAGAGGTTTCCCTTTACCTTAGAAAACTATGCTTTTGTCTTTGTACTTATCATTTAGAGACGGGCCCCGTGACTATCTTAATTACAGCTGGCAAACACACTTCAAAGTTAGAGATAGGTTAATTATATGATTAATTTTTAGGTAGATTTATCACAGGTCTTCACTGTCATTTTTTAGACAACTATTATCTACAAAAGAACAACTTGTCAACAGATGTTTTAAGGAGGATAAAATAAGGTCCAGCTGTATTATTCCACTGACCCATGCCATATGTCTCTGTTTAATCCTAATGAATGAATCACAACGACACGTTCATTCATTTTTGTGCAAGTAAATGGAACCTCTGAACCCTTCTTAACACAGTGTTCCTGGCAGCCACTACCAATTTCTCAGAACTGACTGGAGTGGAAGCTTTTTTGCCTTTTCTGTTTTTTTTTCATTATTAAATTTACAGAGGGGTTTCAGACATTCTGAATGATCTGGGAAGGTGCAGTCTTGGCTCACACGTAGATCTGATGATTACCTAAAGGATTATTAAATATTTGCCAGATCAGCCTTTTTATCTGCTCAGTCCCATCCATAGTTCTTTCTACCTATTTATCTGTTAATCTTCTAACATATTCTGGATCTTTCCTCCTTGACATACCTTTTATTCCCTCCATCCACTCAACTGAATTTTCTTCCAGGGCCAACATCTCCAAAGAGATTTTCATGATAGTCTACTAGGCTACCACGTTATTTCTTGCCAGTGGCTAATGATAGATTCACAGCTATCTGCTAATAGAATGTTCCATCTAAATCTGTGTGACCCTTTAGGGGATAAGAGAGAGCCAGTCTTTCTACCCAGGGCAGCAACATGCCTGGAAGGATAGGAGAGAAGACAGGAGGACAGAGAATTGGGAATAAATGGACAGTGAGGTTGGCTGTGTAGTTGCGGGAAAAAGAGAGAAAGTGTTGCTTATGATCACAGCTTGATTTGCAGGGTTCCTACCCGACTTACCCTAGCCTACTGCTCTGGCAGCAGAGAGGAACATGTGTCTTGGCTCAGCCAGTCAGGGTTTGTCCTTCCCCCTCTTAGGTGAATGGTTCAGGATGGGCCTGCGACCCAAGCTGGCTAGGTCAATAGCTTTGTGTTGGAGGGGCTGTGGAACCTTACTGGTTAGATCAGAAAGCTTCAAAGATGTAAGCTGGAAGAGGCAAGGTGAGGGGAAAAAATGAACCCAAAGAAGGCTCGCAAATGGGGACAAATCAATGAAAAGTGAAGGTTCTAGGTGGAAGTTGTTATCAGTTATTGTGATGAATGAATGAGTTAATGCCTAAATATTTTTACAGTGGCCAGAGACCAAAGTATATAATACATTTTATGCAGTTGGCAGAAAGAAGGTACTCTTGGCTCTTGAGGAGAGTGATAAAAAGGTATATAAGTGCTGTGTTAGGAGGCCTCCTCTGGTAATGGTTTTTCAAGATGAACACAGCCGTGAAGGCCGTAGAACACGGTTGAAAAATATATCGCAGGTACCCTCACACTTTCCCTTCTGTGCCTGTGGCAGAACCTTCTCACCAATTAGGGCATTTTGCCTACTGAGTCTGGGCTGGCCTCACCATCCTTTTCAGTGCAGTGCTCCAGGCAGAGGCTGCAGTCAAGCAGAGCTGGTTCACAAAATGAAACCCATTTGCTCTCCCTGGGCTCAGAGGCAAAGAGGGCAATAGGAGTCTGAGCATTAATCAGATAGAAGCTTTTCAAAACTGGACTTGGAGAGAGAGAGAGAGAGAGCAAGAGAAGGAACAGATACCTAACACTTACTGTATTAGTTGACTAAGACTCTTGCCATCACAAAGGACGCCAGCTGAGTGCCTGCAACAAAATGTCTCGCAGTTCTGGAGGGCAGAAGTCCGAGTCAGTGTGTTGGCAGGATTGGTTCTGAGGGCCTTGGGGGAGATTCTGTTCTGAACCTCTGTCCTTGGCTTGCAAATGGCTGCCTTCTGTGTCTCCTCAGATCATCTTGCCTTTGCATGTATATATATATATATATATATATATATATATCCACAATGTCTTCACATATGGATATGTTTGGACTCTAATGACCACATTGTAACTTGACTACCTCTACAAAGGTGCTGTCTTCAGTAAAGCCACATTCTGAGGTGCTGGGAATTAGGACTTCAGTGTACAAATTTTGGAGAAGCACAGTTCAGTGCATAACACTCAAAGGTGCTCACCGTGGGCCAGACATGACCTTATGGACTGTCAGTCACTTGACCCTAAAAGCAACCTATATGGTGGGTATTTTATCATCCCCATTTTGTACCCCAAGAAACTGATGCTCAGTGCAATGTGTGCAGAGTCACACAGGGGGGGTTGCTGGTGGGGTCAGGATTCAGACCAGGGCTTCTGAATGGTTCCTTGACATGTCATAAAGGGATGGGAACTTGGTTGTGTATTGAACATAATGGAGGGAGAGAAAAAAAAAAAAACACACAGAATCACCAACCTCTTTGGAGTGGGTTGGGGAAAAATGGTGATGTCAGTCTTCCTGCTTAATATTTCAGTGGCTCCCTATTCCCTGCAGGTTAAGACCTAAATTATTTAGCAGGAAAATCAAAGCTGCTCATGATCCTAGATGCCTCATTAATTCTGTCTATGCACTACTCTCTTCCTGGCCTTCTTGGTCCAACAAAACTAAACAATTTTCAGTCTCCACTATGGGGAGGAGAGGGGAGAACGTGTTTGGAGGATGTGAAGGACCTCAAAGGAGAGCAGCATGAATGCGGAAACTCATTCTTGTGTTTTACAACTGGCTACCCTTATCAGCTATGTGACCTTATTTAAGTTGCTTACTCTCTCTGATTCTCTATCTGTCCAACTTGTAAAATAAAGTGAAACTTCTGTACACTCACAGGGATATTTGTGACAAGATTAAACAAGATGAAGAATGTAGACACTGGCATCAGTATCTAGTATGTGGCAGGTGGTCGTTGGCTGTGCCCAGAGTAGCCATTCAGTTTAGAGTGTTTCGACGAAAGTAATAGCAGACACTCATGTGGACAAGTCCCTCAGACAGGTAGAAACACAAGACCAGGATGTTGGGGGCATTTTTGGGGGCCCTTGTTCTCTGCTTATTTGCTCTGTTTCAGACTTTTTCCCCTACCCTTAGTAGGACAAACTGCTGTCTTCTCCAGTCTGCTCTCTAGGACACCCAGCAGGATTTAGGAATTGAGCCTGAAAGTCTTAAGCATATTCTTGTCTTGTTTTAGCCATCAATAAATGGCCATTTCAAAAGGTGAGGATCGGGTTCCTTAAGGCTGATCAGCAGACATTCTAGATGACCCATACGTCTCCTGACATCGCTGTATTCATAGATGGCTTCTCTAAGAAACCATTATTAATGATGTAATTAATATGAATGGCTATAGTATATATCAACCAGGTCGTTAAGGCAGAGGTGGGGATGTAGCCATTTATATTAAAGATACATTTTATGGTCTGAACCCAAGCAGTAGAAAGTGCTTAGCTTAGAAATCTTGCTTTGTTACATTTTGGATTTTTAAAAAAAGTTGTTGTAGACCTTCTCCTTACTTGCTTTAATGCTATAGTGTTGGAGCCTCTGGGAATTGGAATAAGTTAATAAGGTCGATTTTTAATAGAAGCCCATAATCAACTAAATCACAGCCTTTAAAGTCACAAATTTCAAGACCAACCAATTTAATTAATGTGTTCGTTCACAGATATTGGGAACGTTTTATTTGATTTCACTGGTCTCTCTCCCATAGACACTCATCTGTAAGAATATTTACTTATAATTTGTTGTGTAAAAAGGATCTTCCTAAGGCAGATGCCATATGTAACTACTCAGCTTACCTTTGAGGGAAAATATTGAAATAACACCCTCAAGCTGTTCTGCTCTGTGTTGAGAACTCAGAGCAAGATTTCTATCTTTGTAGTAAGTATTGAAACCTTGCCTCCTACATTCAGGCTGTTCAAATATGAGATAAAATAGTTTTTTAGAATGATAGAGTCCAAAAGTTTTCTACAGATCTCATAAGATGCTGTGAGCTAAAAACACATTTAAATGGAGAGGTTTCTTTTCCTTTCCCTTTCTTTCTTTCTTTTTTTTTTTTCTTTTCTTTTACTTGCTTCTTCTTCTTCTTCTTCTTTTTTTTTTTTTTTTTAATAAGCATTCTTTGTGGTAGCCAAAATGTTAAATGTTTTTAATAAAAGCATAGACTTCGGTTAGAAGGGAACGTCTTTAGCCTAAGTATAAATGATGTTGCTATTTGCCGAGTTCCAAAGCACTGAGCAGATAGGGGAATTGTGAAAACTGGGGAGTCACACCCAAGGAGGGAGTACTTTTTAATGCCTGTGACAAACAGATCCTCGTAAGCCGGGTTTCTAGCAGCCGCGTTATGCAAGAACCTGTAATGAACTGCAGAGGAAGAAAGGCTTTGGGTACTGAACCGAATAGAGCTGCTGCAGACAGAAGCTGGTTCGGAGGCTCCCTCTGCCCCCTGGGCATGACTATTGGCCAGTTGACAATCAGCCCTGCTCCACATGCCAGAGGCCCGGAGGCAGTGAGGCAGTAAGCATGCGGCCAGCTTTCCAAAAAAACCCCGGGTACTGACCCGACTGCAGCTCTGAGCCTTGATTAACCAGGGCTAGAGAACTGGCAGGCTGTTCCAAAGTCAGTTGACAACAGATGCTCTGTCCTCGGTCACTGCAAGTGAATGCACATTTACAGAAGGGGCAAAGACAGTCAAGTGTCTGCCCTCAGGGGTGGGAACGCTCTTAACACCATTATCACTGCCTACGCAGTGTTAGTCACTTTCAGTATGCAGGACGCTCTATCTACAGGGGTTGTGTGTACATTAGTTCCAAACCTCAAATATGTATTCTACCCCCATCATGGAGAGATATTAAAAAAAAAACAAAAAAAAACAAAAAAACAGGGGCTCCTGGCTGGCTCAGTGGGTTAGAGCCTCTGCTTTCAGCTCAGGTCATGATCTCAGGGTCCTGGGATCGAGCCCCGCGTTGGGTTCTCTGCTCAGCAGGGAGCCTGCTTCCTCCTCTCTCTCTGCCTGCCTCTCTGCCTAATTGTGATCTCTGTCTGTCAAATAATAATTAATTAATTAAAAAAATTTTAGGGGCACCTGGGTGGCTCAGTGGGTTAAGCTGCTGCCTTCAGCTCAGGTCATGATCTCAGGGTCCCAGGATCGAGTCCCACGTCGGGCTCTCTGCTCAGTGGGGAGCCTGCTTCCTCCTCTCTCTTTCTCTGCCTCTCTGCCTACTTGTGATCTCTGTCTGTCAAATAAATAAATAAAATCTTTAAAAAAAATAAAAAAACATAAAAAAAATTTAAAAACCCTGAAGTGTAGATATTTTTTAAAGTTATTAAATGATGAAACTGACATCACAGTTCAGATGTGTCTTAACCTAAAATGTTAGTTCTTCTGATGTCAGTAGTGATTTTCATCTAAAAATGTAAGTAGCAGGGTCACCTGGGTGGCTCAGTGGGTTAGGCCTCTGCCTTCGGCTCGGGTCGTGATCTTGGCGTCCTGGGATCGAGCCCCACATCGAGCTCTCTGCTCAGCGGGGAGTCTGCTTCCCCTTCTTTCTCTGCCTGCCTCTCTACCTACTTATGATTACTCTCTCTGTGTCAAATAAATTAAATATTTTAAAAAATAAAAATGTAAGCAGCAGAACTTATCTAATATGAAAGCTCATGGAGAATGATACAGGGGCAGATTAAAACCTAGAGTGCTTTAACTGAAGCAGAGACTCAGAGCTTCAGAGACTGAAAGCTTCAGAGACTCTGAAGCTTCGAGTTCACCTCTCTTTCCTTTCCCGCTGTCCAGGTGGCCACAGATTCGTCACCCCAGTGACCTGGAGCTGTGTTTCTGCAGGTGTCCTCCCCACACCAGCCGTATCAGCATCCCCTGGGGGCTTGTGAAAGATGCACATGCCCCGATCCTACCCCAGACAGACTGGAGCTGGGGAGTCTGTGTTTACCGAGCCCCCCAGATGATGCTGACGTGTGCCTATGGGTGAGAACCACTGACCTAGAGTTTGCAGAAGAAATTCTGAAAACAGTTCTGCTCCATCCCGCTGTTTGATACGTGCAGTTCTTCCTGTTTTGATGCTGAGGCTTTCACTGCAAGGTCCAGAATGGTGAATTAGACCCAGACTTGTAATTCTTATTTTTAAGAAATTCAAAGAATGGGTCCTGTTTACTCAGTGCGACACTGAAGAACCAATGTTGACATTATTAACCCCATAATAAAATTTAAAAATATCTCTCTTGATCACTTGTAGCTAAGAATTAAAAATCTCATTTACTTGAGGAAAGTAGAAGCTATTAACTGGATTCTGTACATTAGAGATGCTGTTGACTGTCAGTGCAATGTGGGGTGTGTGTGTGTGTGTGTGTGTGTGTGTGTCACCACTGAGAAAAATAAAATGCTACCAGATAAATTATGTCTCACCATTAATAATAAAAGGCATCCCAGTTTCCAAGATATTAAAATGCAAAAATAAATGTGTATATCTTAGAAATCAATGAAATAGGGTGTGTCAGAAATGAAAGTTAAATAAGCTTTGGAGAATCCCTCACTTTGGGTCTGGTAGCCCGTATGGTCAGGTGTCTGATGAAACAAGACCGTTCTGTTCTAGTCAATTTAAAACAAAACAAAGAAATGGTCTTTTCTTATTCATGACGGCTTTATCCCCCCCATAATTTTGATTACCATTGATATGCTGGTGAAGCTGCTCTCTGGTTATATTCCCTGCAGTCTCGAAATCAACATGCCCCACACCAGACCCATGGTCTTCTTTTCCATTTATGTTGTTGGCTTCCTGTTCTTGCTCTTACTGTTTCTCTGGTGTTTGGATCCTCTTCCTCTGGCACTTAACATTCTGTTACTTGAGAGGAGACTACAAAGTAGCTAATACCTCCAGCTTAAAATCCACAAGTATCGCTGAAGATGTTTCAAAGTGAGGTGGCATGATAAAAGGATATTGATGGTGAAAAGCCTGACCCTGGTTACGGGTCCAGTGTGATGTGGAGAAGCAGAAGGGATAAGGCAATCCACAGACGCCTCCCTGAGAAACAATGATCATTTCTTCCACTTTGTGTCACCTTTTCTGGCCCTTTCTATCCTTGGAACCACTCATTATGTGTGTAGATGATTATCTATCTGTCTGTTATATACACGCACGCACATACACCCCCCCCCCCACACACACAGTTTTTTCTTACAGTTTTGCCGTGTCACCCTTCATGAAGTTAGTACTACTGGTATTGAAGGATTTGTTTTTCTTGCTCTCTTTCCTGAGTCATCGTTTTATCAGCAGCTCCTACTCAGTTTGGGGTGTCACCTATGTGTGTGGTACAGGGTAGTTGCTCCCCAGTAATTAATACAATTTTGAATGAGTCTCCTAAGCTTTGGAATCCTTTCCCTGAAGAACAAGTTCTATTGAGAATCCAAGAACATTAGGCAGTCATTGCCACATTTTGAACATTTTATTTCTTTACTGAAAAATAATTAACTTCTATGAAACCTATAAAAAGAAATCAAAAGAAAATAAGGGACAATAATGCCTTATAGATTTATGTCCTGACAGAGTGAGTTCTGTATTCTCAGAGGTGTTCATGGGCGGGCCTTGCGAACCCAAAGGGTTTGAAGCTTTTCGAAAACTTTTTCATTTTTCTGTAAAAATCCAGAGTTGGAGTGGAAAGAGCTTACTGATGTCAACATTTAGGAACCAATGTTCTCTTTATATAGACACTTATTGTCTGGGGTTTCATTTTTGGTTCAGGGGGAAATTAAATTCCCTTGCAATTGCACTATCTGTCTACCCAAGAAATTTTATCTCCACATAGTTTTTATTTGCTATTTGTCCTCTGGGTAAAATATCACAGATCCACAGGGTTGGGAGTGCATTTTAGAGGTCTTTTGGTTCATTCTGCTCTTCCTTGCAGGTCAGTAGTTAAATTATTTGTGACCCAGAAGTCCCCTATATTCTAATGTCCAAGGACTCTTAAGAAAAGCAAAAAGGGGGGATGGGCTCCTGAGAAATCATGTGTTGTTATTCTGCGGTCTTATTCTTCGGTTAAAAGAATCATTTTAGCACCTGAATTCCTTTGCATGATAAGTACATAGAGCCCGCTAAGTACCTTGCGGTAGGTATATGAGTGTATCCAATCCAGTCATTAGCTTAGATCGTGAGCCATTCTGCAGAGGGTGTGTGTGTGTGTGCGCGCGCACGCACATACGTGCTCAAATTCTGGTACGTTTTTCTTCTTCTTCTTTTTTTTTTTTTTAAGATTTATTTATTTGACAGACAGAGATCACAAGTAGGCAGAGAGGCAGACAGAGAGAGAGGAGGAAGGGAAGCAGGCTCCCCGCTGATGTGGGGCTCAATCCCAGGATCCTGGGACTATGACCCGAGCTGAAGGCAGAGGCTTTAACCCACTGAGCCATCCAGGCACCCCCGTTTTTCTTCTTATAGAGACAGGTTGTTAATGGGGATCCCACAATGGACAAGAATTCCAAAAAGCCTGGGCTCACGTCTCTGTTCCAGTACTGTAGTACTCGGTAGGCTATAGTGTTACTCAGAATCTTCACTGCTCCTTTTCAAGCTTTCCTCCCTGCATGCCTTCCCCTGTGGGGGGTTTTGTTCTCCCACCCCATTCCTGCCATCCTTGCCCACATGACTTGCTCTGGTCAATGACCCGTAAGTGGAAATGATGCATGTTATTTCCAAGTGGAAAAATTTCGGAGTCAGTGTGTGCCTCATTTCGATCTCCCCCCGCCGCGCCGCCGTAAGAGCAATGATGTCTTAGCTGGGGGATGCTCTACCAATTTGGAGTCCCAGCGAGAAGAAAGCACGGAACCAAACTGAAGGGGACCCGAGGTGGATGTGCATCAAGAAGGGAAGCGAGCATTTAGTGCGGTGCCACTTAATCTGCCTCGAATGATAATGTTTAGTATTTGCCGCCTTGATTGTCCAACTCCCAAGCAATCTCTGAGACTTTGGAGGAGGCAAGGAGTGCCAGTTCACACCCGCGAGCCCACCCCTGCCCCATCAGCACCCACTGTATTGCCTTGTACCTGCTGCCTGCTGGATAAACACCTGATGAGCTATATTAAAATTGCCCTGGATCATCTTGGGGCCCCCGTTTCAGTTCCTGAAGGGCGGCTGAGACTTTAAGAGTTCCGCGAGTTTATTTTAGGTGGTTCTCAGTATACAACATCATGTTGCATTGTGAGAAAGTTATTCTCTTTTCAGTTCTCTTTTAATGCCTCTTACGATGTTCAGAATGAACAAAGAGGGGGCACCTGGCTGCTCAGTTAGTGGGGCATGTGACTCTTGATCTCAGGGTCATGAGTTCAGGCCCCATATTGGGGGTGGAGATTACATAAAAAAATGAACAAGCAAAAAATAAATGAATAAATAAATAAAGCTCATATCCACAAATAATAGCAGATAACAATAATCACTAGAATATAATAAGATTGATTTTACAACCATGTGCAGTAGCTTCCCATTGATGCTAGCAGTTGCTTTTATATTTTTGAAAAATAGTGTTTTATGTAAAGAGTGAGTTAAAGAAAAATATTAAGTAAGTAAAAGTATAGGTAGCAAAGTGATACGGCAAAAATTAAAGATACAGGAAATGATTGGAATGTGAAAAAAAAGCCTGCTGCAGTCCTTTTTGTAGCCTACAAACTTTGTTACAAAAACCAGAATAGAGCAAGGGTGACTGGGCTTTTTGGATGGTAAAATGATAGACAGATGTAGAGAATCATCGCTGTGGTCATTGTTGATGGTCTTCACGGTTCCCATCCAGGGACTTTCCCCTCCATCTGGTCTCCTGGCCAAACCACTGAAGTAATTTTCTGTATTATTAGCTTCTTCCAAGTGGAGAGCAAGGGCGGTGCCTATATTCACTTTTACCATCTGATTGGAAGTTTTTAACCATCTACACCCACTTCCTGTCGTATTAGAGAAATTTCTGGAACCCTTGGCATAAGTGAGAAGCACAATTACCTGACTTCATGGGGTTATAAATAGGAAGTATGAAGTCCAGGAGGTGGGAAGTTGAAAATCCTTGAGAAGAGACTCTTGCTTGCCTGTGGCTGTCCGTTGCCTAGATTTTTTTCTGACTCATTCGGTTATTTGTGTCTCTGACCCTTCAAGACCATGAACTTTCTGAGGACAGCTCTGAGGTCCGGTTGGCTGGACTGTTCCCTTGTCACTTGACGAAGGTTTTGTCTGTCGAAGCCAGATCCTTATCCCAACATCCGGTCATTCATTAGCAACTTTCAATTAAGGCGCGCTGATGCCTTCTATTATAGGTGCCAATACACTTGTTTTTATTATTATTACGGATGGTTGTGACAACATTTGTAGCAGCGACAAACTGCAGAATAGGAACCAGGAGCTCTGCTAGGCATATTATATCTCTGGGGACTCCAACTTACAGGGATCTAGCAAGATGGATGGCATTATCTCTAATGGGGACATGGAAACTTAAGAATAGTTCGTCAACTTGTCAGCTGATACAAGATGTAGGAACCAAATACAGGTCTGCCTGATTCTCCAAACCAGAAGTTTCTTCTACCTATTACCACTGTGTTGATAATGAAAGAGGGAGAGAGAGAGAGAGAATGAGGTGGAGGAATGGGAGAGGGAGGGAGGGAGATCAGCTAGAACCTTCCAAATCCAGCCTAATGTATTTGCCCCCTGCTTCTTTCCCTTCGGTGCTTGGTTTTCTCAGGGCTTCCAGCGTAGCAGTCCTCAACACCGCTGTTCCACGTTACCGAAGCTGACAGAATGAGTTTCCTTACTTAATCTCTGCAAGTTTTAACAAACTGCTAATGTGATTTTGTGTGGGTGTGTGTTTCCTTTTGGGCATATTTAACATTTACTCTTGTTCATCTGAATGCCAAAGGTGATACTACAGGGGTATCTGAGTGGCTCAGTGGGTTAAGCCTCTGCCTTCGGCTCAGGTCATAGTCTCAGGGTCCTGGGATAGAGCCCTGCATCGGGCTCTCTGCTCAGTGGGGAGCCTGCTTCTCCCTCTCCCTCTGTCTGATGCTCCCCCTGCTTGTGCTTTCTCTCTCTCTGTCACTCTCTTTCTCTGTCAAATAAATAAATAAGTAGAAATCTTTAAAAAAAAAAAAAAAGTCAACACTGCATGGAAGTGCATTCTGTCTTAAACCTAGCATCTCAGCAAGATCCCGCTGCCCACACAGAGTAAAGGTTAAGCCAGCCCATGTCTGGTGTGTTTGTCTGGTACCGTTATGGGCCACTCAATGGACAGCAAGGTCCGCTCTGTGATGAATGTCTTCCTTGTGTACCCACTCCTTGTTCTTAATTTTCTTCCAGCAGCTTGATTTTCCTGAGAAGCAGCTGGGTTGGTCCTATTTACCATTTGAATTTTGACTCTGCTTCATGATGGACTGGAACTTGGGATTTCCTGTTATACTGGTGTGAATTTGCCAGGTGGACAAGATAGATCATGTTTCTTTCCTTCCTCTAAATGAAATGAAATCTTCTCCACGGCCGTAAGGTATTCAGTTGGTGATTAGGGGCTCTCCTAGTGAGCCCTCCCCTCGCAATTTCATACAAAATCAGTGGCCTTTGGCCAAGCGAAACTCTGGAGAGCTCCTGCAGGCCTTCACACTGTTAATAATAGAATTTTGTAACTGAATGTATTTCAGACAAGGCCCTTTGATGGTAAGGAAAAGGATCTCTCTAAATATAGTTCAATTCGAAGAGGGTCTATCATAAGGCGACGGGAACAATCTCTTCAAAATCCAAACACTGAAAGTGAAGTCCAGTGTAAGGGTTAGTTTGGAAGTGAGAATGTCAGAAACGTGCATTCTCAAAGTCCTCTCTACTCCTCCATCTCTCATTCTCTGTCTCTCTCTGCCCCTCTCTCTGTGCCTCTTTCCCTGTGTGTGTGTGTGTGTGTGTGTGTGTGTGTCTGTCTGTCTGTCTCCCTGTCATGGTCTTCCGTGTCTGTATATTCCTGCTCACCTGCCTGACTCCTCTCAGCTCATCTAGTTCTGCTTACTCACAATCCTTGTTCCTTCCACATTCTAGCCCATGTGGGGCTGGCTCCTGCTTTGGCTGTGAACGACATCGTCTTTCACTTTAGAGCTCACCAAAGGCAGCCTGCTTCCCCTGGACCTCCCCGTTTCCAGAAGGAATCGCCTTTGAATCAGCTATAGGACCCTGTTTCCCCATGTGTGGGCATGTGGGTGCAGTTGGTCCCAAAGCAAGGACTGTTGAAGAAGCAAGCCTTCTCCCAGGGAAACATAGTTTCTTGTTTTAAATTGTTGAGTGCAGCGAGAAAGGTCATAGCGGAGTGCCTGCGTGGCTCTGTCGGTTAAGCGTCTGACTCTTGATTTCAACTCAGGGAGCGACCTCCGTGTCCTGGGATCAAGCCCTGCCTTGGGCTCCACTCTCTTTCTGGAGTCTAAGATTCTCTCTCTCTCTGCCCCATCCCCCTTGCACTTTCTGTCTCTCTCTAAATAAATAAAAATCTTTAAAAAAAAAAAAAAAAAAGGTCCTAGAGGCCAAATTCATGCAAGTCATCTGAAAGTGTTACCAAGTTATCAAAGCGCAAGATGAAAAATGCCTTTGGATATCCCTGTACTTTACCCTTTCAGTAATTACGGGATTCATTGAAAGTTCTTTTCTGTAAATCCCTACTCTTATAGCTGGGTGATGTAGATGTGCCTTGTACGTATGGCTAGCCAACGGATAGTGCTCAGCTCAAAGAACAGAACCCCAGAGCAAATAGATCCATGTGGCTCAAAGTCACTTTTGGCCACAGAATCTTCCACTCCTTTTTTCAGATTTATACACAAGGTGAAAACAGAGAATCATAAGCCTGATTCTCCAATAGGGCACTGGCCTGAGATGGCCAGGCCTGCACTTCATTCGTGTGCAAATTAAATATTGTCTCAGTGATATTTCCAATGAATTAAGACATTTGCATATTACCATAGTGACCAAAGTGAGTGTATCTTTGGGTGGGAATTTTTCTTTCCAGATACCTGAAAATCCTAACTACTGACAAAAGGTATGCATAATATTGCAGGACCAATAGAAGAGAGTTCATAGGGGAAAATGTAGATAGTCTGATAGGATCAGCTATCACAGATGCGGAGCTGACCCAGAGGATAACTTTAGGGAGAATATGGTAGTTAAACCAAAAGTTGTGGAATCTTCCACTAATATCCAATGCACAGCTCTTCATACGGTTTCTCTCTTTGTGGATATTGCTGGCTGGCTGGCTGGGTAGATTGGGGGATGGAGAGACGGAGGTAAAGAGGAAGGGAGAGGTAGGTGGAGAGATGATAAAGAGTGATATGGAGAAGTAGACAATCTCTCTCTCTTCCCTCTGGTTCTCAATTCAGCTGTCTGTTATCTGTGTGGCTATCTTCTTGTCTATCTCCATCTCCTCCTCCTCCTCCTCCTCCTCCAAGTTACCCTCCCACCTGCCCTTGATGCTTACTCTGTCACAACCAGCATTTGTCGCTTCAACACAATTTCGTAAGATGCCTCTCCTTCTAAGAGGCCATGTGATGTGTGATGTGTGTTTGCAGATCCCCTGTCCACAGGGGAGGCTGCTCATGTAAAGAGAGAGACTCAGGCCCCTTGACATGCCCAGATGGCACTGCCCCCATGTGACTTTGAGTCAGCCTCACAAGTTGCTGGAGCAGAAGATCACTTTTGCTCCAACACAGGTGGTGACTCGTTCTCCAACTTGGAGAGCTCCTTCCTGGATGTATGCCCATGTCCTCTCTTACCTCGAACCTGGGATCTAGCTCATATTTCTGTTCTCATTCTGCTGTCCAGCCCAATCCTCCCAAGGATACCCCAAGAAAAAAAGTATTTCTTGAATCTGGTTCCAAATACTGGCTCTATTTGGGGTCCTAAATGCAATTTTATGAAGCTTTAAGCTGAAACCTTAGATCCCACTAAAATTTTATGAGTTAACTAAGGATTTTTTTTGTAAGAAAAAAAAGAAAGAAAGAAAAAAGAAAAGAAAGAAGGAAAAAGAAAGAGGAAAAGAAAAAAAAAAAAGGCAGTTACAACCATATTGCATGAGTTTAGATGAAGCTCCCCTTCATTTTTTTTTCTAGTATCCTTAAAAGTCATTTTCCCTGTGTTTGTAATTTTATTTTGTTTATCAGTGAAGGTAGTAGACCAGAATAAGAAGTGTCAGGTTTAATTCTCTGCTGCAGTTCTCAAAATAGATGTTTCATAAGTAACATGTGGCTCGCTCAGCTAAAATTAAATGTCTCAGTGTTTCCAAATGTTTTCCATCTAGAATTTGCAACACACACCCTTCCAGAACTAACAAAGACTCTTAAAATTACTACTTAAAAATGTCAGTGTATTTCACACTTTTCACCAGCTTTAAATGCTGGCCATAGATAAAATTAAAACCAACAAATAAAACAGACCTTCAAATGATTTAATGTCATTTAGAAAAGCAAAACAAAAACACCTGGACCTCTCATCCATAGAAGTTCAATTCAGAGAAGCATCATATCAAAGAATATGATCTGTATCAGTAAAATTGTTCACTTCTATGACATTCTAGGACTGAAAGAGCAAGTCCAGACCTCCAATATTATATATCCCAGTGGTTCTTAATTTCTCAGACCCCCTGGTAGCTTTAAAGAAAATGTAGAATCAGGTCTCCTCCCCCGAATATCTTGATTTAGTAAACATGGAATGGGAATCAGGGAGTGGAAGAACCAACTGGCTTACCCAGTTCTTCTGCCTCCGCCATCAGCTGTTCTAAATGCGCCTTTCCCTGCTGGACAAGCTAAGGTTCATAAAGCAATCTACCCATTCCTCCGATGGCCTCTATAAGACAACCGTGTGAGATTGATAAGGAGGAGAATCTGTGTTTAGAAAATTAAAGAAGGAGGAGGAGGAAAAAGAAGGAAGAAGAGGAGGGGAGGAGATGCAGGTTTGTAGGTCTCTGGTAGTACTGGTGTTTTGCGAAAAGAAGGAGGATGGGGAAAAAGAAAAGCGGATTACGGTTTACGGAGCCCCATGAGAATATGCACAGCAGACTGCCTTTCAAGGAAAGAGGGATGAGCTCTACGGGCAGTGAGCACTATGGAGCCATAAGGCAGGTTGAAATCCCAGCTCCGCCACTTTTCAGATGTGTGACTTCAGGCAGTTTGCTTAAACTCCCTGGGATCAGTATTCCCATCTGTAAAATGAGGGTCATCATCGCACTTTTCCTGTGCAGTTCCGAGATGGTGTGTCTAAAGCGTTTAGAGCAGGGCTTGGATATAATTGACACTACGTAAGTGCAGTGATAGTGGTCGTGTTCTAGAAAATGGCCTGGTGAGTGGTAGACATCAATGGAAGAGTTGTGACAAATGGTCAGGGAATTTAGGTGACATTAAAAAAAAAAATGCATTCAGAAAAAGGAAGTACAGAAAGGGTGCTCCACTCCTGAGGGCAGCGGACAACCCATTTATAGGGAAATCACTATGGTAACAGCAGCCATGGCAACAGCAGCAGCAGCAGCACACCTGCGGGGAGGACCATGTGCCAAGAGCTGAGGTTTCCATGCATTTGTTTACTAAGCGCTGACCACACCTGGTGAAGAGATGGGGTTGGAGGGGGGTGCGGACACTGGGAGCTATTCCTGTTTGACACTGGAGGAAACGAAAGCTGATGCAACAATTAGAGAATAGAATGGAAATTCAAGCCCAGGTTGGCTGCGTCTAAAAGCCTGCTTCTTGTCTATAAACTGTAGTAGAAAATGTGTATTGATTGGGTCATGTCCCTGCACAGACTAAAACATGATGTTTCTTCCCACTGCATTTAAAAAAATGACCAAATCTCTAATAGGACTTCCTTGGCTCTGCAGGTTTCCATCCGCAACCCCTTGTGTTCAACATCCCAGATTCCCTGGGGCCCGTTCAGACATCTTCCCACTGTGTGCGTCTGTCTGACCGACTCGAATCTCCTCGTTGTCTGTGCTCACCCCCCCTCCCCCGCCTCTCCCTTTATAGCATTTAGCCCGGTGACAATGTTTATTTTGGTCTTGGTATTTTTAAAATTAAAATCTGTAACCCTGCGAAGCCACAGGCTCCAAAAGGACACAGGACCATGTCTGCTTTTGCTCAGTTATCTCTCTGATGCTTTGCTCCATGCCTGGTACTTAGTAGCTATTCAATAAAAATGAATCGAATGAATAAATTCTATGTCATCCTCGTGACCTGCCACTTCAGTGCCAAATCATACGTAATAATTGAGGTTGAAGCCAATGCCGTGAAGAAAGCTCACGGCTTATTACGTAGCTTGAACCCATGACCAGCCGACTGGCATCCAGCTTCCTATCCAGTTGCAATGACTGACCGTATCCGGGATGCTGAGGGTCAGGAGAGAGGTGAGGGCAAAGGTTGGAGAATGTGAGCGGAGTGAGTGCACCGCAGACCCCAGAGTTTCAGCTTGTTATGTGACTGCGGTAGGAAGCCTTCGGAATCAGCTCTCTCAATTATTTAAAACTCATAATTCAATCCATATTAAAGATTTATTGCAACAAACTGAAAAACAAAGAACAGACACAAAGAAAACAGCGAACAGGGGTTCTGCCATCAAAGTTGCACGGGATATATAAATTGCTTGTGTCAGGTAGAGTAACATAAAGAGAAATAGGCTATTAAAGAAAAAACAAGGATTCCTGGAAGAGATTTTCAGCCGTGTGTGTGTGTGTGTGTGTACATGTGTGCTCTCCTGTGTATATTTTTGGGTTCCCGTGCATTCCTTTCTCGCTTTGGCAGCAGGCACTTTCTCCTGCCCCAGGCATTGATTCCCTCTTGTGTTCAGAATTCTCACCAAGACTGGAAGCATTACGATTTTTCAATCTTCAATCAGCGGCTCGTGGCCATTTGTCGGCCTGTCAGGAGCGCCGAGCCTGCCGCTTGCTGTATCCTGGGTGCAGAGAGTCTGCTGGGAGGCAGAGACACATGCGGTGGCAGAGACCCACGCGGTGGCAGAGACTCGCGGTGGCAGAGACCCGCAATCGTAAACCCCCGCTCCATCTCTGACCAGCTGTGAGAGCTTGCGCACACGTACTGAACACCGTGAGCCTCCCTTCCCTCATCTGTAGAATGGGGAGAGTAAACACACCTCCCTGAGTGTTACGTGGGAGCGTATCTACAAACTGCCTGGCCCGTGGGAGAGCCCTGCGGGGTTCTTTCCTTTTGTGCTACTCTCATAGCTCAATGCTCCGTGGTTGTGCTCAACTTATAGATGAATAAATTACAACATACTTCTGTGTTTGAGGTATATACACCCTTTCATTGACACAGGGAACCAAAGGCAGGTAGTGGCATCTTGTAAGCAAATGACCCAAGCAACGGGAGAGGTTTCTCTGCCCTTTGTTCAAAGGATACATGCATGTGAGTTATGTTGAACCTTAATAGTTGGGTGCAACTTGGAAAAGGTTATTTAAGTCCTCTGTGCTTCCGTTTCCTTATTTATAAAATGGGGATATTCATCGTACCGATTTATTAGGGTTATAGGGAAGATCGGGTCAGTGAATATTTATACAATTATTAGGATAGCTCCCAAGTGCACAGAAGGTTGGTAGGAGTTAGTTTTTCTTTTGTTGTTAGTCTTGATGCTGTTGATGTTGTTAGAACGAGCCTGTGTGGTGAGTTGAAACATACCAATGAATAATTCATTTCTTGTTTCAGCAGGTTCTAACATCTCGTTATGAAATATATACTCAAGGTGTCTATTTCTCGCCAGCTCCTTCACCAAAATCCTAGTCCAAAATGTCATCATCTCCCACCAGAATGACCACAAAATCCTCTGTGGATCTTTCTGGAACGACTTCTTTTCTACCCATGTCCGCCTTACTGAGAGGCAGCTTTTCAAACACAAATGGGATCATGTTGTCACTACCGGCTCCCAGTCTGAAAATTCATGATTGGTTTACCATTGCTATGAAAACTCAAGCGAACTCCTCTGGCCCCTGTGCATCTCTACACACTCATCAGCTCTCCCTCTTACTCATTATTTAGGGCCACTTTGGACCCTTTTCCCATCCTACCGTCCTGCTCAGCAGCACAGCACACACCGTCCCCTCTGCTTGGAATCCTCACCTCTCTTTGTCTCACCGGGCTAACAGTTCTGTTCATTCTTCAGGTCTCAGAATCAATATTGCTTTCTCCACGATGCATTTCCTAACCACGTGTACACGGGGATCCTGTCTCTACTCTCTTATAAGGTCTTCTCCTCTTCCTTCTTGGCATATAGTGCAGTTGGTGGGGAAAAAACAAACAAACAAAAAACTTGTGTTATTTTATTGTTGATTTCTGCTTTCCTCACTGGCATGTGAGTTGCATCACACAGGGTCTCGTTCATCGCTCTATCCCCAGCACCTTGCATGTGATAGGTGCTAGGGGATATTTGCCTATTGCATGGATACAATTTAAGAGGTTCTTGTTAAGGTTCATTAGAACCAGGAAGACTTTCTGTTGTCCCCCCAACCCTCCTATATCATGTAAAGCTGGGTGTTGTGTTCACAGCGTGGTCTCTGTAGGCTCCCAGTCGTGCTCACCTCCCTGTCTTGTAAATGATCTGTTGCCAGTGCTCCTCATTAAGCCCGTCTTGTTCATTTCTCCATCTCAGTGTCTAACATAGGTATTTGACAGATGTGTCTAGAAGGAAGAAAAGGAGAGAGAGAGAGAAGAAGAAGAAGAAGAAGGAAGGTAGGAAGGAAGGATCCGTCTTTCATCCAGCAGGAGGGAAATCACTTCTCGGTCACGGAGTCCATCTCTTGGGTTACATTTTTAGCAACATGACACATCGAGAGAAGTTACATCCTAGAAAGGCCCCATCGGGTGGGGTGCAGTCAAGGGACTACGCAGGACATTTCTGCTGCAGCCAGAGAAGACAGTAACCAGAGCCCAAGCTGTAGATGGCACCTAGCATGGGTGGACCCTTCCACCGTAAGCCCTGCCCCAGAATAACAGCAAGTTCTCATCTCTTTAAGCAAATCCAAGGAACACCCTTGTTTACGTAATAGAATGCTCAACTCCTCCATTATTCTCTGAAGGGCTGTGGGGGATCGTGGTGGGGGGGTGGGATAGACATTTTTGCCAAATCTGTTTCTTGCAATCTCCAGTAAACTAAAACAGTTGAGCTTACAGAATTTTCTGTTGTTTCTGCAAAGAGATAATTTGTTCCATGGAAGCTCATTTGCTTATTTGGAGTAAACACTGCCTCAGACCCAGGAGAGATTAGCACTCGTGGTTGAGATGGATTGAGAAGGAAGAGACATAATACTTCACTGTTATATTTACTGTGTTAAATATAGAGTGGGAATTGATGAAAAATGTGCTGGAATTCCCCGTGTGAGCCTAAGTGATGAACGGGGGTTTATTTGCCATCTGGCTTTTAAGCAGGGATTTTTTTTTTCATGTCAGAAAAATGGCTCCTTCAGAACTATCGCATTACAGACATCTGTTTATCAGACCTTTGCCTGAATGAATTATTCAGAATATGCTTAAGGTTGTACTTTACCTGACATATGGAAATATAAAGTTGCATACCGAATGTCGGCGTCTATCTGTCTACATAAAATCAGGTGTCATCCTTGAAACCCAGGGTGCTGCCGCTGGGTAGGTGGCACCTTGAGTACTCGGGATATTAATTGCCCGGCTCGGCGTGCTTCGCGACGTCTCGGTTTTTGGAAATCAATCTGTGGTTCCACGTCAGTCCCGTTTTCTGTATCATTGCTGCTGCTTGTTCCTGTTACAACGGTAGAAAACTAGTCTTAGTTAATGCGGATTTCACAGTAAGACTCTGTTGGTGTTTCTGCGTTTGTCAAACAAATGGAACTCTGGCATCATCTGGAGGGAGGGCTTCCCGGACATCATGGGAAGACCCGAGAAGTGGTTTCTATGCGCGTCAGGCTTCAAAAGAACCCCTGAGTCCACCACACTATCAGGGCACCGCAGCAGGATTGTACCCCGGAAATCGGCTTTAGCAGCACACTGTTGTGCCTTCATTCTCTGCTTCCTTCATCAGATGTTGGCTGAGAGCACCTACTGTGTGCCCGATAGTAAATATATAGATTGTACTCTATACCGGCATGGAGCTTACAGGGGAACAGGGCAGAGGGACACCAAGGAATCACCATGATTAATATGTAACTTCAAAGTGCGATGACAGCTTTTACAAAAAGGCAGTGTGTCTATGAGAGTCTGTGTTGAAAGATCCTGGCCCAGGAGTTCAAGCAGGAGTACTTCTCGGAGGAGGTGATTTTGAAACTGTCAAAGAAGGGGAGAAGGAGGGTTTCCAATGGGAGGGAAGCCATGTGTCGATATGTGGGTGCTGGAGGTTCATGCAGCATATCATGAAATACTGAGGCCGGTTTGGCTGGAGCAAAGAGAGATCAGGAGAGGGAAGGGTTGCATCTTAAGAGGTCAGCAAGCCTAGATGCCAAGGCATTGACTGGGGTAAAGAAGTTGGTGCTAACAGAAGAAGGGGCAGTGGGAAACCACCGCTTGATTCTAACAGAGGTGGATTACATGGTCCCATTCTAACTTCAAAATGTCACTGTGGTCTACCCTCATTTCTTATTTGTCTTTGAATTCCTTAACATCTTGTGGTCAGTGATTGCTGTGGAATAATAAATGATGTAAGAGAAGCGTTTTGAGGAGAGGTGAGGTCCAGAAAGAGACCCCACAATGACTCACCCCTTGAATGGGTGGGAAGTTTCCATCAACCTCTAGAAATGTCCTTGGGGGCATTCCTTCAGATACCCTGGTGTTATCTTTAGCTAAGGCACAAAGAAAGAGAGGCCCTCTAGAAATTTCTGAGGACAGCAGGGCAGCTACAGGTAAAAAGATGAAGAATGTGGGCAAGAAACAGAAGGAAGGAAGAGAGGCGCCATGGTTGTGAGTACTGCTAAACCAGAGAAGCAAAGTTGAGCTGTAACCTAATGGAACCCAGTACTTGGAGAGGGTAGTAGCAGCTGCCAGGGAGCAGCTTCTGGGTTGAGTTGTGGCTGGAGGGTGTTTGGTATTCAAGGAGGTTAGGACCATTTGGAGGCACATCCATACATCCATCATCTGAGTGTCGGGGAGCGACCACATTCTCACAAAATACAGCCTGAAAATGCCCCAACCTGTGGCAGCACAGGGACAAGGTGCCTTAGGGCACTGAGGGTTGGGGGGGTGTTGGGTTGGGGGGCGCTTGGGGCAGAAGGCGGGATGTCTTTACTGGCCTCCTCCCTGCTAACAGTGCAGATCTTTCTTAGATAATTTTGTAATGGCTTAATTGAGTTTTAATTGATATCTGAAAAAATGTTGGACATGTTTAATGTATATGGAATGATGTGTTTGAACATACGATAGTGTCACTGCAGTCGAGATAATGACATATCTATCCCATCTAAAAGTTTCCTTGTGCCTTTTTTTTTATGAGAACATTTAACATGAGATCATCCCTCTTAACAGAATTTTAAGTACAGAATTTTAAGTGTCTCTTGTTAATTAGAGGTACACTGTTGTACGGCAGAACTCTAGAACTCACTCATCTTGCATAACTGAAACTGTACCCCTTAAACCATTCCGTGTCTCCTTCCCTTCAATGCCTGGCAGCTACTATTTATTCTCTGCTTCCAAGAGTTTGTTTTTGATAGCTCATGGAAGTGGGATCCCCCAGTATGTGCCCTTCTGTGTCTGGCTTATTTTGCATAGCCTCATGTCCCTCCAGTTCATCTCTGTTGCCCCAAATGCAGGCTTACCTTCTTTTTTAATTTATTTTCCTGAGTTTTTCTTTTGATTCCAATTAGGGAATGTACAGTGTTGTATTAGTTTCAGGCATACGATAGAGTGATACAACAGGATTACCTTCTTTTTTAAAGGCTGAATAATATTCCATTATAGAAATAGTGCACATTTCTTCATCCCTTTACTTCTCAGTAATTTTTTCAAGTCAAAATGAACGCCACGTGCACGTGCAGGTGTGTGTTTTAGCACCGTGCTGACCTACTGCATGCATTATGCATAAATGTGCATGGTCCTAGAATATTCTTTCCAGGACCTGGGCTGTTGAACCTTGTTCTCTGTGGGGCTGCAGTGGTTAGTTTATGAAACCCATCCATCCTAGACCTGATGACTGTGTGGGGAAACATCTTTCACCCGCTCTAGGTTCTCCTTGGCGTTTCTCTTCTCAGGGACCCTCTGCTTTGCACCTGCTGGGAAGGCCAGGTCACCCACTGGAGGCCACTTGTTCCGCAGGAAGCTTAAACGGATGGAGTCCAAGTGGTTAATTTTGTTAGAGAAGAATTGTTTTGTTCTGGCTTTCGTGAAGTTTCTCTCTATTACACTTTTCTACAAATTCCCTGGTTCCCAATTCCCTCAGACAACAGAACTACAATTTGCTGGGTAAACAAAAACAGTAGGGATGGAACTTTCCTGGCAGCCAGTCTGTCAGAGGCGCTGTGCTTGTTAGCATGGTAAAAGAGTTAGAGGCTTCCTTCAAGTTGTTCAAAATTGAATTACTTAATAAACTTGGTGTAACTTTCTTCCCTGGGAGTCAGTGCAGTGAAAAAAAATCCAATCAGGCTATTTTGCAGCATTAGCATTTTTGCATTTGGGCAGGGTGTTTGAGCTCTGTTTGTTCATCCCTTTTTTGCTAAATAGCAACTCTTCCTTAGCCGTGGCTCCCGAGCCAATGGATGTGACTGTAGCCAGAAAAGAGAAGTGGTCTGGTTGCCCTTTCAAATCCAAACGCTGGCGTGCTGAACTTTCTATTTATTCAGATCCTTCTTCCTTTAAGAACACCGTTCCCCCAGTCTACCAAAAGGGGAAGAGAGGCAGACAGCAGGTGAAGCATCCTCACTAGAAAGCGTTTCTCAAATGCCCAAGGCGGGTTCACACACCACGCATGGGGGCGCTATCTGCAGCAGGCAGACGGAGCCAGCCCCCTACCCCTGAGAAACATGCTGTTTCCACTGCAGGTTATTTTATTTATTTATTTTTTTAAAGATTTTATTTGTTTATTTGACAGACAGAGATCACAGTAGACAGAGAGGCAGGCAGAGAGAGAGAGGGAAGCAGGCTCCCTGCTGAGCAGAAAGCCCGATGCAGGACTCTATCCCAGGACCCTGAGATCATGACCTGAGCCAAAGGCAGCGGCTTAACCCCCTACTGAGCGACCCAGGCGCCCCTCCACCGCAGGTTATTAATCGCTGAGGGCGATCTGCTGTTCCCTAGAAGTGGAGTCGGTGTCCTCACGCTGTCTTGGGATGACACTGCTGCTTCCAAGATGAACTTTGTCGGGAGCTGGCTTCAGGGTTCCTTGGCGGCATTCTGGAGAAGCCCTGTGCCTTCTGCTTGTCAGGCAGACCGCCCCACAGAATCAGCAGCAGTGAGCTCTCGTCCACCTGCTGCTTCATCCTGGATGAAACACATTATTCTATCATTTCTTTAAAATGTCCCACTCAGGGGCGCCTGGGCGGCTCAGTGGGTTAAAGCCTCTGCCTTCGGCTCAGGTCATGATCTCAGGGTCCTGGGATTGAGCCACGCTTCGGGCTCTCTGCTCAGCAGGGAACCTGCTTCCTCCTCTCTCTCTGCCTGCCTCTCTGCCTATTTGTGATCTCTCTGTCAAATAAATAAATAAAATCTTCAAGAAAAAATAAAATGCCCCACACAGGACTGCAAATGGTGTCGATGTGCTCAATAGTACGTTAGAGAGAATGTCAAAGCCAATCTGCAGAAGGTACCTACCCTATGGGCAACCCCCAAAAGCAATTTTTTAGACACCCCCCTCCCACAAATACATTGTCAGGTAGAGCGTAAGGATTAAATATTTATGTCTGTTTGCTGGGGTAATAAAATTGTATTCCATTATGGCGTAGGCACAACCTAACTGATTGTTGAAAACTTAGTAATAACCTCAAAACTCATAAAAAATACAAGATAAACAATGCTGGAAGAAAACTGTGGGAAAATAGCCTCTGGCCAGTAGAAATGTGGCTTTATTTTGAAATAATTTGAAATAACAGTGTATGCATAAAAAAATAAAAATGAAGTCAGCTTACATAACCACACTCTAATCTCCAGAAACTTTTCTTTATGCTTGGTTGGTAGCATTCGCGGTGACTGTTACAGTGAATTGCAAGCCATTCTAATGGACCTCGAGCTCATGGAGGTTAGGGGCAGCTCTTTGTTCATCTTTAGACTCTTGTCTTGCCCAGAACCGAGGTCAGAGTTGATGACCCCTACATGTTTGCAGAACTAAGTAAAAATATTATTTTAATATTTCTGTTGCATGCCTCTATTCTCGTGACTCTTAGCCGAGGGTGCTTTTGCTCCCCAGCGTGCATGTGGCAATGTCTGGAGATGTTTTAGGCTGTTGCAGGTTGCAAGCATAGGGGCTGTTGCTGGTATCTAATGAACAGAAGCCAAAATTGCTGCTACGCATGCTACAGGGCTCAGGCATTCCTCTGCAACAATGTGTCAGCAGCGTGGGGCTTCCGGTTCCGGTTTATAACCTGCATTGTTCACAGTGCCCCGTGGTTTTCACCCTGAGGGGTACTGCACCGGGCTCTCCTCAGGAGAACTGCTGTGTCCATGCATCAGAATTCTAAAGCTGCTACGCAAAGCCCCACAAACTGGGGGCTTCGGTAACAGACATTGCTTTCTCCCTGTCTGGAGTCTGGAAGTCTGAGATCAAGGTGTCTCGGGGCTGGGAGGGAGAATCTGTTCCAGGCTTCTTTCCTAGCTTCTGGTGGTTTGCTGGACATTCTTGGTGTTCCTTGGTTGTAGGGCAATCACCCCAGTCTGTGCCTTCCTTTGCATGTGGCATTCTTCCTTTGTGAGTGCCCGTGTCTGTCTTTCTGTGCCTCCCTTTTTGTAAGGACCCAGTCTTACTGGATTAGGACCCTCCCTAATAACCTCATCTTAATTTGTGTACCTGCAAAGACCTTTTTTAAAAAATTTCTGAATAAAGCCACATTCATAAGTCCTGTCGGTTAGGACTTAACTATCTTTAGTGGGAAAGGACATCTTTCGACCCATAGAAATCCTCTTCTCTCCAGCTCTGTAGCTCATAGCTGTCATTCTTCCCAAGCACTGCACTGTCCAAGATCTGGCATTTTATCTTCCTGCCCCCAATCTTTCAGGCATCTCTCCATCACGTCAAGGAAAGACCCTGTAGGACAAACCTGCCACATCCAGCCCGACTGCGCTTGACTGTGTCTGGCTTTTCTAGGATTCTGCCTTTGCACCTGCTTTTCCCTCTGTCTGCCTGCCTTCCTCCCTCCCTCCCTGTAACCTCGAGCTTACTCCCCAAGAGACTGGAGCTTCTGACTTCTGCTAGATTCCCCCCAACCCCCCATCCATTGTGTCTAATCCTCTCTGATGGTATTTCTGGGTTGCAACCTGTGAGTGACTTAATTATCTCGTTCCCCTCCCAAGTCACCTTTAAGAACACAGAGTGGGATACCTGGGTAGCACAGTTGGTTAAGTGTCCCACTCTTGCTTTGGGCTCAGGTCATGATCTTGGTGTCTTGAGACCCACATGGGGTTCCATGTTCAGTGGGGAGTCTGCTTGAGACTGTCTCTGCCCCTCTCCCCCCACCCACTAAAATAAGTAAATAAATAAATCTTTGAATTAAAAAAGAGCACAGAGCATACTTATCCATGTGCCTGGAGCAGAACAGACCCTCAACTAATGACTGCTGAGAAGAGTTAGTGAATCCTCTCCCATCTCTTCTAGAATCACCACACTAGAGTGGAGGGCATGAAGAGGGAAGGTTCTAGAATGTCTGTGCGAAGTCCTCGTCTACCTTGTTTTTTTTTTTTTATAGGTCTTTTTTTTTTTTAAGATTTTACTTATTTACCTGATAGACAGAGATCACAAGTAGGCAGAGAGGCAGGCAGAGAGAGGAGTGAGCAGGCTCCCTGCTGAGCAGAGAGCTCGATGTGGGGCTCGATCCCAGGACCTTGAGATCATGACCTGAGCCAAAGGTAGAGGCTTCAACCCACTGAGCCACCCAGGTGCCCCCTCATCTACCTTATTTAATCATGGTGCCTTATTTAACCTTTTCTCTAGACCCCAGTTAACTCACCTACAGAAGGAGACGGTTGAAGTACCAACCTCATGAACGGAATGAGCTCGCACACGTAAAGAATTGTGATCAGTTCTAGGCACGGTCTAGGCACTCACAAAGGTGGCTGCTGCCAGTGGCCCCATTCCTGTGTTTCTCAACACGCTCACCTCCCTTTCTGTAGTAGTTTCTTATTACAGCTGTAACGAATCACCACAAATATAGTGGTAATTTAAAACAACACAATGTATTTTCTTATAGCTCGAGGCCATAAATCCAAAATGGGTCTTACTGGGGTAAAATTAAAATATTGGGAAGGCTGTGTTTCTTCAGAAGTGTTGCAGGGAGAATCTGGTTTCCTGGCTTTTCCGCTGTCTGGCGGCCACTCCCCTGTCTGGCTCCACTGTCTTGGCTCATGGCCCCTTCCTCCACCTTTGAAGCCAGCAGCATAGCAGCTTGAAATCTCTGATCTGACTCCTGGTTTGGTCAACACACCTTTTTCTCTGGCCCTCCTGCTTCCCTCTGGTTGGGCCCCCCTGAATAATCCAGTATAATCTTCCATTTTTAGATCCTTTATGAATTTAATCACATCTGACAGGTTCCTTTGCCATGTGAGGTGACGTATTCGTAAGTTCCGGAGCCGGGATGTAAGCATCATTAGGGGAGCAGTCGGTCTACCGTATTCTAAGCGTGTTCAGCCTGCATGATGGGTTAGGAGCAAGCACACGTGGGCTATGTTCAGGCTCTGACACTTAGAAGTTGAATGGCTTTGCACAGGGCGTGTAGTCTCTCCAAGCTCATCCTCTCTTCTGCGTCATGGAGTGAGGAATCAGGTAGTGAGGCCAGAGGAGCAGTAGAGAGCTCTGTGCCTGGCCAGCCACGTGCTGAGTAACTAGGGGATGTGACAAGAACTGTTGCCAGTTTTACTCTTATCTGTGTGTTATTCTCCCTTGAGTCTAGCCCTTCCCTCATTGCCTGTAGCTCACCACTCTCTGCCTGTCTGACACAAGGAAAGCAGTTGGGGCCCTCTGCCTTGACCACCCGTGCGCTCATACGCCTTTGCCTTTACCTTGGTGCCTTTGCTAATTGTGTTTGGGCAGGATTTGGTTTTTGTTTGCTTAGCAAACTCCATGAGGCATTCCCAGATCTCTCCTAGTGCTCTGCAGACAGATCTGTCTTCAAAGCAAAGATGTTGTTTGTTTGGTTTGTTTACCTTCTGTTCATTAGTCTTGCCTCTGGGGGTCATGAGTTTCCAAAGAGAGAATCCGGTGCACAGACCCCGCACCTGGGGCAGCTTGAAACCTTGGGGCCGTGTGGATCTGGCATACCAGTGGGGTTCTGCTGTCACGCCAGGAAGGAGAAAAAGCAGACTTAAGCAGAACTTGGGGAAAGAAGAATATGGAGAGAAGTCTGAGGAGATGATAATCCACATTTGCAGTTCATGCAACTTCTCCAAACTTCCAGAATAATTTCGGGAGTTGGGAACAGAGCATCTTTTTAAGAGCAAAGGGAGGACATGGCTTTTTCAACTTCACCTCCCCCACCTCACCAAAGTCACAGGAAAGGTTTAGCTTTTACTCGGGAATTTTTCCCCAGAGTCCAGTGCTCATTCCAAAACAATAGCGTTTCCTAGAGTGGAGTCAGGAGGCATGAAGAGATAACAAGAAGACGCGAGACCTGGTGCTGGTCAAACAATGTACCCCATGACTCCACACGAGAAGGCAATTTCTTCTTCTCTTCTCTTCTCCTTACTTTACCTAACTTTGCCTGAAGGAGAACTCCTCAGTCTTTACACCCTTGTGACACTTGCTAAGCCTCTCTGTGAATAAAGAGACATAAAACGGGACACTCAGAACCTCAGGGGCTGCCGCAGCCCAGTCCCCAAAACAAAGACCACACACAAGCTTCCAGAACAGACATTTATTCTCTCAAAGTTCTGGAGGCCAGAAGTCTGAGATCAAAGTATGCATAGGGCTGGCTCTTCCCAGAGACTCTGAAGGAGTATCTGGCCCCTGCCTCTCTCATGGCTTCTGGGGTTGTGAGCGGTCCTGGGTGTTCCTGGTGTGTAGATGCATTTTTTTCCAATCTCTGCCTTCCCATTCATGGAGAATTCTTCCTACACGTGTGTCTGCTTCTGTGTCCGGATGTCCCCTTTATGTGGCTCCATAGTGTTCACTATTGAAACCACACTAGGAAACTCCTGCTAATATCCCCAAATGTGGAACTGACTCACATGATCGAAACTAGCTTCAAGGATGCTGGCAAGTCAGACCTCTTTCTGTAGAGTAATATGCCAAGTTAGAAAGAAGGTGACAGCCAGCAGCCTCTGCCAGGTGAGGAATGGAAAGAGGGCTCCCCAACCCACGCAGCAGGAGAGTCATGGTGGACGATCTGAGGGTTGTTTAAAAACAAAGAAATGCAAAATAGGGTTTCAGAAACTGTTCTCTGACCACCTATTGAAATCTGACAAAGTAGCACTTTTAATCCCTTTGCCCAGTTTCGGGCTCTGCAGCACAATGCCAAAGCTCCCCTTGAGCATTGGTTCCAATTCAACACCCCTATGACCAGGAGGCCTAGGCCAGTGGCCGCCATGTCCGTGCGTCCCACCATCTGCCTCAGCAAGCCCTCCATGTCGTGGGACACTGTCTTTTCTCTTGGTATCCCTCACCACACAGTGAGCATATTCACCTTGAGCTCCTCTGCCCCCCCCCCCCACCGTCTTCATATCCTTTGCACGCCCAGCGCCTAGCACAGTGCCTGGCACTCTGCCCATCCTTTGAAGGAGAGAAAGGTTCTGAGTCAACAGCATCCCCAACCCTTCCCCCAAAGACGTTCGGACCCCAGCAACCCTGAGTTTCTCATCTGACTGCAGTTCAGAGGCTCCTCGGAGTGTCCTGTGGCCAGTGGGTCTTTCTCTGAGAGGCCCTTTGTGGGCCTGGCTCCATGCCAGGCTGGACGGGCCTGGCTGTCCCCGCCATCCTCTCTTCCACAGAGCTTCCAGGCAGCCAGCGGTTAAGACCATAGTGGGAAGCCATTGTGTGTGAAACACAGGGACAGCAGGCATGCAAAACTACTTCCCAGCTCTGCATGTGGCATAATTGTATTTTCAGGGAGGTCCGATCTATTAGCCAGGTGCAGGTCTCAACTGTGTAACTTTTATAAAGGAAACACTAAAGGCCTCTCAGGGTGAAGGATATTATAATTATGGATGATTTATACTCCCCAGCTAATGTCTACATTGCGCTTCATGAGAATGTTCTACTTGACGTGGCCAGAAACATTAAGCAAAAATAGTGTTGCTGCCTGGGTTAGAAACCCATCTTTTGTTTTATGTCTAATCTATCCAGTGCTAAAATATTTGGAATGATATGTCTGCATGCTGCTGGGAAGGAAATATGAACATAATAAGTGCATTTCTGATTTCAGACCAGATTGTAATTTCTCTCTAAAAGACCTCACGGAGTTTAGTTTATTCGTTCCTCAGTGGAATGTTCACTGCCTGTTGGAGTACAAAGTTAAAAAGTAATAATAATGATTTCAGGGCTTAGAGGGACCTTAGTGGTTATTGAGGCCAGGGGTGTCCCAACTCCATTAGTATGTTGACTGGGAAGTGATCTGACTTGTATGGTTTGGAACCCGGGAGTCAGAGAAAGGAGGAAGAGGAAGAAGCCGTGAATGTCAGTGAAGATGGCCTGTGGCCACTTTGCCAGGTTGCCATGGTTAGGAACAGGCAGGCCTCCCCATGAGTTCTACCTCCACTTACTTACATCCTGGAGTCTCTCTGCACCTCAGTTTTTCGGGGGTTAAGCCAACAGGCAAAAGGGGGTTACGAGTCAGCCCATGATTTTAATGTGGTCGGCAAGGGTTTTCACACCAAGCAGTTCTCTAACTAGCAGGGTATCGCATTATTCAACTCAATCCTGACACCATCTACCTGGAGATGGTGTCAGATCCCACAGGTGAAGGACTCGGTCTGACAGATTAGTCCTTCCCTGCTTCATATTCAGACTGTGACCCACCTTGGGTTCAAGAACCCAACCTGCTCCTTTGCTGGTTTTTATGGAGGTTTTGTTGCATAGGCATAGTTGACTAAATCCTTGGCCATTGGTGACTGAACTCAATCTCCAGCCACTCCTTCCTCCCCAGGGACTGGGGGGTGGGACTCAAAGTGCCAATCTTCTAACCACAAGGTTACTTCTTCTTACAACCAGCCCTCATCCTCAGGTGGAGTCCAAAAGTCACCTCATTAGCATAACAGTAGTCACCTCTAGCCTCTCATCACTTAGGAAATTCCAAGGACATTAGGAGCTCTGTGCCAGAAATATGTACGAAGACCAGCTATATATTTCTTATTATAAATCACACTATCACAGGGATCCGGACAGCCCTCCCCTCACATGGTTGTCACAGCAATAAATGGGATAATATATGCAAATTATCACTGCGACAGTGGCATTGCCAAGGAGAAAGCCAACCCAGGGTGAGGAAAGTCAACTTTGCTCCTCCACAGAGAAGGATTGCAGAGCACTCATCAGCTAAGGCTGTAAGAACTGCATTCTGAGGGAACTTGCCCAAGGTCGTCCCGCTAATTAGTGGCAAAGTCTTGCTCTCTCCACTCAGGGTCAGGGCACCAGTGTTTAGCTGTAGCTTTCGGCAGACACCCTGAGACCCACTCCCTTGTTCTCCCAGCTGGACAGGTCCCTGGTCCTCTGTCCTTGCTTGCTGGAACTCCATCAAAGAAGGGCCTGTCATTGTTTCCATTTACTCTCATACACTAAGGAGGTCCCTGGCTATTCCTTTTCTTGGGATGCACGTCACCCTGCCTATTAGGAAGGGAATGAATTTTAGTCTCTTGAAAGTAAATCATTGAAGCATCACCTTTACATCTTTTGTCTACTGCACGTACCACATTAATTATTATTTCCTTGGTATTTTCCCTCAGATTGACTCATTAAAAAACAATTACCATCTATAGCCTCAATCTAAACAATAACGCACTTTTAATACACTTTTCTTTTATTGAGGTGAAATTCACATAACGTGCAATTAACCTTTTTAATGAACACAATTCGGTGGTATTTAGCGCATTCACAATGTGCAAACCGCTGCCCCTCTCTAGATTTAAAACATCCTTATTCCCCTAAAAGAACACTGTGTAGCTATTAAGTAATTTCCCCTTTACCCTATTCTCCGGGTAATCTTTAACCCAATCTCTATGAGTTGACTGATTCTGTATATTTCATATGAAAGGACTAACACAATAAGTGATATTTTGTATCTGGTTTGTTTCACTGAGCCTCTTGTCTTTGAGGTTTATCTACATTGTAGCATTTATCAACACTCCTTCCCTTTTCCTGGCTGAATAATATTTCAGTATATGGATCTACTGCAATTGGTTTATCCTTTAATCCACTCAGGGACATTTGAGTTATGCTCAGTTTTTGACTATTATGAGTAATGATATATCATTACATGAATGAACATTGGTGCACAAGTTGTGGACCTATGTTTCATTTCTCTTAGATACATACCCAGGAGCAGAACTACTGGGTTGTATGGTCTCATACACTTTTGATTAAACAACATTAAAAATTTCTATCCTACCACCATCTCCAGGACCATTGCTCGTGTATATGCAACTTAAGAGATATCGCCAGTAATTATTAAGAATATATATTGTCTCCATTTTACAGATCAAGAACTTGAGGTTTAGGTTTCCAAAGTCAGAATAAAGAGTAGACCCAGGATTGTAAGTCATATTTGACTGTCTTTTATTAGTGCTTTATTTAATACATCCTTTGTGACTGGTTGACTGTTATTAAGCATAACACATAATAAAATGAGTGTAAATATTACCCTTTCCCTCTCTCTTCACAAGATTGACAAGTTAGATTCCAGTAATCTCTTTGAGGCTTTAAAACTCCAACCCCACGATTCTGAATTGGCCTTTTCGTAGTTCTAGACACCACTTCTCCATGATACAAGATAAATTCTAGTCAGTCAATTCTATTCGACCTCATCTCACATTTTACCCATAGTAGCTCCAAAAACTAGCATTCTTTTTTTTTTTTAAAGATTTTATTTATTTATTTGACAGACAGAGATCACAAGTAGGCAGAGAGGCAGGCAGAGAGAGCGAGAGAGAGGGAAGCAGGCTTCCTGCGGAGCAGGGAGCCCGATGCGGGGCTCTATCCCAGGACCCTGAGATCATGACCCGAGCCGAAGGCAGCAGCCCAAACCACTGAGCCACCCAGGCGCCCCCAGAAACTAGCATTCTTACTATTTCACCAACTACTAAGTTTTGCAAATGAATTGTTGCTTTGTTTGTTTTCAAGTTCCCAAATTAAGAATGGACTGAATCTCTATTCTTGATGTGTGTTTACATAGAAGACCACAAGTATAGCCCTGGTCCCTGCTCTTGGTGCAAAGGGCCTGTCCTGACTACTGTTACATTGGTTAGGTATTGTTAGGGTACTCATTTGTACCAAACACACACAACAGAGGATATTGTACCTGGTGGCTGTATCTGACTGGTAAAACTGGTATGTGGGATCATGTGTGAAATAGTTTCTGAACCTGAGGTGTAGCTCTGTATTGTATAAAGAGAATCAAAACTGCTTTCAGCCTTTGTGTCTTCTCCTTCTTTAAATCTGAAAGGAAGCCGGCTAGTTGGTAGAAATACTCTACCCCAATGGAAGATCAATACTAATTATGTTCATTGCCCCAAGTGTAGCCCTCTCCTGAAATGAGAGTTAAGGACTATCTAATACAGCCTCCTTCCTGGTCTCCTGCAGTTCAGATATTCCAGATGGAATGTGCTCTTCTTGAAGTAGGGACCAGACACTTTGATGCATTGACTCTTTCCATTGCTTCTGCGAAACCACGGCATACCAGGTGGAAATATTCCACAACCTCAGAGCCCAGCTCCCCAGCACATTCAGCTGCCTGTCCCAGAAGAATGTCTTGGGGGAGAACTTAATTCATTCCTTGTCAGGAATCCCAGAAAAATACCAGGGAAGAAGGGAAGCTGGCACACATCTGCGGAGGGACAGAGGAGTCCTGGATGTCCCTCTAGGGGATTGTTTCTCAGCATGGGTTTCAAGGCATCCTACACAACAGTCACTTAAGGGTTTGTTAAAAATGTGGATTTGGGGGATGCAACCCCAGACTAGCTGAATCAGATCACTGGGGCTTAGAGCCAGTGCCTCTGAATTTGTACCAAGCTACCCAGGTGATTCCAGGGTCTGCTCGTGTTACAAACCATGAGTGTGGGAGGACTTCAGAAATGTCTGGTGAAACCATCTTAAATCCAGTCAAATTAATTATTAATTAAATAAACATTTGCCCGTGTCCCAATTCATAACTTTCATGTTGCAATTCCCTCCTGATGTCTAGAGGCGCCATTTAATGAATGAGTAACCAGGGACATAAAAATGAATTATGTCTTTATTTTCCCAAACCTTCTTTATTGTCCCAAGGCTTCCCAGTGAAAATGTGGCTGTGTATCCCTGAGACTCAAACCTGATGGGGGTGGTTTGTGGTCTTTCCAGAGAACGAAAGTGTTCCCTGTCCTTAGAATGTAGACAAGATGAAATAGCAATTTCACACTGGTATTTTACTTAATAATTAATCATACCTAGAAATATGCATGAGTATTGGCTATAGGCACTCTCAGTCAATATGTATTTTCAGTGTAACAAATGCAGACTCAGTCCTCACCTTAAGTAGAAGATGGTGAAGGTTGAGTGGGAAGTGGGGGACACTCTAATTGGCTATAAGAGGTCTGGTTTAAACACCATTTCTCCATTTAATGACAACAGCTAATGTTTATTGAGGGATTCCTATTAATCATGTAGTTTAATTTCTCCAAATTAATTCCTCCAAACAGCGGTATGGAGTAGATACCATTCATTTAATAAATGAAAACAAAAACAAAAACAAAAACTGAAGCACAGAGAGTTATAGTAAAATTCTCCATGTCACACAGCTAATAAGTGGTAGACCTGGGATTTGAACCTTGGGACTGCAGTCCAGAGCCCACTATCTGAAATACTTCTCTATAATTCTGTTACCATGAAGCTTGTTTTAAAAGGAACACTGTCTTTAGTAAATGACTGGAAAATCCTGCTGATTTCATTGACAATGGGAGGTGGATATCTGTCTTAATTATTGAGTTAGGGTTCTCCAGAAGAGCAGAAACAATGAGAGAGAGCGAGAGAGATACACAAAGAGGTTTATTACGAAGGCCTGGTTTATAGGATTATAGAGCTGAGTGTTCCCACAATCTGCCAGGGACAATCTGGAGTCTCAGGAAAGCCAGTGGTCTGGTTCCAGTCCAAACCAAAGGCCTTTGAGCAAAGGGTGCCACTGGAAGTCCAAAGACTACAAACCAGGAGCACCAATGTCCCCAGGCAAGTGTCGGATGTTCCAGCTCAGGTCAGAGAACAGATTCCCCCTTCCTCTGCCTTTTTTGTCTATTCAGGCCCTCAAAGGATTAGATGAGGACCATCTGTGTTCAAGAGGTCATTCTTCTTCACTTAGTCTACATACTGGGATCCTAATCTTTTCTGAAAACACCCTCACAGACACACCCAGAAATACTGTTTTATCAGCCATTTGGGCATCCCTTAGCCCAGTGAAACTGGCACAAAATCAACCACCATAATGATAGACCCATATGACCTTGTATTGGAGAATGATTACTTCCACAGTAGGCGAGGGAAGGATTTCTAAGAGACTGAGTGACTTGGCCAAGATCATCCCTAAAACGGCCACAGTGAGATCTCCACTTCTCTGTTTGAAACCAAAGCCCTTTCTCCCATTTCTCTTGCTTCCTTAGAACATAAATGGCCTGCTTGTGTTGATCTTTAGAAAATTAGACAGATCCTAGCAGGTAATAAAAAATCTAGGACAACACGGGCAGTCTATGACTGCTGTAACAAACTGCTACGAACTGGATGGCTTAAGCAGTAGAAATGTATTCTTTTATAGATGTATAGGCTGGATGCCCAAAATCAAGCTGTTGGCATGGTTGGTTCCTTCTGGATCCATTCCATGCCTCCTCTCAGATTCTGGTGACCCCAGACAATCCTTTGCATCTCTTGGATTATGGCTCAGTCATCCCAATCTTTACTTTCATCACCATGTGACCTTTCTTTTGTGTTTCTGTGTGTCCTCTCTTCTTATAAGTACACTCATGATTGCATCTAGGGCCCACTCTAAATCCAGTATGACCTCATCTCGAGATACTTAACTTCATTTTATCTGCAAAGACCTTATTTCCAAATAAGATCACGTGGACAGGTATCAGGAGTGGACATAATTTTTTGGAGGACACTGTTCAGCCTATTGTAATCACTATTGAAGAACAGATTCTGGAGTTTCTGGGTGAATTTGTGCCTCAGTGAATGGAGTGCAATGTATTGGGTGGCAGGCTGGCTGTGGTCAAGCCCACAGACTTCAGAGCTTGGCAGACCTTGGTTTAAGCTTCAGCACCATTCACTGTCCATGTGACCTTTGCTAAGTTTCCCAAATTCCATAGTGCCAATTCCTCATTTGGAAAATGATATTATACTTAATGTAATTAAATGCATGCATTTTCTATCCTCTTATAAATCAACACACATTTAGCAGTTTAACACATAACCATTATCTCACAGTTTCTCTGGGTTAAGAGTCTGGCAGAGTTTAGCTGTGTCCTCTACTTAGGGTCTCTCAAAGCTGCAATGCAGATGTCCAGTGGGCTGTGTTCTCACCCTGAGGCTCGACTGGGGATCTGTTTCTAAGCTCACTCAGGGTATTGACACAATTCATTTGTAACTCTAAGTCTGAGGGCTTCTTGTTGGCTCTTGGCCTCTTGGCAACCAGAAGCTGCCGTGATCTTGTAGAGGCCACCCACTGGTATATAGACATAGATTCAACATAATCACAGTGTGACTTTCCATCACCTATACCACATTCCACTGATTAAATGCAAGTCACAAGTCCACTACACTCAAGGAAGAAATTAGACAAGGGTATGAACCCTAGAAGTAAGTGTCATTGAGGGTCACCTTATAGTCTGAATCCCATATTGAAATATTGCATAAATCAGAATATGTACAAAGCTCCTAGCACAATGCCTAACATCTAGTCGATACTAAAGGATATTACTGGTTGTTAACTGGTAGCTGTAATTGTTATCCATGTTCATGACTGTTCTGATTTTAGGGTCATTGTGTATGTCCCCACAGTCTGTGCACTGCACAACTCCGGGGGTGCCATACACATGGATCGAGATGTGAATGATGCTCCCAGGATGTGTGAAACTCAGTGGTTCTAGGTGGTATGAGGAGTCTTGGGCCCTGGAATAGACTTCTGAAAGGTCTGAGTATCCTATACTAATATAAACTGTGACTGATTGAAAATTGGAAAGCACTGGCTTTGGTTCTGGATGTTGAGTGGTAGTGGCCTACAGTAGTCCCCCCTTACCTCTGGCAGTTGCATTCCAAGACCCCCCAGCGCATGCCTAAAACTGCGAATAGTACCAAATGCTATACGTACTATGTTTTTTTCCTATACATACATACCTGTGATAAAGTTTATTTATAAATTAAGTACAGTCAGAGATTAATAACAATAACTAATAATAAAATAGAACAGTTTTAACAATGTTCTCCATTAAAAGTTATGTGAATAGTGGTTTCTCTTTCTCTTTCTCAAAATATCTTATTGTACTATGTTATTACACCGATCTTCCTCTTGTGATGATAGGGGATGATAAAATGCCTATGTGATGAGAAGAAGGGAGATGAATGGCGTAGACGTTGGGTTGTCGCATCTGAGTACTACTGCTCTTCTGACCATGTATCAGGAGGAACATCGTCTGTTTCTGGACTATGATTGACCATCGGGACTAACTGAAATTGGGAAAGTGAATCCATGGATGAGGGGAAGGGGCACTGATATATTTGGCTTAGTGCCTCCCTGTGCCTGCTGATCGTTCGACCCCCGGCCAGCACAAGGCAGTGAATACAATCTTCTGCTCTCTGCAGTAGCCAGCCCTAACATCTCTTCCTAAATTTGAGGGTGGTTGCCAGGTTTCTTGCTTATTTTCCTTACAGTGTTTTTCCACAATTAACATCATTTATTTTCCTCTGTCGGTGTTTGATTCCTAGCAGAGAGTTGGCTGGTTTTGGAAAGGATAAATTAATCTATGATTCTCTCACTGGCTAGCTGTTGAATGCGGATTTCATAGCCCCCATATGCCACAGGTTTAGGGTGAACCTAGGCCACATTTTAACCTCATAGCACCTAATATTCCAAGAATTTGAAAGCCCCTGTGAAGATGGACACAGCTTCTCCTCAATTGTTTTGTTGTCTGGTGCCTGGGCAATAAATTAGGGAGCCAGTGTTCATCTCAATAGGGATTTGTTACAATGCTGCCGTAATATTACATAATATTACATAATAATAATAATAATGTACTATTAGCAGGCCCATTTCCAGGGGGTACCTCTGGGACATTAAACAAGGAGGCCTGCATGTCTGTGTTTCCTTTTGGCCATTGTTGGTGGTGGCTAACCAGAAATACCCAAATCATCTGATTTAAAGAGAGTATAATCAGCAGATGGCTTATCAATCTATGGGCAGGGATATAAGGAAACCAGAGACAGTGCAGAGCCCAGGGCTGTTCAAACACACGTTATTACGCCTTTAAGACAGGAGGGCCAAGAGAGAGATTGAACTCAGAGATAGGGGTGCAGCTGGCCCGAGAGGAGCTTTGGAATAAATCCCCTGGGCTCCTTCTTTTCTCTGTTCACTTGCCTGGACTCTCCATCCCCACAATCCAACAGACCACTAGAAGGAGCTATGCCCTGTTGATGACTTTGGCCAGTCATCCTCCAGGGATGTTCCAGAGGCCCCTGGAACAGGGCAGCACTCCTTCATGGCCCCCTTTCAGCCTTAAAGCAGTAGGAGTACAGGGAGGTGGGCAGAAGCACAGACATCAGAGCCTGATAATTCAGCATCAGCTTGTACATTCAAATCAAAGTCTTGCCACCTACTAGCCTTGCGACTTTAGGCAAGTAAGTTAAGCTTTTGAGCCTCATTGCCTTATCTACAAAATGATACAATGCAAAGACTTATCGCAGTCTGTCCCCTTTTTCTCCATAGCCCTTGTCGTCTGATACATTCAACATTTATTTATTTATTTATTGTTTCTACTCCTCCACACTCCAGGTAGAATGCAAGTTTGGGATTTGGGTATATTTTATTTGCTGATAAATCCCCCGTGGGAAGAGCCAGGCATAGAGTAGACAATCAATAAATATTTGAGACCATCAGTATTTGAGATAAGGGCTTAGAACAGGGCCTAGAATGTATTAAGGGCTTATATTTTTGATCAAATATTTGATAGTAAATGTATCAAGTTGATTTTAAACAAACACAGGCCGACAAGCAGAGAATGGGTGGTCTTCACCATGTAGGCATGATAATCTGGAAATGTGAATAAAATAAGCCTCGTGAAATGAACTGTGGTGAGTTCCTCACAAAGTTATAGGATTTTTATTTGTATTTTTTATTTTTATTTCTTAAAATATTTTGTCTATTTCTTTGACACAGAGAGAGAGATTACAAGTAGGCAGAGAGGCAGACAGAGAGAAAGGGGGAAGCAGGCTCCCTTGCTGAGCAGAGAGCCCGATGTGGGACTCGATCCCAGGACCCTGAGATCATGACCTGAGCCGAAGGCAGAGGCTTTAACCCACTGAGCCACCCAGGTGCCCTACAATGTTACAAGATTTTTAAACATGTCTATAATTCTACTTCTCTAATTTTGGATTGGCATTCATTCCTTTATTCAATTTTGCTAAATAACCTAAAGACATCCTTCAATCCGTAGTCCTCTACGTCAGATCTCTCTACTTTGTCTATAAACCAAAACCAACACGGTCTCCCAATCTCAAGTTGCCAGTAACTCAGCACGGTTGAGATTTGTAGGGGGCTCTGCGTGTAGGGGATCTGTTTTGGGTCCTCACCCTGGGCGAGACTTAGGTAGAAACTCCTGGGCTCCTGGTCAGGTAGAAAAAGTTCATGACACGTGCGGTGGTCTGCGACGCTGTGGGCCTGGGAGGCTTTGGGGAGAATAGGGAGGTTTCCTGGCGACTTTTGAAAGACAGCTCATGTGTTGTGCTCCTCCGTTCTATTCTCATGGGCAGCCAAGGGCTCCCTTTGTCTCGGAGGTGCAGAAAACACAGATCTGTAGTCTGAAGGAACACCTGTGCATATTTAAGGTAAAGATGCCACTTAGCTCTTCTTTCCTTTAAGAACTTGTACAAGAAGATACACAGCCAGGGGACTCAACGTTTAGATGTTTCTTCTGGGTCCCTTGAGTTCTTAAAAGTAGCATTTCAATCTGGAGCTCCCTGTCCCATGCCGATCACAACAAACAATCAAACAAACAGATAAATAAATGAAAGCCCAGGTGTCTCTTTTTTATTTTTATTTTTCATTTAGACTCCATGCATTCTCCTTCCAGGTACCCCCGCCCCCAGGATGTGCTAATCTGTGTTTTTTGATGTTGCTGGGATGTGACTGTTCTTTCTGTCCCTTCCCATACCTCTGGCAGCTTCTCAGCCTATTTCTCCAGCAGCTGCTAATCTACCACCTATTGTTATGAACCCTTGAATCCTAAGTCCAGGGACCCTTTCTCTCTTCCCAGACTGGTAACTCTCAACCTTGAGTCCGCATCTGTCTCCCCTGAAAGGCTTCACGGGTCCCACCCTTGGAATTTCTAAATCACAGGTCAGGGTGGGGCTCAAGCTTTTGCTTTTTAAAAAAAAAAAATTAATTAATTTGATTGCTTGTTTGTTTATTTGACAGAGGTAGAGAGACAGCGAGAGAGGGAACACAAGCAGGGGGACTGGGAGAAGGAGAGGCAGGCCTCCCACTGAGCAAGGAGTCCAATGCGGGGCTCGATCCCAGGACCCTGGGATCATGACTGGAGCTGAAGGCAGAGGCTTCACAACTGAGGCCCCCAGAATTTCTAACAAGTTCTCAGACTGGGCTAAAGCTACTAGTCCATCAGGCTCTAGTGAAGCAAATTCTGTGTAACAGTAACAAGCACATATTCGTAGGCTGATCTCTCTCTCTCTCTCTCTCTTTTTTTTTTTTTTAAGATTTTATTTATGTATTTGACAGACAGGGATCACAAGCAGGCAGAGAGGCAGGCAGAGAGAGAGAGGAGGAAGCAGGCTCCCTGCTGAGCAGAGAGCCAGATGCGGAACTCAATCCCAGGACCCTGAGATCATGACCTGAGCCAAAGACAAAGACAGCAGGTTAACCCACTGAACCACCCGGCCCCCAAGGCTGATCTCTTTTAAAAACGCTTCTCTTCCTTTTCATAAGGATCACTGTGTGTGCAGATATGTATAAATACGTGTGTGTGTGTGTGTGTGTACACACCCATGCATACATCCGTATGTGTTTCGTTTGCTTCCCTTCTTGTTCACTGCTGCATCCTGACTGCGTAGAAAGCACCTGCCTCACCACAGAAGCTTAAGGCACCTTTGTCACAGGTCAGATAACAAGGGCGGGGATGTCATCATCCCCTGGGTTTCCCACAGTAGAAGGCTCATCATCATGGTAACTCAGAGCCCTCGTAAAGCCAGGGACATTGAAGTCTCCCGGCGAATGTTGAACTGAGCTAGTTCGGAGAGCCAGAAACCCAATTCTGCAGGAAATAGGACATGTGGATCCTGCCACAGATTATTTCAGTGTGTGAAATAATACTGAACGCTATTGGTGATAATAGTCACATAGTTGCAGTCTCAACTATAATTTTGCGGTGTTCCCCGAGCTGCTGCTTTGCCGCTGCAAGTCTTCGCCCTCACCGCAGCCTCTCTAGAATTATGAATCCCCTACTTGAGTTGCACTCCCAGCTGCCTGGGAGCTGCTGCTCTACTCTGTTGCTCTCAATCCCTTCAACAGATGGTATAATTCTTAGCGTGTGTGATTAGGGTTCTCAGCGTTGGCTGCACACTGGCATCGCGCGGGGAGTGTTAGAAAAGATTGATGCGTGGGTTCTGCCCCCAAAGATTCCGATTTAATTGGCCCGGGGATCCCCAGGCATCAGGATTTTTAAAAGCTCACAGCCAAGGTTGGGAACCATTAGATTGGGGGCCAAGGGCATGTAGAGAAAGAGGGAGGGAAGAAAAGAGGAAAGAGCCCTGATTTCCAGGGCCAGCAAGTGGCACTTGCAGGGGAGAGATAGTTGCAGGATAACGAAAAGGGAGCTAGCAAAAGAGAATTCGGGACATACTTGGGGGTAGAACCTACAACTCAGAATTGAGACTAATGCCTCTCCTACTCATTGTATCTGGGGAACCATGTTGTGGCCCAAGGAGAGTGCAAATTCCTTGGGGTCTGCTTGAGTTAGACACAAACACCCATTGCTCCCAAGGCCTCTAGGGGCATTACATTCAAGTGCTAATGTTTATTTGTTATTATTATTTTTTTAAATTTAATTCCAGTGCATTTGTCATGCAGTGTTATACTAGATTTGCGTGTACAATACAGTGATGCAACATTCCTGTATTTTATTTGTTCTGTGTCATGCCAATATATGTTCTCTTAGTCCCCACCACCTATCTCCTCCTAGTCTCCTACCCATCTCCTCCCCACCCTCCCTCTGGCAGACACCAGGTTCTTCTCTAGAGTGAAGAGTTTATCTTTGAGTTCATCTCTCTTTCTTTCTTTCTTTTTTTTTTTCCCTTTGTTTGTGTAGTTCCTTAAATTCCACATAGGCGTGGACCCGTATGGTATTTATTTTTCTCTGGCTGATTGATTTCACTTAGCATTATACCCTCTAGATCCGTCCATGCTGTTGCAAATGTCAATTTATTATTTTTTATGGCTAAAGAATATTCCATTTTATATGTATATATATGCATGCTATTATATATACACACATTATATGTGTGTGTGTGTGTGTATATGTATACACACACACACAATTTTTTGTATTTCTCTATCAATGGACACAGGTTACTTCCATATCCAGGCTATTGTAAGTAATGCCGCAGTAAACATCAGGGTTCATGTATCCCTTTGAGGGAGAGTTTTTGCATTCTTTGGGTAAATAGCCAGTAGTGCAATTACTGGACCATAGAGTAGTTCTATTTTTAATTTTTTAAGGACCTTCCATACTGTTTTCCACAGTGGCTACACCAGTTTGCATTCCCACCAACAGTGCACGAGTGTTCTTTTTTTCTCCGCATCCTTGCCAACATTCGTCATTGCTTGTGTTTTTTATTTTAGCCATTTTCCAACAGGTGTGGTGGTTTTGATTTGCATTCCCATGTGGGAATCTTTGAAAACAGCCCTCCATTGATCTAAGGAAGCACGAAGTCAGAGAAAGTCAGTGAAAACCTGTGAAGTGCGGTGGTCAGCAGCCATTGCGTGTGCATGTGTGAATGTGTGTGATCATTTCCAATTACTTGCTTCTCTTCTTCTTTTCTTCACTATGAAAACACACGCATGAAGAATTACAAAGCACAAAACCGACAAAGTAGCCACTTACCGCAGATCACAAAAGGAACTTAGAACCATAGGCCTGGGGAGCATCTGCTGTCAGATAGCTGGGCGTCCCCAAAGCAGATGCCATCTCACGTTACTGGGAAGTAAACACGTTCACAGCGCAGAGACCTGCGTGCACACGCCTGTCCTGGAGATCCGAGTGAGCAGATTCGAGCAGGTTCAAGAGAAGGAAGGAAAGCCGCGTGCTTCCCCTGATCCCCAAACTAGTGTTTTATTCACCGGCCCACATTTCAACCCTTCAATTCTTTATTAAGCATGTCTCTTCTCCGGGACACCCCGCTATCTTCAGAGCAAACGCATTCCATGCTTGGAGCCCAAGTGTATTTTTACAAACGCTTGGCTCCTAACCTCCATCACAGAGAAGAAGAAACGAGTGCTAAGGGTTGAATTAGGGATAGGAAGCTGGGAAAACTACCTCCTTGGTAACTTGAAAGGAATTCGGCTCCTATTTTTAATTCACAATAAGAATACAGAGGTGAGGTCAGAGTCGCAAAGCGCCAGTTGTCACAGCTGTCAGGACGACACCTACAAGCCACATCGATGCCTCTACCAGGTAAACGGCAGCCCTGTGGTTTAGATCAGAAACATGCTTTTCTGTATTCTAAGCAGTTTTTGACACAGTGTTTTGCTTTATTGCAAACCACAATGTTTTCAGAAGGCTTAAAAATCCAGTTATGACTATAGCTGTGAGGGAAAAGGTCTGCATGGTGCCAGGGAAATTTAATTTTTAGCTTAAAAAAAGTACCACCAAATTCAATTTTTCTCACATTTAGGGATTCTTAGAGTTATATCCAGCTTGCATAACTAGTATATTAGAGAATGTGTTACTATGGGGTTATTTTTTAACACATTTATTATTTATGAAATGCAGAGGAAAATAGTTAGAAATGATTGTTTCAGGGAATATCCTATAGCTTTTTTTATTGTATTCAAAGAAGTTGCTCATGCTGTTTTAATTCAAACATTTAAAGTTAAATCTCTTTTCATCCTGACCTACATTTTTAAAACACTACTTTGGCCCTTATCGTGGGGGAACTGAAAAAGCAATGGAAGGGAAATGCCCACTGAGTGTTTCTTACCCCTTGATTTGCGGGTAATCAAGCTGATTCTTGCCAACCTGTCCAGGAAGGAGCAGGGGAATCAGAGTGAGATCTCTCTTCTGTTCCTTCAGCATCTGTGCCCATTTCCTTTCTCCCAAAGCAAACCTTCCTCCAGCTAGTTATGCTGGTTAATTGCCTCTCGCTGTGTGCTGGAGAATGAAGGGGAAAAAAGAGCTATGATCTCACATATCCAACAAGGGATTTGTGTCCCTTATATTACATGGAGAATTCCTGCACTCAGCAGTAAACAAACAAACAAACAAACACCTGATTCAAAAATGGGCAAAGGATTTGGACAGACATTTCTCCAAAAAAAATATGCAAATGACAAGCCTATGAAAAGGTGCTCAACTTCCCTCATCCTTAAGGGAATGCTAACGGAAATCACAAGGAGATACCACTTCATACCCAATAGGAGGGCTATTAGAAAACGAAAACGAAAACCAACTGAAAATAAGTGTTAGGGAAGTTGTGGAGAAATTGGAACCTTGTGCACAGCTGGTGGGAGTTGTAAACATTTCTCCAAAAAAAAAAAAAAAAAAAATAGAATTGCCTGATGATTCAGCAACTCCACTTCTGGGTATATACCCAAAAGAATTGAAAGCAGGATTTCCAAGACATCCCAGTACATAGTGGAATTGTTCACAATAACTAAAATGTTGGACCAACCCAAGTATTTATCAATGGATAAGCAAGAGTGTTATTGATATCCGCACAATGGACTGTGAATCAGCTTTTAAAAAGGAAGGGAATTCTGATACATCTTAACAGCAGAGATGAGCCATGCAAACATTGCGGTATGGGAAGTAAGCCAGTCAAAAGAGATAGACATTTTAGGAGTCGGCTTCCATGAGGTACCTAGAGTAGTCAAATTCATGGACACAGAAAGAAGATTGGGGGTTGCCCGGGGCTGGGAGAAAGGAAAGTGGGGGTTAGTGTTTAATGGGTGTAGAGTTTAGTGTTTGCAAAAGGAAAAAAAAGTTCTGTGATGGAAGATGATGATGTTTGCACATTAGTGTGAATCGACTTCATGCCGCTTAAAAATGGATAAAATGGCAATTTTGGGGCACCTGGGTGGCTCAGTGGGTTAAAGCGTCTGCCTTCAGCTCAGGTCATGATCTCAGGGTCTTGGGATCGAGTCCCACATCGAGACTCTCTGCTCAGCAGGGAGCCTGCTTCCTCCTCTCTCTCTGCCTGCCTCTCTGCCTACTTGTGATCACCGTCTGTCAAATAAATAAATAAAATCTTTTAAAAAAATGGCAAATTGTACATTATGTGTATGTTACCCAATTCAAAAAAAAATAAATTTAAGAATGAGAGAGAAGGATTAACAGAAATTGAGAAGTGTCATGTTTCATCACCTTGGCGACCAGTGCAAATGTCCAAGAAAGAGACCTGGTGGCTGGATTCTCCAGCCGCCTGCGTGGCAAGGCCCTGCAAGGAGGAGATGAGGGCTTCTGCCAAGAGCTAGAACAGAGCTTGCTCGCCAGAGGAGTAAAGACAGCTTGGAAGCCAATCCTTTGGGCTCAGCCAAACCTCTTGACGACTCCAGTCCCCCAACTCTATCTGCAGTTTTCTTCAAGTCTCCCGGCTGAGACCCCTGACACAGTATAGCAGAGATGATCTGAATCACAGTATAGCAGAGACCTTGTTCGGTCTGAATCCCTGACCCGCAGAAACCAGGAGATAAGAGATGACTAGTGTTGTTCTATGCCACTAAAAGTTTTGGGGTAATTTTTCTCACAGCAAAAGATAATTCTTCACACTCCATCAGTATTTGCTGTCGCTATAATTACCTGCATATCTTATCTAAAGCACAGACGTGTGCTGGGACCCCACCCCTACACACACACACTCTGAAGACCTCTTATTTCTGAATTTGACCCTCCTTATTCAAATGGGACCAGCAGTGCTGAGAATCAAAGTGGCAGCTAAGTGAGATGTCCACCTTGTTGTAGCCAGAAATATGGAAAATGCCTCGCAGAAGAATTTCCGCGGTTTGGCAAGCAGAGAGTGGGCTTGTCCCCAGTGTGTGCGGCAAACATGTGCAGGATTCTCTGGGCCAGGATATCTCTGGTCTAGATCCTAGACAGGATGGACGCTATCCTGCACATCAGCTGTTAATGGAACCCTTGGGTTTGTGTGACTGGGGACCAATCTGCGCTGGTATGTAAATATGTCTGCTTTGCTTACGCTCAGGCACTGATTGCATATCTGGGGGTTAATGAGCTAAGTTTGGATAAAGGCAAGAGGGTGTCTTCTCAATGCACAAGGGTGGTTTGCCTGCATCAGGCTCACTTCGGGCGTTTCCTCAGATCTGAGGTTTGCTTTCTGCTCTGGGGGTTCAGCTCTCATGCACTTGATGGATGCTGGCCTTAATTTGGTGTGTTGCAGCCGTTGCAAGCTGTGGAAAGATATTACCTTAAGGATATTCTTTTGAATATTAAATTAGAATAAATTAAGGCATGCTGCATATGAAGCCTAAATCAGAGTTGAGTAATTGCCTTCCGTTTTATGCCACTAAGTTCGTTGGAAACACAGGATATTTGTTTTAATTATCAAGTTGTTGAACTGACTCCCAATGAGAAGATGCACAGATACAAATAAACAAAAACTTCTTTGTGACTTTGTGAAATTTAAGTAACAGCTAATTGGATACAATTTATTCACATTCCTTCTTTCTTTATCCAACACGGACTAAGTAACTTCCTACTATGTGCCCAGCACCATAAAATTATTTGGGAGGAAAAGTAAGAGCTGTATTTTTTTATGCTTAACCATTTCCTGGATACGGTAGCATAAGCATTTGACAAAGCATATGATATTGACACAGTTTCTCTGTAAGACAAATAAGACAATTACCCCCATTTTATAGATATAAAAACTAAGTCTTAAGATAACAGCAAATTAATAATTACAAAGAAAAAAGAACTCACATGGTTAGAGATGGGGTATGAATTGGGCCAATTCTAAATTCTTAATTCCATGCTGTATCAATAACGCGCAACTGACAAAAATGTCGCCCCTTTAAAACATATAATGCCCAGAAAAGATTATCTGTAGAGTTGCTTTTCCCACTGGTCTCTGAAACTTTTAAGACTCAACAGCCAATAATAATGTTACCTTTTAAATGTCAGTAAAATGATAATATTTTCCTAAACTTTTCTTCTGGAAAATTCTAAGTACATCTATTTTTAAAATTAAGGAATAGTATAATGAAAAACCCAGATTCAACAATTGCCAACTCTGGGCTAATCTTGTTTCCTTTTTACCCTCCACTGTCACAGCTACCACATACGAGGGACTCTTTTGAGGCTCACATGGAGATTTCTTGTTGAAATACCTAGCCATTTTGGCTAGTAGAAATCATAGAAAGTACATTAGATTTGTTACAGGAATGCCTCATGAATATGGGCCTTATTGTTTTTGGAGTTTTGGAAGTGCTGACTGTTCAGTTGCCTGCGGAAATGGGAGGTGTCCGGTAGTGATGTTGAGACTGTTAGAGATACTGACACTCGAGAGACACAGAGACCATTAGAGATTCTGAGGACAGCTTCTGTTTACTTTCTTGCTTGGAGAAACTGTGCTCAAACACCTTGAAAAAGGAATCTACATCTGGGCACGTGAACTGTTTGAATTTATTGTTAAAAAGCCTTTGGATTCACTTCCCTAATGTAGAAATATAATTTAATGCCCAGATTAGCTTATTGTCCCATAAATCCCAGGTTGGTTGCAAATACCTGCATTATTAACATCTGGAGATAAAGATACCTGGTGACAAGTCCATCATGAAAGGGCTAAGTGTGCCTACACTCAAATGGTGGCAGTAAGCAAGCATGTCTGGGATTGCTAGGGATGTTTCTTTGCAGATATTTAGCTTGTCTGAGAAAGATTAAGTTTGTCCAAATTGTCAGAAGTAATTCCAAAATATGCTGTCTTTCCATGGAGATGTGTTATGTCAGGTTCTGAGCTGAGTGAGAGTAGCTATGGTCTTTGCTTATTTTATCACTGGCACATGGACTAGTCACATTCGTCTCCTTCTAAATCCATTTCATAGGCTATGCTGGACCCGTTAGAGTCACGCAATTAACCGCTCTTAACAGCCAGGTTGGACTTTTTGAAGACTGAAGCTTTCACAACAGATTGAAACTCTGCATTGTTCTTATTATTTGGACACTGAACAGAGCTTTGTTCTATAATTCTGGAGTCCCAAGACAGTGGGAAGAGTGGATAATAGTTGGAGGGTCTGCATTGTCTCAAAGTTTTTTTCACTAACTCCTTATATAAGACATTTTGTCTCCTTCAACTTCAGTATTTTATTGCTGTCAGATAGGAATAATGTTGCATGTCCTATTTCCCTCTGAGTTACTCTAAGCATCATAAGGAGGGTCTGCTAGTCTGTGACCTCTGAATGCTTTTCTGTACCCATGGCAGATATCACTAATAGATTATTTTTCCTTCTTATTGAGCCTGGATGTCGCTTAATTAATTAGATAGTCATTTATCCCACACTGCTTCTAGCAGTCAACACCAATCAATTAGAAATAGTCTTCAAGATGGAAAGAAGTTTGTCATTCCTCCATGAACCAAATAATGTACAAAGAAGAGCTTTCTATGAAAGCATCTTAAAAGCACCACACCAGTCTCAGTCCTTCTCCTTTTCCTCATTATTATCATTATTTTTTATCATTGGGAGTTCATGCTACACAATTGCCAAGTTTGGGGACACGCTTTTACCTGAGGGATATCCAGGGACCTTCTTTTAACTACTTTCTGCCCAGATACCTTCTGGGATCATTTTAAAGGATCTTGTCTTCTCTGGAGATATGGCCCACATTTGGCTCACTCCCTAGTTTTGTTTATTTTATTTATTTTTTAAAAAAGATTTTATTAATTCATTTGACAGACAGAGATCACAAGTAGGCAGAGTGGGGAGGGGGGAGCTTCCTGCTGAGCACAGAGACCCCAGGATCATGACCTGAGCCGAAGGTAGAGGCTTTAACCCACTGAGCCACCCAGGCGCCCCCTCCCTGAATTTGTTTAATTTGTGTACATATCCAGCTCAAATCTGGGCAGAGAAAAGGGAATACAAAACTGTAGAAAGAAAGGATGGTTCTCTCTTTTTCCTCAACAGTAAACACCTATATCAAAGCCACCACAGATTCCCAAACACTTCCTTACTCAGTCTGTTCTTTGGTATCCTCATAAGTAAAATGGAAATGATCATTGACTCTAGATCGTAGCATTGTCAAGAGGGTTAAATGAATAATTCTCTTAGAACATCACTGTTACTGTTGTGGTTTTGCTGTTCTTGCTGTCATCACTGTTGTTCCTGGCACATACACTCTTTGAGCCTCACCCACTGTATGGGGGTACATTATAAGGAGTAAATGAGATAAATGCCTAACATTCTAGAAAAACCAGACACTCAATGTTGCTTTGTTTCCTTTCTGGTTTCTCCTGGTTACATGTGGGTATTCAATGGGGTTGCTGATGGGGGGAAATATTCAGTAGGGTGTTTGAGAGCTTCCTTGAGGGTTGAAAAACAAGAAATATGGGCAATGGAGAGGTAACTGGTTGGGTCAGTTTGTAGAACATTTGACTCATGATTCCGAGGTTGTCTAAGTTCAAGCCCTACATTGGGTATAGAGATTACTTAAGTAAATAAAAAATTTAAAATAAAAAAAAAGAAATGGGGAATGGAGATTTTTGTCTTAGAATGTGCTATAACTACCTTCATTTTATTTTTTTTAAAGATTTTTATTTATATATTTGAGAGAGAGAGAGAGAGAGCCCTAGCGAGGTAAAGGGCAGAGGAAGAAGCAGACTCCCTGCTGGGCGGGGAGCCCAATACTGGGCTGGATCCCTGGACTCTAGGACCATGACCTGAGCCCAACGCAGATGCTTACCTGACTGAGCCACCCAGGTGCCCCCTCATAGTGACTTTAATTGGAGGTCTACCTTGACATATGGTGAGCTCTGGAACACTGGTGTTGAAATGCATTTTGTCTTTTTCCTGCTGCTTTACATGCTGAAGAAACTGTGACCCAGAAAAACTTAGACACCTGCCAGGGTCACACCATTAGTTAGTGGCAGAGCTGAAATAAGATTGCAGGCTTCCTTACCACTGACATGCACTTTCTATGGGAGAGAAATATATTTTAACTGTTGAGTTTTGAGATATGAAATTTTGAAAACCATAGCTTTTTTTTCTCCACTTCTCAAACAAATATCCCAGTCTTGAATGTAGCATGAGTCATTATTTTGGGCCAATTTTGTTTGAAATGACAACTAAATAAATTACCTAGAGTCACAAATAATGTCGAACTTGGCCCAAAGTCATACTTCGCTCCTTTCATATAGGTACAAAATAGATGTTTACGATATATATATTGTAAACATCTATCTTTATCTAGGTTAACGAATGTGCTCTGCTCTGCATGGAATTTTAACCAAGTTCAGAGTTTTTCATTAAGAGGATTTCATGTAGAGGGTGGAAGTTAAACGTCAAGGCTCCTGGGAATTTACTGCCTATTACTGAATTCCACTCCATAAATATATTACTTAATCAAAACTCATGTTTAAATGAGACAGTAAAAATGGCATGGGTAATATTTAAAGTTCGCATAATTTACACCATACATGGCATTTTTCCAAAAGGTGGGACAAGGATATGATGTTGATTGTGGAGTCCCAGTTGGTGCCCCTTTGCAATTGCTGTGACCAACCTGAAATCTGTGAGATCTTTCAAAGCAAAGGCTCAAAGGCGATGCCCATTTCCCCTCAGATAATTCCCAGAACTTAACGATTCAGGACCAGCTAAAGCTTCTCTAATCTCCTCTCTGTCCACACAGCAAAAACTGATGAGCTAGTGATGATAATGATGGTTCAGGTAAATATTGATGAGGGGAAGAATAATTCTTTGAACCTTTAATGAAATTCCTCTAAATCTAATCCATTCTCTCGGAGAGAACCAAAAAAATTAGATATTCAGGGGCGTGTGTGTTCGCGCGTGCGCACGCGTGTATCAATAATCAAATCCGCTTTGAAATTTCATCTCATTATATGCACTTCTCCTACCCTTTCTTTCCTCCTCTGTCTTTAAGGGTGCCTGTGGCAGCTACCTGATCGGTGGGCCCACCATGACTTGAGGGAGCATGATATAATACGATCCTCCCAGTTTATGGAGCCCCAGACAGATCTGGGTTCAAATGGGCCTTAATTAATTAGTTGATTTTAATCTGTGTGCCTTTCACTAAGAAACTCAGCATGCGGAACCTCAGTTTTCTGAAAATTCTCTAACATACAGCCGAAGCTTTGTCAACCTCAGGCCATTTCTCCCTTGCCAGTTGGGAAGGGAGAAATGCTGGTGAATTTCTCGAAAGTTCTTGCTCCTGTCCCCTGTTAGACTAGAAATTTCAGCAAGAACTTTCCTACCTGCTCAATGACACCACACTCTCTTCTGTTGGGTGTTATGGGTTTTTCTATACAGTGGATCTGTCATGGAGGTATTGGTGATGAGGAAAGGATGGATGGATGTAGATGAAAGGCTTTTGTCTGGTAGGTCTGAGAAGAGTAGTAGCTGTACCCAGAGGGGAAAGACTGATGGACCCCTACTCACTGTTGTAGAAAGAGGGTCTAACAGGTCAGGATGACCTTTAATTGTGCTTACAGCATCCCCTTCTCCTAGGAGATGCAGCCATTGAGTGAGGCTGACAAGGAAGTGGCATAGAGGCAAGAATACATGTAGGCACGCTATTTGGTGAACGAGATATAGTGGTCATTTGAGGGCAGCGGGAGGTGCTTGAGCAGAGTTGAAGGCTCGGAGGGATGAATAAGAGGACGGGGTGTTGTCTGAATGTCATGAAGGCCTGACACTGGGGAGTCCCCAGTGACACATCATTTAGGGACTCTCTTGGGAGACAAAGATTCTGTAGCAGGAAAACAATTCTAAATGGGCATTGCATATTGTCTCCAAGTGACTATCGGAGAAGGTGGCTGACTTTAGATTGTTTTTGTTGTTGTTGTGTTTTTAAGATTTTATTTATTTATTTATTTATTTGAGAGAGAGGCAGTGAGAGAGAGCATGAGCGAGGAGAAGGTCAGAGGGAGAAGCAGACTCCCCGTGGAGCTGGGAGCCCGATGCGGGACTCGATCCCGGGACTCCAGGATCATGACCTGAGCTGAAAGCAGTCGTCCAACCAACTGAGCCACCCAGGCGTCCCTAGATTGGTTTGAAGAAGGCAGTCTGTCGGGGTGGGCATTGATGGCTCTAATGATCAGAAAGAAGCCTATCTAGACAGTGCTCTAGATTTCTGTCAGGTTCAAGATGGAAGCTTAAAATCACCATTCACCCGTTGCAACACATTTCAAGGCTGAACAGAGCAGACAAGACTCCCCATGGCTCTTCTTACTGAAGACCCAAGGGAGGGGGCTGGAAGTGAGATCTCTTATGCTAGATACTGTTAGTGCTTCCCCCTCCTTTACTGAACTCCTGTGCCCATCCCACAGCTGTGTGCTTGTTGCTTGGTAACCGGTAAAAGTTTCTGACTGGTCCCTCTTCACAGACCTGCCCTTGGCCCAGTGGTTTTGACCTGCCTTGCCTGAGAGATTATATAGTCCTCACAGGGGGGCCGTCAGTAATCAGTGACTGATCCAGGTGCAAAAAGGCTAGCCCTTCCTTTTACATTAATGTGAGACAACCCTACTGAGCATTTTATTCTGCAGAGCCCCAGACCTATAGGTCAGATCAAAGCTGTTCTAAGCTCTATTTAAGGCCACACCCTGCATGGAGTGTTTCCTGCCCTGCCCTGCTTCTCTCACCTCTTTAAGGTAATGAAGGCTTGGATCACAGGGCAGTAGTGGAAGCAATCGTAAGTAGAGAGGCCACTTTTAGACAAAAGGCTTGAGCGACAATGTAGAAGAGCCCACAGCAACCACCTGGCCAAAGACTGACAGGCCCCCTCGGGCAGCCCACCTGAAAATAGCCATAGGCCCAACTGGCCAGTGGGCTACTCACAACCAGGCTCAGTGACTTAAAGGGAGAATCCATTATCTCCTCCTACTCCCCCTTTAAAAACAGGCCCCACCCACGGCCTCCTCACAGATAGCCTCTCCTCTGCTGTCCTGCCCACAGCCCCCCTGCACTGCACTCAGTCATCATCATCTCCTTTGTTCTGCCTGGGGGGAGTCCTTTCCCACCTGCTTCCACACAGCCAGTTGCCTCACATTTGGGGGCCCTCATCTGATCAGGAGAGACACCCCATCTAGACACACAGTAAATGTTCAGGTCCTGGTATTTTCTGAAGATCTTCTCATAGGAAATGTGCGCATTAAGAGACTGGGTTTCCTAGCTCTCAGAATGAAACTTAAGCCACTGTCTGGTTTTTCTAGGAGTTACGGTGATATGTTCCAGTCTCACGTGTGCAAGAGCCCAGGCCATTTCCGCAGCTCAGTCGATAACACAGTTTCCCGTGCAACCTCTCTGCCCTTTCCTATGCTTAAACTGCTATCACCATGGCCCCCTTGCATGGGAATATCTCATCCATGCAACCTGGAGAAAAACCCTGAGAAATAGAGGGTTTCGGATATGACTTGTCAGAATCCAATTAGCAACTCCAATTGATTGGTGGTGGCTGATTCCTGGGGAGGGACGGGGGTGAATTTGCAGCTCTCAGCTCTCCTGTCCATAAGAATGAAGGCTGACTGCTGTCTTGAGTACTCTCTGCTCCTCTTGGGTGAAAAGGGTCATGACTTTTAGCAGCATTTATTCTTATCTTAACATTCTGCATCCCGTGTTCTCTAATGCATTATTCAGGCTCTGTGAGGACAGAGCAGAGGCCAGCTCTGCACCCAGAGATCTTTTACTGGGGTCACGGAGAGGTGGGGCTGTAGTACATAGGGATGAGAGTCTGGACAAAAGGGAGCTGTGACCTCAGACTGCTTAGGAAAGCAAATTGGCAGCAAAGTTCCAGCTCAGCCACTTGTCACATGTCCTTGGGCAAGTCATGTAACCTCTCTTAGCCTATTAGGATGGTGATAATGTGTCCACCAGGGGTCTCAAACTCAGATACTTACCTAGGGCCATGCAGTTCATATAATCTGTCAAAGCCAACGACATATTAATGACCGGGCCATGAATGCCATTTCTAAATGGCCACAGAATAATGTAGGCTCAGCGGGACCACATTTTCTGATTTTTGAGCAAAAGCTGAATATTTGGATTTTTAAAATGGTAAATTGATTAATTCACAGTTTTGGAAAACTGTATGGCCGAGCAAATTAAATCTGTGGCTTATGGGCTACCAGTTTGCAACTTTCAAATTTGCTTTTGGAACAAAGGTTGTTAGTGGCTACCCTACCCCGGTCCCAATGAGGGGTATTTGCCATTTCAAGACAATCTGTCTTGACTTCTACATGTGTCTTTCAGTTTGATGTGTGGTTGTTTTTTTTTTTGTTTGTTTGTTTGTTTTTTTGCTATTGTTTTATTTTGTTTGTGTTTTATTTATTATTATTTTTATTTTGTTGTTGTTTCTCTGGAGCCACCTCTGCCCACACAGATGTCAGGTTGGAAGAAATTAAAGCACCCTTCCCCAGGAATTTTTAATATGTGACTCAGGATTGTTATATAAATGTCCCAGCTTCTTTGCGTCTCAGGTGGGTAAGTTGGGGTGGGATCTGCAATAATTTTACAGTAAAGGACAAAATACAGTCAAATATTTTAGGTTCTGGGGGCTATATGATCTCTGCTAGAACTGCTCAACTCCGCCATTATAACAGGAAAGCAGCCAGGAATAGTAACATCGGCATGGCTGTGTGGCAATAAAACTTTATTTATAAAATCAAGCAGTGGGCTAGATTTGGCTGGCTGGCCTTACACCAGCCCTATAGTGCTTACCCATGCTGTGAAGCCTTCATTCTGGGCTTACTCCCAGGGTTTGGGGATGGAGGTAAGATCTACCCAGTGTCAGCGGGCTTCCTAATGGACTTTGTATGGCCGAACTTCTCTCCTTGTTTTAATTACCCCACCCCACTGGGGCTTCCCGAAAACCTTCCTCCCCCTCTGCTCCTTGCTTTTGAATCGTAGTCTTCAGAAACCTTAAAAGCGGTCATCTGATTTGGGGTTTTGGAACCCCTGAAGTTGTACTTGGATTCCAGCCCTTCACTTCCTAGTTGGCTTGAACAAGTGATTTAACTTTATTTTATTTTATTTTATGTGTGTGTGTGTGTGTGTGTACCTTGGGCTCCTCATTCAAGGCAATACTGTCAGTGCCCATGTAGAGAATAACTCAGGGATTTAAGAGAGATCATGTCTGCACATTTCCTGGCACATGGTTGTTTCAGCAGATGCCAGTGTTGGGGTCCGTTATCAAAGGAACAAGACTGAGACCAAGTAAAAGTTATGCAAAGCCTTATTCTATGCCAAGCATTAGAAGTTAGATTGACCGGCCAGGGGAATGAGACTGAGACAAAGTGAAAGTTATGTAGAGCTTTATTCTATGCCAAGCATTAGAAGTCAGACTGACCGGCCAGGGCCACCTCTGAAGAGAGCGACCCCCTCCCGATCTCACAGGCTGGTTGTATAGGGCATTACCACAGACCCAAGGCATGTGGCTTCGATTGCTAAGGCGTTTACTCCCCGAATCGATACCCGGAACCATACAGGAATTACGGGGGCGTGAATTCCCGGAATGAAGTACATGGATGTAAACAACAATATGGCTACCTAGGCAATATGGAGTAGCTCTGGCTAAGCAGGCCCTAATAGTTCAACAGGTTTTAACATTAAATTGGCCCCAACACCTGCTATGACTGCCATTCCTCATGTGGAGGACAGAGGTTAAGACTCTGCACCAGCTCTGGCTGCCTTTAAGGATCTGCCAAAATGTTGAGCCGAAGGCTCTCTTTTCCTGTTAATTATTTTTTCTACTGTTCATTTTTGTTTTGAAATAAGGTCACCCTTCCCACTGGTGGGATGAGCTATAACTGTCTTTAAAAGGTAAGATTATAGAGACACCTGGGTGTGAGTCTGCAGCCCAAGACTTTAAATCTTAATCATTCTCTCTGGTTCCCTAAGAGAAGGGACAGATGGGGGAACAGAGCTTCTGTCTTCAACTGGCCTTATTTCAACCGGCTGGGAACATATGTTCTAGGAAGGATGAAGGGACACATTTAAAGGAAGCAGAAGGCAATGGGAGATGCGAGGCATCGTCTGGTGCTTGCTTGGCCCTGGATCCTCATTGTGTTTCCTCCTGACCAGCTGCTGCTTGCCTTTGGAGGCACGAAAACGCTTCTTCGAACCAGGCAGGACTGGACTTGAACTTTGCTCTGTCACTGTCCCCTCCCAAGGCAAACTATATTACTTCTTTAAGCCTCAGTTTCCTGGGGGTTTGAGAGGAAGTAGATCAGGAACCCATAAAAAATACAAACTTACTGTCTCACTGTGAAGCCAGGTGTTGGGAAACAAACTCTAACCAAAGCCACCCATTTACCCTGGAGACGCTTGACTTGACTCTTGAGGAAGAGGGGTCAGGACACCAGCATGGAAAGATAGAACGAGGCAGGCATGGCAGAAGTGTTTCTTCTGGAGAACCAAATTGGACGCATGAGTAGTGGGCCTCAACGACTCTGTGAAGAAAAAGAGGGTGGGGAGGCTTAGTGGGAAATTGTGCTGGGACTGATTAGCAATGCCTGACTCGGGCATGGAAAGGTGGGAGGAAAGGTTGAAACCTATCCCAGGGAGGAAAGCTGCTGAGAGACAGAGAAATCTGGGCAGTATTTCCAGGAAACCTTCGACTGACCAGCATTAACAAGTAGTAAACGCACATACATACCCCAAGCAAACACAAATATCGACACACATATATGAAAATATGGGTACATATGTATGGGTTATGTTACAGTGTTATCGAGGACTCCCTTCTCTATAATAGGGCCCTCCTTTTTTTTTTTTTTTTTTTTTTTTTGTCCTATTGGTTTCCTCTACAGAGCAGAAAATGTCCTTACAATCCAGAAGAGGAAATATCTCTTCTGATAACTGACATAGTTTCCAAGGAGGTATTTGATTGGCTGCCAAAGCCATCCATCCATCCGTGAACCAACCATAGCAGCCAGGGAGAAAACAGGAGGGAGTGATGCCATCCTTAAGTTATGGAGACTAAGATAGGGTTGCCTTGGAATGGGATAGTTTTGTATAATTTCCCAAAGGAAGGGATTCTGGGCAGAAAAGAGACCCAGTTCTGTGGAATGTGATTTGTTAATTAGAGGGTAAGGGCTCAGATAAATTCAAGGTTACTTTCTCTTCTGAAATTTCAATACTGATGTTTATTTTTTTGTTGTTTGTATAGTGATATGTAACTGATACCTTTTACCCCTTAGAGTCTAATTTCTGTATTAGAACTACACAGTGAGGATGCTGAATCAAAGACTCTTAAGACCTTCATGAAGAGACATGCTCAGTTTCTCATCACAAACCATTAAAAGAAGAAAAATATTAGCAGTTGGCTTTCAGTGTTTGCTGAACTTTTGTTCCTTCCCTTCACTGAAACAGTCTTGTTGATGACTTTTACTTATTTTAGCATATATTAGTCTGCTAGAGCTTCCGTAACAAACTTCTATAATAAGACTGAATAGCTGAACTATCAGTAATTCATTTTCTCAGAGTTCTGGAGCTTGAACAGCCAAGGTAAGGTATCAACAGGTTTGTTTTCTCCTGAGGCCTCTGGGCTCGTGGACATCTGCCTTCTCACGGTGTCCTCACATGGCCTTTTCTCTTTACACACATCCCTGGTGTCTCTTCCACTTCTTCTAAGGACATGGGTCCTATGGGATCATGATCTCAATTATTCTTAATTACCTCCTTAAATACTGTATCACCAAATACAGTCAGGTTAGAGGTTAGGGCTTCAACATGAATTTTGGGGAGATACAGTTGAGTCTCTAACACTGGGATTTTCTCATTCCTTCTGCATTCTTCTGCTTGTGCTCAGGCCACACCTGGAGGGAATGCCATTCTCACCCCCACTGCCTGCTGAACTAGTCTTTCTTTAAAGCTGGCTCTGTTCTTTGTTTCATTAGGTTTTCCCTGAACATCCACTGTCCTCTGAACAGGACCCGAGGTTTGTACGCATCTCACAGCTTCATCCACGCTCCCATAGTGTTACCCCTCCTGAATGACACTTGTTTGTCTGATGCCTGTCTCCCTACCCACCGCTTACCACCCACTACTCACTAACAGGATACATACTGAGAACAAGGATAAGGACTCGGGAGTTTAGTATCCCCAGTGTCTGGTAGAGTAGATGTTCCATAAATGTTTAATGACTTGAATTGGATTGAAGGTGTTTGGCAGTTTTTCTTCTGGCTTAGAAATTGCATGTGAGTGAGAAGACTTATTTCTGTAACATTAAGATAATACAATATCATGGGCCCTTGAACAACATGGGGATTAGGGGCACTGACCTCCTGTGTAGTCAAATATCTAAGTGTAACCTTTGACTCCCCTAAATCTTAACTACTGCTGGCCTGTTGTGGACCACAAGCCTTACCAATAACATAAACCATTCATGAATACTTATCTTGTATGCTATATGTACTGTGCACTGTATTCTTACAGTAAAGTAAGCTAGAGAAAAGAAAACGCTAGGAAACTCATAAGGAAGAAAAAATGCATTTATGGTATTTTACTGTATTTGTTAAAAACAACAACAACAACAACAACAACAAAACCCATGTGTAAGTGGACCCACACAGTTTAAACCTATGTTGTTCAAGGGCTAGCTGTACTCACCCAGGTGCTGGGTGCCTTATATAGAAGGTCTGAGTCTCTCCTGTGATGAAGATAGAGGCAAGGCACAGGTTGGGTTGAGAAATGAGAAGAGATGACCTGGGGGGCAGCCCTGGCCAGGTGCTGTTGCTCAGGAAAGAGAAGCAAGGAGCCATGAATCGTGTGTAGATGACTTTCATCTAATTGCAGGACAGCAGGTCTCTGTCATAACAGATGTTAGTGGGTCTATGACCGATTTCCACTTTTGTTAGTGGAGTGAAGTCATTCACTTCCTGAGGGGTTCCACTCAGCTGCCTGTGGGCTGGAAACTGGAGCACTCTTTCATTATTCTTCTGGGGTGTTCCAGCTAATTCCAGCTGCCTAAAAAAACTACCACAATGCAGTGGCTTAAAATAATAGCATTCGCTTATTTTGCTCAAGAATCTGGCAACTGAGAACAGGCAGACATTTCAGAGGACTTTTCCCCTTGTTCCAGAAAGATGGGTCTGAGGTTGTTTTGAAGCCTTCTTCACTCAGGTCTCTGGGCTGGAAGACTCAAAGAGTAGGGGCTCATCTTGTTCTGTTTAGGCTGATAACAATAATACCATAGAGTGGGCGGCTTATAAACAACAGAAATACATTTATTGCATTTTTAAGGTCTGGGACATCCAAGCTCTATGTGCCAATAAATTCTGTGCCTGGTTAGAACTTACTTTCTGGTTCATAGATGTCTTCTCACCATGTCCTTCAAGAGGGAGGGTTGAGGGAGCCTTCTGGGGCCTCCTTTAAAAAAAAAAAAAATTATTAACATATAATGTATTACTAGCTCCAGGGGTACATGTCTGTGAATCTTCAGGCTTACACACTTCACAGCAGTCACCATAGCACATACCCTCCCCAATATCCATAACCCAACCACCCTCTCCCTACCCTGCTCTCTCCAGCAACCCTCAGTTTGTTTTGTGATATTAAGAATCTCTTATGGTTTGTCTTCTCCCTGATCCCATTTTGTTTCATTTTTTCCTTTCCTACAACCCAACCCCCCCCCCCTGCCTCTTAGATTCCTCATGTCAGGGAGATAATATGATAATTGTCTTTCTCTGATTGACTTATTTCAGCATAATACCCTCTAGTTCCATCTACATTATCGCAAATGATGAGATTTCATTTCTTTTGATGGTTGCATAGCATTCCATTGTATATATATATATATATATATATATATATATATATATATATATATTGTATATATATATACCACATCTTCTTTATCCATTCATCTGTTGATGGGCATCTAGGTTCTCTCCATAGTTTGGCTATTATAGACATTGCCGCTATAAACTCGGGTGCACATGTCCTTTTGGATCACTACATTTCCATATTTAGGGTAAATACCCAGTAGTACAATTGCTGGGTCATAGGGTAGCTCTATATGCAACTTTTTGAGGAACCTCCACACTATTTTCCAGAGTGGCTGCACCAGCTTGCATTCCCACCAACAGTGTAGGAGGGTTCCCCTTTCTCCAAATCCTCGCCAACACCTGTCGATTCCTGACTGGTTAATTTTAGCCATTCTGACTGGTGTGAGGTGGTATCTCATCATTGTTTTGATTTGTATTTCCCTGATGCTGAGTGATGTGGAGCACTTTTTCACATGTCTGTTGGCCATCTGGATGTCTTCTTTGCAGAAATGTCTGTTCATGCCCTCTGCCCACTTCTTGATTGGGTTATTTGTTCTTTGAATGTTGAGTTTTATAAGTTCTTTATCGATTTTGGATACTAGCCCTTTATCTGATATGTCATTTCCAAATATCTTCTCCCATTCTGTCAGTTGTCATTGGTTTTCTTGATTGCTTTCTTTGCTGTGTAAAAGCTTTTAATCTTGATGAAGTCTGAGTAGTTCATTTTGTCCTTGATTCCCTTGCATTCGGCTATGTTTCTAGGAAGAAGTTACTGTGGTTGAGGTCGAAGAGTTTGCTGCCTATGTTCTCCTCAAGGATGTTAGTGGATTCCTTTCTCACACTGAGGTCTTTCGTCCATTTAGAGTATGTTTTTGTGTGTGGTATAAGGAAATGGTCCAGTTTCATTTTTCTGCATGTGGCTGTCCAATTTTTCTAACACCGTCTGTTGAAGAGACGGTCTTTTTCCCATTGGACATTCTTTCCTGCTTTGTTGAAGATTTGTTGACCATAGAGTTGAGGGTCTATTTCTGGGCTCTCTATTGTGTTTCATGGATCTGTGTGTTAGTTTTTGTGTCAGTACCATACTGCCTTGATGATGACAGCTATGTAATAAAGCTTGAAGTCTGGAATTGTGATGCCACCAACTTTGGCTTTCTTTTTCAACATTCCTCTGGCTGTTCAAGGTCTTTTCTGGTTCTGTATAAATTTTAGGATTATTTGTTCCATTTCCTTGAAAAATTATTTTGATGGGGCTTGCATTAAACATGTAGATTGCTTTAGATAGCATAGATGTTTTCACAATATTTGTTCTTCTAATCCATGAGTATGGAACATTTTTCCATTTCTTTGTGTCTTCCTCAATTTCTTTCATGAGTACTTTATAGTTTACTGAGTACAGATTCTTTACCTCTTTGGTTAGGTTTATTCCTAGATATCTTATGGTTTTGGTTGCAGTTGTTAATGGGATGGACTCCTTAATTTCTCTTTCTTCTGTCTTGCTGTTGGTGTATAGAAATGCAACTTATTTCTGTGCATTGATTTTATGTCCTGACACTTTGCTGAATTCCTGTATAAGTTCTAGCAGTTTTGGGGTGGAGTCTCTGGGGTTTTCCACATAAAGTATCATATCATCTGCAAAGAGTGAGAGTTTGACTTCTTCTTTGCTGATTAGGATGTCTTTAATTTCTTTTTGTTGTCTGGTTGCTAAAGCTAGGACTTGTAGTACTATGTTGAATAGCGGGGGTGATAATGGACATCCCTGCCATGTTTCCGATCTTTGGGGAAAAGCTGTCAGTTTTTCCCCATTGAGAATGATATTTGCTGTGGGTTTTTCATAGATGGCTTTGATGATATTGAGGTGTGCACCCTGTATGCCTACACTGTGAAGAGTTTTGATCAAGAAAGGATGCTGTACTTTGTCAAATGCTTTCTCACCATGTATTGAGTATCATATGGTTCTTGTTCATTCTTTTACTAATGTATTGTATCATGTTGATTGATTTGCATATGTTGAACCAACCTTGCAGCCCAGGAATAAATCCTACTTTGTCATGGTGAATAATCCTTTTAATGATTTAATCACTGTTGATTAACACATGTTGGATCCTGTTTGCTAGTATTTTGGTCAGAATTTTCACATCCGTGTTCATCAAGGATATTAGTTGGCAATTCTTGTTTTTGATGGTGTCTTTCTCTGGTTTGGGGATTAAGGTGATGCTGGCCTCATAAAATGAGTTTGGAAGTTTTCCTTCCATTTCTATATTTTGTCACAGTTTCAGGAGAATAGGTATTAATTGTTCCCTAAATGTTTGGTAGAATTCCCTTGGGGAGCCATCTAGCCCTGGGCTCCTGTTTGTTGGGAGATTTTTGATGACTGTTTCAATCTCATTAGTGCTTATGGGTCTGTTTTCTATTTCTTTCTGGTTCAGTTGTTGTCATTTATGTCTCTAGGAATGCATCCATTTCTTCCAGATTGTCAAATTTGCTCGTGTATAGCTGCTTATAATATGTTCTTATAATTGTTAGTATTTTTGGTGTTGGTTGTGAACTCTCTTCTTTCATTCATGATTTTAATCATTTGGGTCCTTTCTCTCTCTCTCTCTCTCTTTTTTTATAAGTTTGACCAGGGGTTTATTGATCTTATTAATTCTTTCAAAGAACTAGCTCCTAGTTTCATTGATCTTTTTGGTTTCTATTTCATTGATTTCTGCTCTGATCCTTATTATTTCTCTTCTCCTCTGGGTTAGGCTTTCTTTGCTGTTCTTTCTCCTACTCCTTTTTCCTTCAGGTATAGGGTTAGGTTGTGTACTTGAGACCTTTCTTGGTCCTTGAGAAAGGCTTGTGTTGCTATATACTTTATTCTCAGGATCACCTTTATTGTGTCACACAGATTTTGAACAGTTGTTTTCATTTTCATTTGTTTCCATGATTTTTTAAAATTCTTCTTTAATTTCCTGGTTGACTCATTCATTCCTTAGTAGGATGCTCTTTAGCCACCATTATTTGCGTTCTTTCCAAATTTCCTCTTGTGATTGAGTTCTAGCTTCAGAGCCTTGTTGTCTGAAAATATGCAGGGAATGATCCCAATCTTTTCTGACTGGTTGAGACCTGGTTTGTGACCCAGGATGTGATCTATTCTGGAGAATGTTCCACATGCACTAGAGAAGAATGTGTATTTCGTCGCTTTGGGAATGCTCTGAATATACCTGTGATGTCCATTTGGTCCTGTGTATCATTTAAAGCCTTTATTTCCTTGTTGATCTTTTGCTTGGATGATTTGTCCATTTCAGTGAGGGAGGTGTTAAAATCCTCTCCTGTTATTGTATTCTTGTCGATGTGTTTCTTTGATTTTGTTATTAATTGGCTTATAGTTGGCTGCTCCCATAGGTATTTAAACTTGTTAATTTAAATAACTTCTTGTTGGACAGGCCCTTTAAGTAGTTGAGTACTTAAGTAAGTTAAGTTAACTTAAGTAAGTACTTAAGTAGTAGACCCTTTAAGAAGTTAAATAACTTCTTGTTGGACAGACCCTTTAAGTATGATATATTTTCCTTCCCCATCTCTTTTTATAGTCTTTGGATTAAAATCTAATTTAGCTGATATGAGGATTACCACCTCAGCTTTCTGTTGATGTCCATTAGCATGGTAAATTGTTTTCTATCCCCTCCCTTTAAATCTGGAGGTGTCTTTGGGTCTAAAACGAGTTTCTTGAAGACAGTATATTGATGGGTTTTTGTTTTTTATCCATTCTGATACCCTGTGTCTTTTGATTGGGGCATTTAGCCCATTATATTCAGGGTAACTACTGAAAGATATGAATTTATTGCCATTCTATTGCTTGTAATGTAACTGCTACTATATATTGTCTCTGTTCTTTTCTGATCTACTGCTTTTAGGCTCTTTCTTTGCTTACAGGACAGACCCCTATCAATATTTCCTGTAGGGCTGGTTTGGTGTGTGCAAATTCTTTTAATTTTCGTTTGTCCTGGAAGCTTTTTATCTCTCCTTCTATTTTCAAAGATAGCCTAGTTGGATAAAGTATTCTGGGCTGCGTATTTTTCTCATTTAGTGCTCTGAATATATCATTCCAGTTCTTTCTGGCCAATCTAGTCTGCTGCCAATCTAATATTTCTACCTTTGTATGTTACAAACTTCTTGTCCTGAGCTGCTTTCAGGATTTTCTCTTTGTCACTAAGACTTTTAATTTTTACTATTAGATGATCGGGTGTGGGCCTATTTTTATTGATTTTGAGGGGGGTTCTCTTTGCCTCCTGGATTTTGATGCTTATCCCCTTTGCCATATTAGGGAAATTCTCTTCTATAATTTGCTCCAATATACCTTCCTCCCCTCTCTTTCTCTTTTCTTCTTCAGGAATTCCAATTATTCTCCTACTGTTTCATGTTGTGGTATCACATATCTCTCGAATTCTCCCCTCATTGTCTAGTAGTTGTTTGTCTCTCTTTTGCTCAGCTTCTTTATTCTCCATCATTTGGTCTTCTATATCACTAATTCTCTCTTTTGCCTCATTTATCCTAGCAGTAAGAGCCCCCATTTTTTATTGTACTTCATTAATTGCTGTTTTTATTTCAGCTTGGTTAGATTTTAGTTCTTTTATTTCTCTAGAATTGGCTTTTATTTCTCTAGACAGTTTGTCTTTCATATCTTCCATGCCTTTTTCGAGCCCAGCTAGCACCTTGAGAATTATTATTCTGAACTCTAGATCTGACATATTACTGATGTCCTTATTGATTAGGCCCCTAACCAATGGTACTGTCTCTTGTTTGTTTTTCTTGTGGTGAGTTTTACTGCCTTGTAATTTTATCCAGATAAGAATATATTAATGAGAGAATAAAATGCTAAAGGTTGGCAAATAACACAGAAAAATGTATGCTAACCAAATCAGTAGAGACCCCAAATCGAGGGGAGAAGAAATAGGGTAAAAAGATATTTTTTAAAATCATATCTATATCTATATCTATTATGACTGGTGAATAGAACAGAGCCACCCATTTAATTTTGGGTGTATTTTGGTCTCTTAGAAGAAACTACCTCCCAAAATTTTAAGGAAAGAAAAACATGAAGAAGGGATTGAATATGCCTGTAAAGATGAAAATTTTTAAAACATTCTAAAAAATAAATTGATAAGTTGGTTAGAAAAAAAAGGAAAAAGAAAGTGGAAATTCACTCAGGCCAGAGATTAGAACAAAGCCCTGTGTTAGATTTAGGGTATATTTTTATCTATTAGAAGAGATTATATCCCAAATTTTTTATAATAAAAAACCCTATATTGGGGCGCCTGGGTGGCTCAGTGGGTTAAGCCTCTGCCTTCGGCTCAGGTCATGATTCCACGGTCCTGGAATCGAGCCCCGCATCAGGCTCTCTGCTCAGTAGGGAGCCTGCTTCCCTCTCTCTCTCTGCCTGCCTCTCAGTCTACTTGTGATCTCTCTCTCTCTCTCTCTCTCTCTCTGTTAAATAAATAAATAAAATCAAAATTAAAAAAAAAACCCTATATGTATACAGAAAATAAAGTTAAATACAATGAAAGAAAAATATGACTATATGAATGAAGATTTAAATAGATTTTTTTAAAAGAATGGTATTGTTAAGATAAACTAGTTAAAAAACAGTAAAAGGAGGAAAGAGGAAAAGTTAAAAGGAATAAGAAAAAAATAAAATCAAAAAAATTAGTTAACTTTTCAAGACTAAAGTATCATTGGGAGAAAGCCATTAATTCCATGCTTTGCTTTCTCCTCCGGTGGAATTCTGCTGTTCTCCTTGATCACTGAGCTTGTTCTTGGCTGGATGTTCTTGCTGATCTTCTGAAGGAGGGGCCTGTTGCCATGATTCTCAAATGTCTTTGCCTGAGGTGGAATTGTGCTGTCCTTTCCAGGGGCCAGGCTAAGCAATCCAGGGGCCAGGCTAAGCAATCCACTCGGGCTCACTGTTGGTAGCTTTTGTTCCCTGAACACTTTCCGTACCACTTTGGAGTTTGGGAATGAAAATGGTGGCCTCCCAATTTCTGACCCAGAGGAGCAACGACCTCAGGCCCCACTCCTCAGTGCGCCCTTAGAGAAAAGCAGTCAATCCCTCCTGTCTCCATTGTCTCCCGCTGTGCTCCGAGCTCTCCCGGCCTGTGACTGAGGGTTTCTGTCTCTGGCACACAGCCCCGTTTGGAGTCTCCAAACTCACAGATTCCTGCCTCCAGAAAAGGAAGATGAGTCTCCCCAGATCTGCCATTTGTGGGGTCCCTGATGAGGGAACAGTGGCCCAACTTTGCCATGGATCACAGTTTAGGGTAACCCCAAGCTGAGATCTCACTCCTTGGCTCCATCCCTATAGCCAGCTTCCCCACTCTGATCCCTGCAAGTTCTGCTACACCCAGACACCACTGATCCTTCTGTGACCCCGCGGGACCTGAGACCACATTGTCCCCATGAGGGCTCCACCACCACTTAGCCTCTGGAGCAATGTCCCTCAGTGGAGCAGACTTCTACAAGCTCGGATTTTGTGCTCTGTTGCTCCGCTGCTTGCGGGGAACCGCCCCTCCCCCCGCGGTCTATCTTCCCATAGGTTTGGATTCACTTCTCTGCACGTCCTGCCTTCCAGAAAGTGGTCGAGTTTTTGTTTCTAGAATTGCTGCGCTTCCTCTCTTCTATCTCTTCTTGGATTTGTAGGTGTTTGGAATGGTTTGATAACTAACTAACTGAACTTCTGTGACCTGATGTCATCTCAGTCTGTTACTCCTCTGCCATCTTGCCTCCTCCTGGGGCCTCTTTTAATAAGGGCTTTAATCCCATTCACTAGGGCTCCATCCTCCTGTTGGAATCACCTCCCAAAGGCTCCGTCTCCAAATAAGCAACACAGTGGGAGTTATGTTTCAGTAGATGAATTTTAGGGGACTCCAGCATTCAGTCTTTAGCAAAGCTGGAATATCTGAGATTACTTAGATCCTGCTCTGTCCTCCTCTGTCATCTCTCTGCATGGTCTCTATCACGGTGGAAGATGAAAGAGAGAGGATAGTCAGATGTCTTACAGATACTCTCACTCCTACCCCATGATTCAGTGAGGCAGACATTTCTCTAGATGTACTGTGCAGAGCACAGAGCCATTGTTGGGGATCAACCTGGCACCTCTGTTGGAGAAATCCCTCCCTGCTGTCTTTATAGGAAAGAACAGAGCCTCTGTTTTCACTTCTGTGGATTTCTGATTCTAAAACAGCCACCTAAAGATAAAGTTCTCCTGATCCCTGCAGGCCTCTGAAGAAAAAAAAAAAAATTCTCTTAATTTACATGCGCAGGAAAGTACAGTTCTACTTTTGTCAAAGTAGTGAAATCAGACAGTTTGGAAATTAAACTCAGAAAGAGTTGCATTGGTAGAACCATATATCCTCCCCTAACCTGGCCGTGCATGTCTGGCCTTACTATTTTCATGTTGTAGGTGGAGAAACCAAGCCACAAATCCTTTTTTTTTTTTTTTTTAATTAACAAAAATTGAAGGCCTTTCAGTGGTAAAAGCTAAGGCACATGCTTCTTTTAATTGGAAAGAAAAATAACTGATGATTCCTTTTTACATTGTTAAGCTGGGCATATATTCTAGGGATTTCAGACTTTTGTGAGCCACAGGGATCTTTCTTCAAATGAAAAGTTACTTAAGTTTCAACAAATAGAACATGAATAACTCAGAGTTATTCTGAGTCAGGTCATTGAAGGCAACTGTAAGTAAGTGAGCATACTTTAATAACTTTTAACATAGAGAGCACACTCTTCTACCTGGGTATGCTATACACAAACAGGCACACATGCATTTTTATAGACGTAAAGGATACAAACTCATTTTATAGGTTTGGCTTTGAACATCAAGATTTCATACCAGTTTGCACCCGATACTAACAACAGAGAAGAACACTGGCGGGCTGGGTTAATGGAATCTGTCTTTGCACATTGGTGGCCCAAGTCTATTTATGTAGAGGCTCTCTTTTCTCGTAATTGTATCCCTCTTAGGATGGAAGAGTAACCTATAATTTATGGAAGTGTTTATGTTGTTACAGATCTGATAGGTCGTACTCAAAGTCGAGACAAGATATGGAGCCAAGTGCACATATCACTCAAACAACGACGAGGGAGAAATAAAACTTCTCTGTCAACAAGGCTCTAACACAAAATAACAGACGACACCTAACGTGTCAGTCACCTTTGCAGGCATTTTTGAAGTTAGATTTTTAGATCGAGCAGCTGTGATTTATTTGGTTGTCAAAGAGTTACTCACATATTTATATGAAAAGAAAGTGGCAGATCAACAGGGTGTTGATTAGGAGGGTGGTGTGTAATAAATCAGCAAAGTGATTCTGGTCATCTCACCAATTCTGACACAGAGACTTGCTTATTTATGGCATTTTAAGATCTGAGGATTTGATTTATATTTGCAATAACGTGCCCCTGTCCATTAATAGTTCTGGAGTCACTCTTTTGTAGTTAGTGATTGGCATTTTAAAAATTACATGACCATAAATTGTCAGGCAGGAGCAAACCTCTATTTAAAACATAATTTTGTGGAGGCATTTATTTGTTTTAAGGAAACTGTGATAGTTAAGAGATAATACATTGTTGGTATCTTCATTCTCTGCTCCTCCCACACCCCCATGCAATGTTAATTATAACCTAGATGGTTGAAACTGCCAAGATCTTTAGGAATAGCTTCCCACAACCATGTCATTTTGCAGATGGGGAGACCGAGGCCCAAAGATGAATGACTTCCAGTGTAGTTCTCCTGTAGCCATCTGGTTCATCTGGGGAGTGCACTACAGGCACAGATTCCGGGCTTACTTTGAGGTGTGGGGCTGAGCTCCCACAAACAGCCTCTCTAGAGCACCTTGAAACATGGCCTCCTTTAGGAACCAAATTTGGAGGCAGATGGAGGGAGTTCAAACCCCTTTTCTATTGTTTGTCGGCTTTATAACCTTGGATTAAGTCACCTCTTCTCTGAGTCCTGTCCACATCTCTGAAGTCTGGAAGGCTAATTATGCCAACCTTACAAGGCTATTGTGAGGATAACATTCAATATGAGGAAAGTCCCAAGTAGGCCGTAGTAAGTCACTGATAAATTTTCTTTCCCACCTTCACTTTTAAACCCTGTGCACACACACCTGCACACACACACACACACGACAAACACACACACATACATAGGCACGCACACACACACAGACATTCCTCTATATTCTGGACTAATTGATTATGAGATTTCTGTTCTATGCCCCACTGGCTAAAGGTCTCCAAAATGATCACACTTGAAGCAAAATGTGCATCCTGTGGCATTAGCTCTGTTCATTGCATGCTTTTTCAAAGGGCAGTTTTTGCTCCTTTGTGTGTGTCTTGGCATAATATGGTGCTATAGGCCGCTGCCTTCTGTTCCTCATGTGACAGCAATAAGAGAGAATATTTATGCCTCCTTTCCCTACCCCAAGCTCCTTTTTAATGAGGATGAGGACACCTTAAGAAATCAAGCTAGTTACCTGCGGTTTGTTTTGCAAAACTGAAGTAAGAGCAACAGAGGCCAGGGTTGTTGGGCCAAATTGCCAAATCAGGGGAGAATTAGAGAAAGTGAGGCCAGGGGTGGGAGTATATACCGGGGAACCCTTGGAGAGGCAGGGCCTGTGGAGTTTGGGGACAGTCAGAGGAGAGGGCCTTTGCTATGAATAGTGTGACTTCAAGGGCTGGGTGATGGGTTATTGGAAGGTCTTGCTCTCGAGTCCGCATTTGTCATTTTCTCCATTAATTATCCACCGCCCCCGAAACTTCGGCATTGATTTTTTTTTTTTTTTTTCCCAGTGTCAAGCCTGGTCTCAAAGGAAAAAGTGAGCAGGCTTGATTTTCTTCTAGTTTCATCTGCATTTGTCAAGAGACCACATGCTGGACCTTCTCCTATACTTCACAAAGAGATAGAAGCGCAGACGCTAATTGAGGAGTAAACGTGGCTTGAGGAAAATAATTCAAGACCCTGGACGAATGGGGCAGTTTGGCTCTTGTCTCTGCTCATGTGTGGGAGTTCGAGAAATGGGGGGTTTAAATCCTTGCCTCCCCTGCCTGCTCTTCATGGAATGATGTTGTTCTAGTTATCTCTCGTATCATATCCAACTATATCTAAGCTTACGGCTTGGAAAACTAATTCCCTGCCATCTGTCATAGTCCTGTGGGTTGACTGGGTTCAGCTGGGCAGTTCTCGCTGGGGGTCTCTCATGTGGTTGCAATCGGAGACCCCTTTGGAGTGGGGTCATCAGAGGGTTGGAGCGGCTGGATGTCCAAGGTGACTTCTTTTCTCCTTTGTCTGATGTCTGGGCCGGGGCAGCTGGAACAAGTCACAGCTGGCCAGGCATCTCTTGCCATATAGGCAGCTTGGGCTTCCTCATAGCATGGCAGTCTCACATCGGTCCAATCCCTTAAACGGCCCCTGGCTACCTCCAGAGTGCTTGTTCAAGGGACCCACGTAAAAGCTGCAAGACTTTTTATGACCTACCTTCAGAAGTCACATGGCCTTGCTTCCAGCACAGGCTGCTGGTTATACAGGACCAGCCCAAGCACTGCATGGGAAGACACAAAGCAGGGTTGAAGACAGAGGGGTGTGTGGTTCATCACAGGGCCAACTTTGGAGCCTAGTGCTCACCGGTGTTAAAGACGACAGCTCATCTATGCTGCAAAAACGGGGGATGGAATTTTATACCTTTTTTGAAAAGCAAGGGGAGGGGAAAGTTAACTTAATATGGGAGGGCTACAAAAGTTGAGGCACAGCATTTTTTCCAGTAAGCTTGCCCGTCTTTGCTGAGCCCTGCACTATGCAGCCATTAGCAGGCGGGCAATGCTTTGCTTTATGAGGCAATTATTCCAACACACTCTATTCAAAATACACATTAGGACTTAACCTTCTGAATCCTGAAGTAGCATTTTTATCACCCAACATTAGAAAAGAGACAGAGTCAGCATATCCCCCCCCCCTTTTATGATCTGGTATCATTAATAAAGCATTGGGCAAGGACCTTCTCACAATTCTTCCGGATAATTTGTGACACAAAAGGCGTCGTGTGATACAATTGTCTGTTGACTTATTCAATAACAGAGGAAACACATGGATCGTTTTAAAAATAAAGCCGAAGGATTAAACAACCAAAAGGAGCATTTCCTCCCAACGATGTGGGAGCACGTCGAGAATGAGATGTGATGACACTGGATATGCACAAGTAGAAATGGGAAGTTAATATGGAATTTCTAATTAGGGTCACATGCTAATGAACTCTCTCTTCATGTTAGTTTTATGCCGCTTCAGAAATTTTTTATCATATGCTTAAAAATTTATGGCCAGAAACATTAATGAAAATGAGGCGTGAATTGAAAATTGTGTCATTATGGAGATGAGGGTGGCCCGGCATTGCTGATTTTCAAGGAGGTATCTTTTATTGCCTTTTTTGAGAACTGAGAAATGATACAGGTAAAATTAATGGCAAGGCATAGTCTCCATCCTGACAGACGCAGCACGGTGATACGTAAAGTTATAAAAGTTTGATTTTAATAAGATTTTGAATTAATTATAAGGAGAATATTAATCATAATTGACAGTCATTTTTCAGAATAAAACTTCACCGTCTAAGTAATATTATAGTTCTTAAGTGCACAGAGATAGGCGTTTTCTTTCTCTCTCGGCTTTGTCTTTTCGGAAATTAAAATCTACCTTTTCAGAATACCGTGGATTGGGGGAAGCACACGCCTTTTCATCTTTGAAATACTCACTCGGTCGCCGATTGTATTTTAAAAGTGCCTCTGCCCGCTAAGCTCGGGGGACGGGCAGGTTCTGTGAAGCCGTGTTTATGAGGAGTGGAAAGAGGGTGGGCATATTAAACTCTCTCTGTTTTTAATCGCTCAAAAACTATTGTTTTCAGTACATCTGATAACTGTCAAATTTGAATGGATTTTCCGAAAGGCACATTTCAAGTTTCTAAGAATCGCATCTTAAACTTAATCACAGCAGGGAGCGTGGCAGAAGTCGGAATGAAATCCCATTTCTAGGCCTGATCTCCAGGGACCGACTTCTTTCTCTCTGGCTCCTTCTGTGTGCCTTTGGACACACGGCTTCAGAGACCTCCTTCCTACATCCCGTCCTCCCGGCCTTTCTCAGCCCCACCCAAATCTTCCAGTCTTGTCTGCAGGAGGGACCCCTTCTTCCTCCCTTTCTGCCTCCTATCCTCTCTGCCTCCTGAAACGGTCCCAGGAAATTCCAGTAGGTATTTTATCTTTTTACACCAAGCAGCTCTCCGGCACCTGCTCGGTTTCCTGTGATTTGGCTCAAGTCTGACGCCGTCTCCCCAGCTACCGCATCCGATGGTGAAGGGCTCAGTCCCACGCCGCTGCCCTCTCCCAGCTTCGGGGGCAATTGCCAGTCTGAGTTGACACCTGTGCCATCTGACTGACCCGTTAAGAGATGGGAGGTGTCCGTTGGCCCCTTCTTGGGTTCCATTAATGTGCTAGAGCATCTCACAGAACTTCGAGAAATATTTCCCTTACTAGCTCACAGGTTTATTATAAAAGGATATGGGATTGGGAGGGAGACAAACCATAAGTGACTCTTAATCTCACAAAACAAACTGAGGGTTGCTGGGGGGAGGGGGTTTGGGAGAAGGGGGTGGGATTATGGACATTGGGGAGGGTATGTGCTTTGGTGAGTGCTGTGAAGTGTGTAAACCTGGTGATTCACAGACCTGTACCCCTGGGGATAAAAATATATGTTTATAAAAAATAAAAAATTAAAAAAAAAAAAGGATAGAACTCGGGAAAAGCCAGATGGAAGGGCTTTGTAGAGTAAGGTATGCGGGGAGGGCACAGAGCTCCCATGCCTTTCCCTGCACGCCACCCTCTCCATCTCTCCACAGGTTCACCAAACTAGAAGCTCTCTAAACCCCCACCTTTGGGGGCTTTTACGGAGGCTTCATTAGACAGGCATGATTGGTTAAATCATTGGCCATTCGTGACTGAGCTCAACCACCAGCCTTCCTCCTTTCCCAGAGGTCAGGTGGACGGGACTCAAAGTTCAACCCCCTAAACACATGGTTGGCTCCCCTGACCACCAGCCCCCATCCCCAGGTGTGGTCAAAAAGTCACGTCCTAACGTAACAAGAGGCACATTTTTCTCTCCCATCACTTAGGAAGTCCCTAGGACTTTAGGAGCTCTGTGCGCAAGGAGGGACAAAAACCAAATTATCTATTTCATGTTATAAATCACATATCGCACTGCTTTTGCCTTAGAGAGAAGAATAGCATGTCGTCTCCCCCGACTTCCCCCCGTACCTCCTAGTAGCAGGGGAGGATGTGGAAGCCAGACTTTACCTTCGCAGTCGGCTCAGCCCTCTCCCGGATGCAGAGATTGGTTCCGACACGGGCATAGGACCCAAGCCAGGCCAAAAAGAATACCAGGACTGTGAAGCTGGTGGGATGTGGACCCTGAGCTGTTGCTGGTGGCCGTTTTGTTACCTGCTAGGGAGAACCTGCCCGAGAGCCAGGTAAATGGAGGACAGCAGAGCTGAGCAGTGCAGACGGCGCTGCCCACTCCCCGCCACTCCCCACACGATTTTCAAGCTCTCACTACATTCATTCTCAAGGGCCGCTCTAACAAATTCCCTCAAACGTGGTGACTGAAAACCCCACAAGTTTATTATTTCGTGATTCTGAAGGTCGAATTCTGACGAGATCGGGCGCGTTCAGGGTGGTATGGCCGTAGACATGAAGGTCGAATTCTGAAATCAAGGTGTCTGCAGGGCCATTCTCCTTTGGAGGTTCTAGAGGAAGATGCTTCCTAGTCTGCCCGCTTCTAGCATCTCCAAACACTCCCTGGCTTGTGGCAGGGTAACTCTGGTCTCTGCTTCTGTTTCTGCTGCAAGGCCTTCTTTCCTGTGCGTGTCAGATCCACTTTCTCTTATAGGGACACCCTCACTCGATGTAGGGCCCTCCTCAATACCAGATGATCTCACGTAGAGATCCTTGGCTTAACTATACCTGGAAAGACTCTGCCCGCCTTAGGAAAACCGCACCCACCTTCACAACACCAGGCGGTAGGACTTGGACACGCCTTTTATTTTAAGGGGGCACGGAAGGGGCACAGTTCAACTCACTACTACCCGGTTACTTCCTCTTTTAGGTAATTTATTAACTCGTTCTCCACCTCCTCACCGCTTAAAAGAGCCTCTGCTTGTGGTCTCCACTCTCAATTTCAGACATTCTAAACTCCAAAGTACTATAAAGATTATTCTGGTGGACCCCTTAAGATAAGGTGTGGGGCTGGGGGAGATATTGTCCTCTCTCCTCTGCAGTGTCTCCTAGGGGCTAGGGGAGACAGGAATGCGGACTCCGGGCCAGGGGTTCAGCTCTGGAACGGAAACACCATCCCTGTGTGAGATATCCAGAGCATCTGATAGAGACAGAGTTCTCTCTCCTTCTTCATTGAGGAGGCTGAGATCCAGGCTTGACTGCACCAGCTTGTGTTCTGGCCCCAGCTTGATACACTCCCCCTGGATTTTTTAAGAGTCATTTGCTGGATAACTTTGTGTCACAAGGTAGCATGGGCTGCACTATGTTGCCATAGAGCTGGTTTTCCTCCCCCTAACCCCGCCCCTGACTGTGGTTCTCAGGCTTATGAGAGTGGAAAGGATATCCCACAACCATTTTCAGAATCTTCAAAACCTTGTGAGAAATGACAGTGCTTGGCTTCCAGCTGGACTTCCTGACACAAGTTATCTACACCACTGGTCCATGCTTGGGTGTATCTTAGATGATTCCCTTGCAGAGGAGAAAATGAGTCCATGGAAAGTAAAAGCTTAACAATTTGTTTGACAGCATTCCTGCTGAGAAGCATTTAAGAACTTCTCAGCAGGGCTGTTTGGAAAGCTTAAAGTTAAGAGGGTCTTTGTCTGAAAGAGCCTGGTTGAAATCCCTGCTCCCCAGCCAGTCCCTGTGTGATTCTGGGTAACTCCCTGCTGGTAACCTACGTCTCCAAGCTGGGTTCCTCCTCTATGAAGGTGAGCCAGAGTCCCGGAGATAGCACATGCAAAGCACTTTGCTCACTATGTGGTATGTATTAGGTGCTTAATAAATGATAGCTGCAATGATTATGAGTCACTTTATCATCTGTAGACTTTCCTCCTTCCATGGAGTGTAAGAGTGTAAGTATTATAAGGCTCCTCTCTGGGGCATGAAGTGGGCTTATCCAGGCTCTGCTCCATAGGTTGCAGCCAAGAGTGGATGTATTATAGAGTTGCCCCTGTGGGGTTTTTTGTGGAGGGTAAATTGCTAATTAAAAGGAAATCATGGGGTACCCAGCTAGCTCAGTCAATTAAGCATCCAACCCTTGGTTTCAGCTCAGGTCATGATCTCAGAGTTGCAAGATAGAGCCCTATGCCCAGCTTTGCACTGGGCTTGGAGCTTGCTAAGATTCTCCCTCTCCTTTTGCCCTGTATCTGCTTTCTCTCTCTCTCTCTCTTAATTAAAAAGAAAAGAAAAGAAAAGAAATCACAGCTTTTCACTTACTGAGGTGTAAGAATAACCAATTCTAGATGAATCTAATTTTCATTGTGATTTTTGAAAATAATGAGTCGAATGACAGTAACATGTAACCAAATGGGGTATTCCGTGGTTCTTCAGCATAACAAGCTTTCTCTTGTGTCCTGTATTTATGAGTCACTCATACAGTCTGTGCTGAGCTGCCGCTGACCCCACTGCCTAGATGAGGAAGTAGGGAGGAGCCTAGGTTGTTCGCACAAGGACATGAAGGGAGACAGCAGCAGAACTGAGATCAGCCTCAAGCAGTGAGGCTCCATGGCCAAGTTCTTAGTTGATGCACATGGGGCCTCCGAATGAGGAACATATGCTCAAAATAGGGGGTGTCATAGGACATCTGAGATAGATGCTTCTTCTAGGGATAAGGACTTGGGCTTCCTGAGGAGTGATTTTTACTCTATCGTGGGACCTCACCAGCTGCCTAGAGGTTCATGCCAGGAAGGTATGGCTCTGTGAAAGGCACACTATGCAGAGGATGTCCTCTGTGACACATCTGTGAGCCAGCCACCTTCTCTGTTCCCAGCCCTTCTCACAGTGTCAGGCCCAGAGCTGTCATGTATTTGAGGAATATCACAAGTTACCAGGCACTGCTCAAGGCTCTGAGAATACAAGGCTGCATGCCTTCAGAACCACTTCTGGCTCTCAGAGATCACGTAGTATCACCCGAAAGACAAACATGAGATGAACAGCAGTGCTGGGAGGGAAGGTGCCTGGCCCCGTGAGTGGGATTCACAGTTGTCCCTGATGGAGGTGAAGGGGAAAGGATGTCCCTTGCCATTGAAGGGGCTAAGACTCCAACAAGCTCTTTAGGCTGGTGAAAGGGGTGGGGTGGGGGTATTCCGAGGGAGGGGCCACCTTGTCAGATGGCTTTGCCTCAGGAAGAAGGAAACGTGAATTACTGAAAGCTAAGGCCAGTGGACTGGGAAACGTGGGGGCACAGAGCAAGAAGAGGTGGAGATGCTGCTGTTGCTGTCAGGGACCAGATCATGCAGGATGGGTCCAAGGAAAACATAGTGAACTGAATCCTAAATGCAGGGAGAAGTCTCTGTAAGTCATTCAGCCAGTCTGCCTGTCGATCTGTCCATCTATCCATGAAATCTACCATGTATCTGTACATCTACCCATCATCTATTCATCCATCAGATCTGTCATGTATTTGTTGATCTTTCTATCCCTCTACCCATCCTTCCATCCATCCATCCACCCATCCATCTATCCATCCACCCACCCACCCACCCACCCATCCTTCCATCCATCCATCCATCTATCCATTCATCCACCATCCTTCCATCCATCCATCCTTCCATACATCCATCCAACCATCCATCCATCCAACCAACCATCCAACCATCCATCCATGCATCCATCCATTCATCCACCATCCATCCATCCATTCATCCATCCTTCCATCCATCCACCCAACCATCCAACCATCCATCGATCCATCCAACCATCCATCCATCCAACCAACCATCAAACCATCCAACCATCCATCCATCCATTCATCCACCATCCATCCATCCATCCATCCATCCATCCATCCATCCATCTGTTCTTCAGATTTATTATGCATGTAGATATGCATGTATGTATGTGGGTAGGTATGCATGTTTCTGTACATTCACTCATCATCTGTCTATCCATCTGCCCATCAAATCTATCATTCACTTATCTATACACTCACTCATCATCTCTTCATCCATCAAGTTCATTATCTGTCTACCTGTAGACATCCACCCATCATCTACTTATTCATTCATCCATCAAATCCACCATCTGTTCTCTATCTACACATCCTCTCAACATCTGTCTATCTGCCTATCTAGCCACCTTCCTACCTGCCTGCTTACCATCTATCAGCAATAGGATAAATATTATCCTCTTCCATGGACAGGAAATAGGTAAGAGGCAGTGAAGAGTCCATGGGAAGGCCAGTTAGGGGTTCCAGCAAGAAGCAGTGAAGTCCGAGCTCACATGGTGACAGGAGATGGATTTGAGAGTAGTAGAAGGCAAAGAGAAACCCTGTGCAGTTGAGTGACCTGACCTATAGACGTGTTCCTCCGCACAGCGTTACATTTCCTCTGCTTCCCTGTGTACCTAGCCTCTCCTTGCCAAGAGCACACTGCTGATGAGAAAGAGAATACCTGTTCAGAAATTCTGTCACTCTTCTTGAGTGCCTGGTCCACGACATCCAACACAGTAGCTCTTGGCCCACACAGACCCTCTTGGATGGTCTGAGCTCAGCAGCCTGTGGATCTGTGAATCCCCCGGGGAACGCGTGGGTGGCAGCAGGTGACCACACTGTAAACCTAAGAATTTAGGGAGAGAGGGATTAGAAGCAAGCAGATACACTTTCTGAGAAATTGGGTTGTCAGTCTGAAAAAAGACACCCCTTTTCACTGCTCCGATTCCTCCCACCAACTGTTCAGCTGGCCCGGATGCCAGAAGGAGGAAAACGCTCTGGGAGAGAGGTTGGCAGTTCTGCTGATGGCTGCACAAAGTCGCAGCGTCTGTTCTCCTAGGGAAGCAGGGTTGGGAGGGGTCTGAGTGCGACCCTAGAACGCATGAGGGAGCCGCTGGCTCCTGTCCCTTGCTCTGTGCTGCCCCCCTGCACAGGGGCCATGTGCCTCAGCCACCATCGCTGGGACCTCTTCTTCCTTGGCTCTGCTTTGACTTCCCTTTCAGTCCAGAGTAACTGACAGCCTTTCCTCTGCGATGCCTTTAACTCAGCAAAGACCCCCAGGCAAGCTGTCACTCCCAGAAGGATCTTTGAAAAGCAGCCTGGTGAAATTAGCAGCAATGGAAATGATGAAAATATTTCCTTTTCTTTACTTATTTTCCCCCCTTAATCAGCCATTGTCCCTTTTTTTTTTTTTTCCCTCATGTCCCCATCTCCTGTAGCTCGAACCCAGGAGGACCTCTGACCACCCCTGTCCTAACTGAGAACTCAGGGGTCCTCCCTCTTTTGGCTGAAGTTCTCCAGTGCCATTTTCTTAGAGCAGTCCTCAAGATTTAGGGGAGGAAATCTGAGGGAAAACCTCGGAGGGATGTGAGGGTGTGAGTGATGGATTGCTCCCATCCGGCCTGTATTAGTTTGCATTTACAGAACGCCACGCTTCCCGGAGGACTCCCAGAATCCGCAGGAGCCTGCTTGCCATCTAGCACACATCCAGATTGCCTTTCTCCAAGCAGCGGCCCTCCTCTCCCTCCTCACTGCCTATCACCTTGTAAACTGGGTGATACCTTCATTACTACAAAATGTGTTAATCCAGGTGCCCTTTTAGCAAAACCTGTGGGTCTTCGGTTGCTGGAGGCCATTCATGACTCTTGGCTCCGTGTCAGCATCACATAATAAGCTCATTAGAAGAGAGCGCCGGTCCCTCGAAGCCCAGATCAGTGGGTGCCCGGGAAGTGTACTTTCAGAGAAGACATCAGAGCAAAGGCTGGATATTGGAATCCTCTACCCTCTGTGTCCAGCAATTAATAGGGTCCCAATCTGAGAAGTGCCAAGACTGAGCTTAAAGTGTTGGCAAGAGCACTGACTTTGGGGATGCCTGGAGGCACCGTTGGTCAGCGCTGGCTCTTGGTTTTGGCTCAGGTCGTGAGCTTTGGATCCTAAGATTCAGCCCCATGCTGGGCTCCCTGGGGGGGCATGGAGCCTGCTTGGGATTCTCTCTTCCTCTCCCTCTCTGTCTTCCTGCTTATGCTTACTCAAGCATGCCCTATCTCTTTCTCAAATAAATAAACACATTTAAAAAAAAAAAAAGAAAAAATAAAAAGCACTGGTTTCTGAGTCATTCAGAGTGCTTTTAGCTGTAAGACCTCCAAATAGATTACTTAACCTTTCTGAGCCCCAAAGAGGAGGAAAGGGAAGTTCTTATGGAGAACTTGGACATCATGGATAAAAATGCTCGGGCAGTTAGTTACTCACCAAATGTTCTTTAGAGGAGGGCACGGGATGGGGTGAGCAAGACAAAGCCAGCCAAGGGCAGGGTTAGAGTCTGGCTTTAGTTAATACTGACATTTTATTCATTGTGCACATTTTACATTCGTTTTGATTGTATTAAAATATAATTTATCTGGATTGCTGAGTTTTTGGGTGCTCCTTCAGGTCTGTCTCTTATCCTAGTCCTCCTAGTCCTTGCCCCAGTTTTGAGCAGGAACCATCTGTGAGGTACTGTGCAAACCAGTGGACATGCAGTGACATGTCCCTCAAGATGCTTTGAGTGGCCTGTGATTGATTTTCCAAGCAAATAGACAGCACACAAGAAGGGCACTTGTAATAGGATAGAATAAGCAGTCCATATAAAATAAGAAGACAGGCCAGCTTGAATGACTTAATGCTGCCATCAAAAAATGAGCTAGACCCTAGAAATGCTCATGTTCTTTATTTTCTCACATAGTGGCATTGTCCTCAGGCTTATCCCTTAAAGTCACATTAGCCAGAACTAGGTCAAGTGCCCTAACTTTAAGGGAGTCTGGGAAAAGGGTCAACCTGACATCTTTCAGCCTCTATAAAAGGAACTAGATTCTGCCAGTAAGAGAGTATTATTACATTAGGCCACAGGACCTTTGTGTGTGCTGTGCTATTTCTTCTCTCTCTCTCTCTTTCTCTCTCTCTCTCTCCATGCATACACTTTACTCCATGGCCATAGTATTTAGGGAAGGAAAAACATTTTTTTTTTCTATTCTTCTTAGTTCTTGCCTGGGACCCCATAACAAAAGACAGAATGACAAGATAAAAGCATACCCATTTATTGAATACAAGTTTTTGGTGACAGGGGAGCCCTCATAAGGAAATGAAGGCCTGGAGAAATGGTCAACCCAAATGTTTTTAAGCTAGATTTGATGAATAGTGAAAAGCCATGGGAAGACATGATGAGACATAGGGAGTCAGCTCAGTGTAGTAAACTTGGGAATGCTTAGCAAGGCCTGTTCATCCAGATTCCTATCTGCATCCCTGTGTCTTCACAGATACAATGCTCCTTTCCCCCAGGTATGGGAGAGTTTGATGACCTGCTTCAGGGGAGGGTAAGAGAGTCTTTCCAGCACATGCCATTTCTCCAATTCTTCCAACTAGAAATATTCAGTGTGCCAAAATGCCCTGTTTTGGAGCCATGAGTCCTAAACCCTACTGGGATATTTAACAAATTCAGTCAACAAGTATTTGTTTCTTGTTTTTCAACAAGTATTTGTTGAGTACGAGGGCCATACTCTCTGTTCAGCATATAGAGAGGAACAGGACAGATGCGTTCCCTGATCTCATGGGGTTTATAAGCTGGAGGTCGGGGAGAGGATGGGCATTCAACAAATAATGAGCCCACTAACAGGAAGGAAATTACTAGAAAATAATATTTGCTATACAGAGATTTAAAATAGGGAGATGTGGGGCACCTGGGTGGCTCAGTCGGTGAAGCTTTCGATTCTTGACCTCAGCTCAGGTCTTTACCTCAGGGTCATGAGTTCAGACCCCATGTTAGGCCCCACGTTGGGTATGGAGCCTACTTCAAACAAACAAGCAAACAATAATAAAAGGAAATTTAAAAAATGAAATTGGGAGGTGAGCACTAAAAGGCAGCCGCGTTGTAACTGTCGACTGGCTTCTCCTGGGAAACCTTTCTAGGAAATTCACACATACGCTGTGATGTGACTAATAGGCAAATACCAGCCACAGAAGCATCAGGAGAAGAGCAGGCCAGGTAGAAGGAACACGTGCCATGAAACCTTTGGTGGGTTTTGAGCAATAGGTTGCCTTCCCAGTTTACATTATTAAAGGATCCCTATCTCTAGTGTGGAAGGTGGAACACAGGGATAGTGAAGGAAGACAGAGATCTCAATTAGGAAACCATTGTGACAGCCCCGGCAAAAGGCACTGATGGTTGGGACTAGGGTGCCCTGAGCACCGAGGTGTCTAATGCACATGTCCCATCACCTGCAGTGATCCAGAGAACAACAATGCTTGCTGGGGCTTTTGCTGTGAACTGATTGTAGGGAGAAGAGGAACAGAAGATCAGGGACGTTTTGCTTTCTTTTCAAGGGAGCTATTACAGCATTTTTTTTTTCCATTGTCATAAAAAAAAAAACACGTAAAATTTGCCATCATAACCATTTTTTTTAAGTTTATGGTTCAGTGGGCTTGTTATTTGAACCAGATCTCCAGACTTTCCCATCTTTTAAATCTGCAGCTTTATACCCCTTTAACAGTAGCTCCCCAGTTCTCCCGCAACACCCCAGCATCTCTGATAGCCACCATTGTACTCTCTGTTTCTATGTGTTTGACGAGTGTAGATCCCTCCATTCAGTGGAATCATCCATGGTCTATGCTTTTGTGACTGGCTCTGTTGGTTCAGTATAATGTTCTCAAGGTTCATCCATGTCTATGATAGCCATGTCAAAATCTCCTTCCTTCCTTCCTTCCTTCATTTATTTATTTATGTGGCAGATGGCAGGTTTCATAAACAAGGGAACTGACTTACGAGGCTTGTTCTAGGTGGCAGCAAGATGAGTAGATCTCTTTCCCAGACCACCAAATCTTACATTTACATAGAGGTCTTAACTAATGTTTCGTCTCATGAGTATACCACATTTTCCATATCCATTCATCCATTGATGGACTTTTGGGTTCCTTCCACCCCTCGGCTATTGGGAACAATGCTGCTGCGAAACACGGTGTGCAAATACATTACAGCATACCTTTATTCAGAATGGAATGTTCCAGGAGAAGGGGAAATGTCCATGATGCCAGAGAACAGGCAGAAAATTGCAAGACCAAATCCCTTGCGAACACCAGAGTGTAAGTGGAGGAGCTGGCCGGATAGGAATGGGGGCAGGGGTGGATGGAAAACCAGGGAGCAGATACATGGGGGGCTGGTACATTAGGTGGAAGGCGGGCGAGGAATTTCCTGTTGGAATGCTTCTAATTTCTCAGTGAAGTTAGAGGTAAGACCATCAGCTTCCAGTGCGTGTGGAGGGGTGGTATGTCCAAGGTGTTTCCCCATTAATAGAATGAGTGATTAACAGCAAGCACTTGAAATCAAGTTGATGCATTTCCTTTTGTGTCATGCAGACAAAATAAAGCTCAGCTTTGTTGTCAAACAAAAGCAGCTCCTATTATAATGGGTGGCATTTCAGAGATAATTCAGCTGTAAGAGATAATAACATATCAATCAGTCAGAAAGCATTTTGCCCAGTGATACCGGCGGTGTAATATGCAAGTGATGGACTGTTCTGGACACAACCAGGAATTCTCTTTTGCTGAAAAACTCCTATTTCTAGCAGGAGCTTAACGTTGATTTTTTTTTTTTTCCAGCTTCTATTTGGTGAGTCTGTTTATTTCTTTCTTCCCCAGGGGGATAGTGAGATAGATATTGTAAATGGTGAGGGCTTTTTATTGTTTTTGACAGTTATCAAAAAAACATTTTTTTTTTCTTGAGCTGGGCCATCGACTGAAAAATAAACCCTTTTGGGATTTCTGAGTCAAGTGTGCTGAAATACGTGTGTGATAGCCACTTTCAGGTTTCAGGGAGTCTAACTGCACTTATTAGTGGGGATTATTATAACCGGGGTGCATACAGGGACAAATGCTGTCCTCTTTGGGATTGATGTCACCTCAGGAAAAAAATGGTCAAGTTTATGATGATATAAATCACATCCTTTATTTGCATTTCTGTAGGACCATCAAGAGGAGGTCCCCTTATTGGGGACCCCAGCATCTCTGATAGCCAGATGATGTTCCTTTATGTTCCTTCTGTAATTCTAACTCTGTAACTCCCCAGAGGCAGCCACTCTGTAGACCTCAGCAAGGTCTTCTGTGCTGTTCCTTTTCTGCTCCTCCCTCTTCAAGATCTTCCGGTCCTCCCTTGACTTTCTATCTTCTCACTTCCCTGCCACCCTCACATTCAGTACTCCCTGGTGCATTCTTCCTAGACAGCTACCTGAGAAATGCCGCCAGGCCTCCATCCTCTCTCTCTCTCTCTCTCTCTCTCTTTTTTTTAAGAATCGCTCCAAAAGAATCTTGTTCTCTTTCTGCCCTTAATTCCGGCAAGCAGGGTGCCCCCATTATATAAGGATACCTGGGGGAGTAAGAACGGAAAACCATCTCGACAAATCCTCAAGGCTCAGAGAGAACTAGAAGGCATTTCATTCTGTTAGGGATCCAGGGCTGGCTTTGCTGGACCACGTGGCGGGACTAAGGGGAGGAGAGTGAGGCATACATATGTTTAAGACAGCTCTAAAGACTCAGTAATCAAGATTAGTGTAAAAATCTATGATACATAAAGTATCCAGAATTTAAATAGTGACAGGCTGTGACAGGCTACCCTACAAAGTTAGGGTAGGGCAAGTGCAGTGAATCATACAAGAGCAGAGTTGGATCCTATTTTTATTCAAAATTTTGATATGGATCTTCATTGGATTTTTGCATTATTTTTTTTTATATATATACACCATCCAGATATTATGGCCATAGTATTTAGGGAAGGAAAACCATCTTTTTCTTCTCTTCTTATGCTCCTTGATTACTGAACTTTTGGATGCCCCTTAAGTTTTGGGTCATGAGTGAGTCCCTCCACTTGTCTCACCCAGATCCTGGCCCTCCTTCCGTCTGAACTTCTGTTTTTCTTCCCTTTTCTCCAACGGCAGCTTCTTCCTACTCATTTCCTAATAACTGACTCGGGTCTGCCGGGCATCATGCCATAGAACATACCTTGTTTGAGCTGAAACACTGGCCAGCCCGTGGGTGGTTGTCTTTGTTCCAGGCAACCCACCTTGGTCCAATCAGATGGAGTACGTGTGAAATCCTACCACCCCAAGCTTGGCCTGTTTTACAAAATTAACTCTTCAAATAAGCAATTAAGGTTGGCGGTTGCTGTTCAGATCTGTAGACTCAGCTTCAGTATGGGATTTCTTGGTGGTGGTGGGGGGGAATTGTTTTATCAGGACCCATACTTGAAGGACACCTGGCACAAAACTGATCGGGTGTGCATCTCCCATTGTGCCGATGAGAAGACTGAGCCAGACGGTCAGAATTTGAGTCCCAAGTCCACAGATTTCCTTCCTCGGCACTTTAACTTGGGAATACCTTCACTTAGAGGCTCACAAGCTGAAGGTTTCTCATACTCCTGATGGTCCTCTAAAGTATTCTTTGCAGATATTTAGGAACTTCCTGAGGGAGCTGGTAAGGATCATAATGATGACGACGGTGATGGTAAGATTAGCATTGACTGAGTCCCTGCTTCTTCTAGGAGTTTTACATGGGTTATCCAACAGTTCTACGAGAGAAACATTGTTACCGTTTCATAAAGGGAAAGTGAAGCATGCGGAAGTGAAGAAATCTGCGTAGGTACAGGGAGAGCGGGGATTTGAACACGTGCTGTTTGGTTCTGGAGCAAACCCTCTTAACTTCTCTCACATTTTGTTTCTGACAAGCCCAGCCCTTCCCATGAATACATGAAACTAATTTTGTTTTCAAAATCTGGGTTTCAGAAGCATCTTTTACACATCCATGGCTGTTGGCTTGACATCTGTCTGCAGTTCCTAACTCAGAACAGACCGCCTCCTGCTAGACCCAGAGCCTCTCCAGGGCAGGTTCTCTCTTGCTTGTGCAAGCACAGTGCCAGGCACGCCAGCAGGCTCTGGGTGAATATTGTTGAAAATGGACTGAGAGGGGATGAGACATGCTGAATAGTGGCCACATCTTCGGAAAAAAAAATTAAAAACATGGAAAGCCCTCTTTTCCCATAGGCAGGATGGATCAAAGGGATCCAAGGCTTGTTTACTGTACCTGGAAAACCTGCTTCCTAATCTGGTCTGAGAACAAACCCACGAGCTGGGGGCCTCTCCAGAGACAAAGCATGAGAAGGGTGTTTCCCCAGCCTTCCAGGGAAGGGAAAAAACAAAACAAAACAAACAAACAAACAAACAAAAAAAACCAAAGTAAACCTAAACAAACTTTTTCCCACAATGTGGCAGAGCATTTCCTTGCAAGACCCTTAGCACTGTCTTGTGTCTTTGTTTCTTGGCTCCTCCAAGTGCATCCACTCCCCTGCTCCTGGGTGTCAATTACAGCTGACTTTGCAGGCTCCAGCCCCCAACGCAACAGCCGGGCGCAATGCCTCGGGCCCCATGGCATAAGGTAGTGCGGCTAATTAGCCAGGCTTGGCTGTGCCCTCTGTTTCAGTGTGAAAAGCTTCTTGAAAAACAAGTTTCTGGCATTGGAGTGCCTTGGTTTGTACTTTCTGGACGTTTTAAATGTCTCCATTGTGGTGCTAGCCTTCTTACTTCCATGCCAAAATATATATATATATATATATATATACACACACATATATGTATATATATATATTATAATTATATATTATATATAATTTTTATTTAATATATAAATATTATATATAAAATAAATATATATAAATATATATATGTATATATATATTTTTTCTGATGCTCTGTTTTCAACTGGTCTTTGAAATTTGCTGTGGCTGCCTATACAGATGTGATGATGATGACAGTGTTGACAGCTGACACTTAGTGAGCACGTGATATCCACCCAGAGTAGTTACAATCCCTGGATACACTTATTAAATTCTCGTAGCAGGTAGGTTTTATTGTTACCCCCATTTTACAGAAGGGAAAGCAGAGGCTTAGAGAGATTCAGGAACTCACTCATGAGGAAATAGCACCTTCCTCCTATCTTGTCTCCCTTCTAGGTGCCACCAGGTACTTCCCACATCTTATCTATTTTAATCTTCTCATCAGCCTCATGCTCTTGTAGTCTCCATTTCTGGGGCCTGGAAGCTGAAGTTCTGGAAATTTAAGTAGGATGCCATAAATCACAGGCCGAGTTTGGAAGCAGGATTTGAACCCCTGAATCTGGAGCTTGCATCCAGTATCAACGTAAGGCCATGCTGAGACACTCTAACGATTGTCGTGGGCTCAGAGGACGTGGGAGCAAGAGGCAGACTTGGATCCGACACTTGGTGCCAATCTGAGTTGTGTTGGGATGGTTGGAAGGTGACTTAATCTTAGATCTCAGTTTCCCCCTCTTTAAAATTGAATAATAGTAAAACACAGTAAAATAAGTAAAAACATCTCGGGATTCTATGAGGCATGGCATGATTAAACACTGAGACATAATAGCATTCCGTCAAGAATCGCTATTAGCGTAATTATGAACGCATTAGTTGAAGCCGAGTGATATCTGTGCACAACGGAGCCACCAAATCCAAGTTGAAGGGAAGTTTTCTGAAGAGAAGCAGCAATAGTGATTTACAGCTTCTGTTCTTCCCCCAGTACCTTTCTATTGATTGAGGGGCTGTGTGTTGTGATTGATTAAAATCAGTACCTTCAAGCAGATACTACGATGCTTTTTACAAAAGGGGAGACCACAGGACTGCGGCGGGGTAGAAGGGGTGTGACTTTCTATTATAGTTTGGGGAGCCCACCGTCTCCCCGCGGGTCACAGAAATAATTTATGTCTCTACAGAACATGAGTCAATAAACATTTAAGGCATTTTCCCATTTTTTAAGTGCCGAGAGCCCTGATCATGCATCCTAACACTGGATGGACATTTTCCAGAAATGCAAAATTATCTTGGTGAGGATTTCACCATTTTCTCATGCTTACAAACACCCCAGATTTGCTCAGGCTGGAAATGTACTCAACCAGATGTTCACTTTGCCAGCTTCCTGTGCAGCTCCATGCGGTCATGTGACAAGTTTTTGGTGGAAGAGAAGCAACTGGAGGTTTGCTAGGGGTATCTGCGGAGGTTTTGGATTTCTCCTTGGCAGGGGGTGTGGCCAGGTGCTGCTGCCTCTCCTTTGCCTGCCCTTTCTTCTCATCTCTTATGGAGTCCTAAAGGGTTGCACCACCGATCCACAACCACATAGCCCATTGGCTCTGATGTCATAGATTAACTTAGTCAGTGACAGGACAGGCTTTCTCGTGTGAGAAAATTAGTCCCTTATTCATGGTGCCTCTGCCATCAGGATGTCTCTTATTTACAACCCAAATTCTAACTGAAATAACTTAAAAAGTTATTGCAAAATTTTATTTCACATGTCGAAGTGCTGTGTGTGCATGTGTGTGCCTGTGTGTGTGTGTGTGTGTGTGTGTGTGATGTAGGACATTAGTTTTCCATATATGTTAGTTAGATGTTTAATTAGGGATGAAGGGCTATTATCCTGCCACCACTTGGCATATCTTTTCTTTTTAAAAATCTTTCCTTTTTCCTCTGAAATCTCATTTGCCGTTTTCAAACACTGAAAGGTATACTAAGAACAACACAAGGTTTGCTTCTTACTCTTGAATTCTTCAGTCTTCATTTGCACTCCTTGGTTCAGGGACTACCTGCGACCAGGAAACTGTTTTCCTAGCTGACATTGGACCCAGAAATCAAAACAAAGTTTTGAAACATAGCTTTAATAAATGTGAGGTGGCAAGTTTTTGCTGAAGAATTTCTGTTATTAGGAGATGTTGAGGGACCCCTGGGTGGCTCAGTTGGTTAAGTGGCTGCCTTTGGCTCAGATCATGATCGTGGGGTCCTCAGCAGGAAGGCTGCTTCTCCCTCTGCCCTTCTGCCTGCTCTCTCTCTCTCTCTCTCTCTCCCTCTCCCTCAACTGAATAAATAAAATCTTAAAAAAGAGAGAGAGATGGTGATACTTCTCAAGGAAGAAAAATGACGTGGCCAAGATTCCAACTCTCTCTCAGAGAACTTGCGGAGCGCAATGAAATTAAAATAGGGCAAATTGGCATGTGCGCAGGCAAAGTTCAACAGTGATTATGTCGACTGCATTTTGAGATCTGTTATGTTAGCCATTTAATGACAGAAGAGAAAATACATATATCCCTGAGTGGTATGTCATATAATGTCTTTGAAGCCTCATGCTCTATCTTACAAATTCATATAAAACTTTCATTGTTTCCCGTGGTATACTCATGTTGGTTTATACAACATAATGGGGCTCCTGTGCTGATCACTGGGCCAAACAGAGATGTCCATTGTTTGTCTTACTGGTGCATTACCTGGCATCCAGTTTGAGAAGCCTGGGAGCCATTCTGTAGCCAGAAACCGAGGACCCAGGGCTAAGTTTAGTTGCTTTCAGTTTGAAAAGCCTTTTCCAGGTGTCAAAGATCATTTGCATGCATTCACATCCCATTTTGATCTTTATAGAAACCTACCATCACCGTTTGCCAACATGTAGTTTTGACTTTTGTCAATTTCATTAGTAAGAAAACTGAGTCTGATTTTTGCTTCGGGGCTGAGGTTTTGGCTCTTGGTGTTCATCTTTTAGCCCCTCTTACTCTGATAGTCTTTTTCTCATTTGTCAATGAGGGTCAGTGATAGAATGGTCTCAGAGGTGGCCTTGCCCCAGTCTGTTGTCCTACAGACTGACTCTCTGTGCTAATAGTCCCAGATCGGAGTTATCACAAGCTGAAGCCTTGCTTTGCACCTAAAGCTGAATGAAATACCCACCCCCTTTTCATGTACATGGTCTCATTTGGTATTCACAATAAACGGGAGAGGTAGATTTTCTAGTGTCCCACTTTGAAGCATGTGGAGACTGAGGCTCAGAGCATTTTTGTAACTTACCTAATGCCACACTTCCAGGAAGTGGCCGTGCCGGGCCCTGGACTGTGGTTTTCCGGCACCCAGCCCCCCAGCGCTTCCCTCTGCAGTTTCCTAGCTGGCCGGACACAGCAGGCAGGCACCCCTGCCCTTGCTCTTCCCATCCTCTGGCCCTGGGACCTGCTTTATCCTGTTGGTGATTGCACGGCTCTTTGGACTCACTAGTCCTTAATTAGATCAATGCACAGTTGTCCGTCCAATGAATTTAGTTCATCACTTCTTTACCTGTAAATAAATTATGAGGAACGTGGAGAGTTATGAGGGGGAATCCTTGCAAAAGCCAGGGGGAGAAATATCTAGAGAACACAGTTATCTATTTGCTGCTCCTGGTCTACAGACTTGCCAGCTTTTATATCTATATATCTGGGGATATAGATATAGATATAGATGGGATTATAGAAGATAGAAAGGAAACGCTTACTTCAGCTTTTAAGGGCGATGTAAGCAATTTTGCATTGCACTCACTCCCCAGGGTTGGTGTGAAAATGTTTCTAGTAAATTAAAGTATAATAAAAGCATTGGCAACATGGCAACTTTTATATTAATTTCTTAATTTTTTCAGGGGCTTAATTATAAATCTCTTGGGGTGGGGGGGAAGAGGCGAAGTCTGTACGATCCTGGGAAAGCGGTGTCGCATTCCTGGGCGTGGAGGTCTGAGTCCGTGCACCGTGACAGAGGCCGTGGGGACGCTGTGAGATGCATGCACGGCTTCTGGGTAAAGGGTGGTGATGCCAGCCAGAGGAGGACATCAGGCTGGAAGGTCCGGTTGTGCGGTTGAGTGTCAGACAAGTCGTGTGAATGCTTGGATGGCGGTGTGTGTCACAGGTATCAGGTCTGTCTCTGCAGTGTGACTGCCTGGGTTTAACGTCCTGCCTCCTCCTCTGTGTGGGAAATGTTGGTGAATTCTGTCTTCCGTACAGTGGAGCTTATGAGGGTTTTTCTGTCACTCGGGAGTGTGCGAAAAAGCCTGGGTCCTGCTGGCAATACTGAGCCACCAAACCAGCTTGGGACCTTCTCCTGCCAGACTTCTAGTCAAGGAAACAGGAGCTGCCCCTACAGATGAAGCCACTGCCCTCCAGGTTATGTTCCTTGCACCCTAAAGCATCCTCAGTCTCAGTCACTCAATCGAGAGTGGTACAGCAGGTCACCGAACGCCAGGTTCACGGAGTCACGGACTGTCCCTGCTGGGCAGGATGTCGGGGCTTTTCAGTGAATCTGCTATGTTACCTCTTCTTCTTCTTTACCTATAAATATGTTGTAAGGAAAATGGAAATTGGAAGGGGGAACTTGTTGAAAAATTCAGGGGAAAATATCCAGAGTGATACAATGATCTGTTTCCCAAGCAAAGCTGGACAGATCCCAGTAACTGACTTTCTTTGAGTTCTCCTTCTCTAGACCTGGAATTTTCCAAGTACCTGTTAGGATAGGTTACTGCTAATATCTTCTGTTAGGCATAGATTTTAGATTCATTTCTTGCCTCTGCACTCATGTGTGGTTTTAAACACATAGTCTTCTTCTGTTTGAATCCTGTATTTTTTTCTCTTGCCTCTCTTCTTTTCTGGGCTGTGTACTACTTATGAGTAGAGGATATATCTTCTTCTTCTTCTTCTTATCATTTTTTTAGTGTATGGCATGTACTGAACACTCAGTTAGATATAAACAAATGAATCAAAGAGTGAACCAGTATGTGCTCCTGGTCCCATGATAGGTTGGTAGATGCTAAACACATGCGCGCGCGCACACACACACACGTGCACATACACACACACGTGCACACACACAGTTCCATGGTTTTAAAAATAAGTGTAGGATACATTGGATGGAACAGAGTACATAGACTTTTTTGCAAATACCTTAGGTATTTGCAAGGGTTTTTTTAGCATCTTTTTTTTTTTTAAGATTTATTTATTTGTTTGACAGATAAAGAGAGAGCACAAGTAAGGGGAGTGGCAGGCAGAGGGAGAGGAAGAAGCAGGCTTCCTGCAGGGAGCCCAACCCAGGGCCTGGTCCCAGGACCCCGGGATCATGACCCAAGCCAAGGCAGCCACTTGATCAACTGAGCCCCCCAGGTGCCCTCAACACCTTTAATATATAATGAGTGTGAATCACAAATCCCTAGCAGGATGGTATAGAATGAAGCAGTTGCCAAAAGTAATTGGACCAAAGAAATCTTTTATTTATTTTTTTATTTTTTTTAAATCCCTGGGGCACCTGGGTGGCTCCGTGGGCTAAGCATTCAACTCTTGACCTCGGCTCAGGTCACAATCTCAGGGTCATGGTCTCAGGGTTGTGAGATTGAGCCCATGTTGAGCCCTGCATTGGGCTCCGTGCTCAGCAGGGGGTCTGCTGGAGGTGCATCTCTCCCTTCTCCTCCGCCCCTCCTCCAGCTCACATGTTCTCTCTCTCTCTCAAATATATAAGTGAATATATTTTTAAAAGATTTTATTCATTTTTTGGACAGAGAAAGACACAGCGGGAGAGGGAGCACCAGCAGGGGGAGTGAGAGAGGGAGAACAGGCTTCCCACTGGGATAGGATGTGGGACTCGATCCCAGGGCCCTGAGATCACGATCTGAGCTGAAGGCAGACGCTTAACAACTGAGCCACCCAGGTGCCCTTCAAATATATAAATAAATATTTAAAAGTAAAAGAAAGCCTTGTGGGAACTCACTTTTAAGGATATATTTAGTTCAGATTTTTAAACTTTTATTTAATTTTTTTAAAAGATTTTATTTATTTATTTGACAGACAGAGATCACAAGTAGGCAGAGAGGCAGGCAGACAGAGAGGAGGAAGCAGGCTCCCCGCTGAGCAGAGAGCCCGATGCGGGGCTTGATCTCAGGACCCCAGGATCATGACCTGAGCCAAAGGCAGAGGCTTTAACCCACTGAGCCACCCAGGCGCCCCTATTCATTTATTTACTTTTTAAATTTGAAAAGTTTTTCTGTTAATTCTGACCACTGCTAGAGTTAAAGTATAATTCCAGTACAATACCACCTATCTATGCCGACGGGAATCACCAGTTTTTGATATTTTACCGTATTTGTTCATTCTGTCCCTCCGTCCCTTCTCCTTTCAAATTCTTTGTGGGCATCTTTTCCTGACAATAAAGAGGATCATCTTCTGGATGCTGCTGGAAAGTGCTGCCCTGCTTGCCTCTAAGAAAATAACTGGATCTGCCGGAGGGCAGATGGTTGGATGTTGTGCACATCCTTTGTCGATGCCTTCTTAAATCTCACTCGAGCAGAACTCCGGAATTGCGAAATGAGCAGGGACCGGAAAAGGCATCTGCCCCAAACTCTGCTCACCTGCCCATCCCTCCTGCGTTCCGTATACTTATCTTATGCCTCTGGATGCCATTTAGTATTTTTTCCAGGGTTGTTGAGTCAATTCTAAGTGCTGTGCAACTTGCAAACGAAGCCTTGTGGAGAGTCGGCCCTCTTCTTGGGCACTGTCCAAACAGTCTATTAGCCGCTGCCATTTATCCCAATCCCGTGTGGGTGTAGGAAGTCTAATAGGAGGAGCTCACTAAGAGAACTGCATCTTCGTAGAGGGCTGAAGTGTTTCGCCCACTCTCAATTATCCATGATCATAAGAATGCAAACTCGGCCCTTGTCACCCACGGATGCGCTGAACCATGGAACAGTCACATGAGGAAGAGTCTCAGGGATCACTTGGCTCAGCCTGTATTTTTGTTTTTAGCCAAGGAACCAGTGAACGAGAGTGAGGAAAAGTTTGCCCACGGTCTTGTAACGGCCATGGTTTCTGATTCGGGGGGCTTATTATTTCCCAAGCCACTGAGATAATCTCAGAAAGTAACAGAAACCTTTCAAGACAGAGGCCCTCGCACACACATGTGCATATCTACACGTGTACACGAGTACCCAGATCTACGTACAACCACACCCATACATGGGGTGTCTGCTTCATCCAGTTATTAGTCACGATTGGAGGGTATGTGACCTCCTGTTCATGATCTAGGAATGGGAACTCGCTCGTAGAAACTCATCCACATCCTTGAGCCTGCGCCTGCTTTCCACAACCCCTTACTCTTCCTGCAGCTGGCGGAGGGGATAGGATAAGGGTAACTAGCATAAGGCCGCTGGGATGGCTGTGTGGTCAATGAAATGGCAGAAGAAATATAGAAATACAGCTCTCCCAAGAGGGTAGCTCCCAGTAATCACGTTTTATCCAGGTCAAAACCAAAATGCTTAAGGTGGCTAGAAAGAGACCCCAAAGGAAACTTGAATTTACTAAGCACCAGCTATACATTCTGCCCATGCATGATCTTATTTAATCTTCCTAATGGCCATATTGCTAGTTATTTAAAAAAAAAAAAAAAAAAGGTACGGAGAGGCTATACTTAACCCTGAATCTCACAGCCGGGAAATGGTGAAACCAAGAATCAAATGTAAGTCCAGAGATGCTCCTCCTCCTCCTTTTTTTTTTTTTTTTTGTTGTTGTTGTTGTTGTTGTTTTTGTTGTTATGGTCTTCAAGTTGTTGTTAGAGCAGTAGGAACATAGTATTTAAGAAAGAAAACAGATTTTGAACAAAAACACCTCAAAGAGTTCATGTTGCCCTAACAGTAGATCTCCCTCAAAGTTTTGGGAGATAAACTTACATTTTCCCACTTGTTTCTCTGGTGAGATGACTTTCTCTTCTCACCAAAGCCCTACAGACCAGTGCTATCCAGTAGAATTTTCTGTGCTGATGTGAATATAATCTCGTCCAATGTGGAGGATATTAGCCTCATGTCGCAGCTGAGAAAATCTCATCATATATGCACTAGATTTCAAAGACTTTGTACCCTTAAGAAGGTAAATAGTGCATCAACACTTTCTTTTTATAAATTGATAGCATGTTGAAATGGTATGTGGCTAAATTTAATATACTGTTAAAATTAATTTTACCTACTTTATTTTCTTTTTACCTTTTGAATGTGGCTCCTAGAAAATTGAGAAGTTGCTTACAGGATGTCTGTTGGGGACCTTAGATCTAGGTAATTTGTCTATGAAATGCCTATATGCGTGTATTATAAGTATCCATGGGCATATGTATCTATCATCTTTCTATTGAAGGTCACTTTATTTTTAATAAATACAGCATTATATAGTTTATAATGATTTACAATTTGTTTTTATCGTTAGAAGAATTAGGACTTTTCCCTCCCATATTGATACATATCAATCAATAATTTCTTTGATTACTGCACAGCAGTGCTTAAACTGGTTTTTGAGTCACTCCTTCGCTTACACATGGTGGATATCACGTGTACGAACAAAAGAACGTGCAGGTCCAGAAAATACCACCCTTAAAGAGGCGGGCAGAAGTTAGCTCTGCAGAATGGTTTGAGAATAAAGGCACAGAGTGACAGAACCCACCCAGGACAGCGGCACGGATGCAAACCGAGAGGCGGAAGTTCCGGGAAGGGCCAATAATAGGAAGACACCTTCTGGAAACTAGCCTCTAGTTGTGAGAGCTACAGAGGTTGCCGCCCAGCAAGGAAATGAAGAGAAGGACATCTGAGTTAGCATAGGTTGAGGATTAGATGGGAAATGTGGCCATACAGGTCAGTGTTGACTACTTCTCTTTCTTGAATCGTTTACAATCTTTATATAACTTCAGGTAGTCTTGGGTCCTTTAGAAATTGAAATTCAAGCCAGATAGTGTGATTAGAAGAAAAAAGAAAGGTAAAGTTGACTACATAAATGTTTACATTTTTTCGGTATTTAAAAATGCATTCTAGGGGCACCTGGGTGGTGCAGTCGGTTAAGTATCTGACTCTTGCTTTCAGCTCAGGTCATAATCTCAGGGTCATGAGATCCACTCTTGCATTGGGCTCCAAGCTTAGTGAGTAGCCTTCTGGTTTCTCTCTCCCTCTTCCTTCTGCCCCTCTCCAAGCTTGCTCTCTCTCTCTCTCTCTCTCAAATACATACATAAATAAAAGTGTACCTTAAAGCCAAAAGGCAAGGGGAAACTGAAGATGCATCATCAATTTGTAGGGAAAGCATTGTTTAATTCTTCTGTATTAGAATTTAAACTTCAGGAAGGCAAAGACTATATGCTTTTGGCTTGAAATGTATTCCTAACAAGTAACAAAGTGTCTGGCACACAGTAGTTGTTCAGTAAACATTAGTTGAATAAATAAACGGGACTGGAACTCTCAATTCTGGAATCCCTGGGCTAGCCTTTTTAAAAAATTATGATAGTAGTTACATAGAAAGGCAACACTCTATCCCATACAAGTTACCCAGGTTTACTAAGTCAGTATATCATAAGAAAGCTCTGCAGGGGACCGGGGATAAGCCTGTTATCTTGTGTGTCCATCTCGGGGTAATGCCAGCCCAACGTACCTGTGAAGATCAGTATATGGATGTATACCAACGAGCTTTGAAGATGGAAAATCATGGTTATACCCACTTGGAAATGATTTCCGATAATACGAGTCTTTTGTTTTTCATAGTGTATCGTGTAGATGAGAAAAATGGTTCTCACAGTTTATTGTGAATGAGAATTACTGAGGTGCTCGTTGGTTGCAAACTCCAAGGCTCCGTGCCCAGATAGTCTACTTCATTAGACCAAGGGTGAGTTTTGGCCATCTGTGTTTCTTCTGTCAGCTTAGCAGACACTCACTGAGGTACGTACACCTGTACATACGGGCAGCAGGATGCCAGGGGTATACCCGTGAGTAAGACGTCATCTGCATGTCAGGGAGCTTCAGGTTTCCTGGAGGTTTTAGCACAATGATTAGCACACATAAAGGGACATCTGAAATTGTAAAATTAGCTGCCCAGGTAATTGTCATCATCGGCCCTTTTTCAAGCATTAATGTGCATAGAATCTCTTAAGTGGGGACTCCTGGGTGGCTCAGTGGGTTGAGCATCTGCCTTCGGCTCAGGTCATGATCCCAGAGTCCTGGGATCGAGTCCCACATCGGGCTCCTTACTCAGTGGGAAGCCTGCTTCTCTCTCTCTCTCCCTCTGCCTGCCACTCTGCCTGCTTGTGCTCTCTGTCAAACTGATAAATAAAAATCTTTTTAAAAAATTAAAAAAAAATAAATAAAGAATCCCTTAAGTATTTTGCTCCCAATTCAGTCTGTTGTTTTCCACCCACAGAGTTTTTGATGCTATCTGTGGGGCGGGAATCCCAGAATCCATGTTGTTCACGGAATTCCCAGTGTTACTGTTACTTTTGCGAGCACCCCTTGATCACCATTGGCGGAAGGTGTGACTCACTCACCTCCAGAAACTATCAGCACGTGTCTTCACCATTCACAATTTCAGCCATTCCTCAGAGGGAACAGGCACGGCTGGCACTTCTTCCCACTCTCTCGGGAGCGGAGTGGACCCAGGCTAATCGGGAGGCGGTCTCTCACCTGGGTTGTTCATCCCTTCCCAAGTCAGCTCGTGTCTCATCTACAGCCGTGGCATTTCCCTATGGGGTTACATGCAGAACCGGGCGGTTTTTAAGACGAGGTACCAGGACAGTTAAGGATAAAAGCTACCGAACGTGAACCATATGCTGTTAGAGCCGCAAAGGGCTCCGGAAGCCAGCTTTCCTGACGGTCTTGTGTCTAGAACTCCCTGTGTATCCCATAGAAACTGATGGCCACGGACCAGAAAGCCCATTTCCTTCCTTCTAAACAGGAAAGAAAAAATAAAATAAAATTCTAGTCTTTCATCAGAGGTACTGCCCGTTGTCTGAGCAGAGTATTGTTAATGAGAACGTTATCACGGTGTTCTTTGTGAATCTCAGAATCCGGCTCCTCCAGTTAGTTCTTTGCTTTGAACGTGAAGCCGGGAAGCCTGACACTGAGAATGGTTTTCCTTTGAGTTTCTGATAGATTTTAATTCTGCAGCTGCTGTCTGGCCCTCTCGGTCGGCCCCCAGTTTCCTTTGTTAGTTCACAGCTTGCATCCTCGGTTCTCCTGTAGGGTCCGTTGACGGGCTGAACTGTAACATCGGCTTTCCTTTCTTTGTCTCACTTGTCGAATAAAATCATTTGAGGCTGAGTGGTATTGATGGCCGAAAGACCGCTTGTGGCCCTGGAATTGCAGACCTCAGGGGCACACACCTTCCTGGGGGTCCCTTGTACCGTTCAAACCATCCTTCTGAGAATCCAGATCTCTAACTTAATGAAAACAACACCTTTGTGCTATTTAAAAAACAAAAACAAAACAAAACAGTGAGAAGGGCGAACCTTCACTTAGCTCCCCACTCCCTAATGAATGCATTTTCCCTTGTTCGTTAGGAAATCCTGGAGAGTATTCTAAATTGCATTATTGCAGACAGGGGGGGGGGTGGGGATCAGGCAGGGGATGGGCGTCTGAGTGGGGAAAGCCCCCATGTCGCTCTGGAGAATGAGAATCTGTGACTGGGATGTCTGGGAAAGGGCTTTTCCTCCTCCTAATTTTATTCTACACAGCAAGGCACGAGGGACGCCCTGGAACATATGGAAAGACTTGAGTTTAATTGTTAAAATTCTGCTCAGCCAGGCCACTTCTTCACTGCGATTTGCACTATTTAGCATTTGTGTGCATTAGGTAATATATTTAATGTTTCTCTCTCCAATCCAATTTGCGTGTGTTTGGCAGCCGCCCAGTTCCGTGGGCACGGGGGGGGGGGGGGGGGTGGGGGGGGTGGGCAGGGAGACCGTAAATCTGCCAGGGTAGAGTAGGAAGGCGCCCTCACGGTGTTTGATGGTGTGCTTGCATGAACGCTCCAAAATGCTCATGAAGCAGTACCTCCTCTTCCCCGAAAGTCTCTCAGGGACAGAATTAATGTATCTCATATTGTATTGATTGTAGCCAATAAGTGCCTAAACGATTTGATGTAAGGCAGAGAGATTATGTAGGGAAGAGGGGGTAGAGGCAGCTTTAGAAGAAGTATGTGGTTTAATTACTAGCTGAATTTCACCAATCCACCACCTCCCTTAGGAATTTAACAAATAGGACCTAAGTGCACTTGCCCTGTTCTTGACATCTGTTGAAATGATATCTGCCGGTGATGAGCAGAGCCTGGGAATTGGGCTTGGGGTATTGGCGGAATCAGGAAGCTCCTTTCCGGGCTGCAGGATGAGGGGGAAGAAAATAGCGAATTAGCACTTTAAGGTTAAGCTATGGAGAGCAGAGCTTTCTCAGAGAGAGCTCTGCCTTCTGGCTTGATGGAGCCAATTCTGCCTTCAGTGCTGGGCTAGAGAACGTGTCTATATTCTAATGATCTCAAAAGCCCAGGTACTGACCCAAACGCAGAACTGAGCTTAAATGCTGGATGGTGATCGAGTGAATGTTTTATGTAAAAACCACTCACAGTTACCTCCTTTTTAATACCATGTTATGCATTGTGAGGAAATTCCCTATCTTGTGGGTAAACAGCAGATGACTGCTTTTTCTTCAGTCAGAGAGAGAGAGAAGCCAAAACCCAACTAAAATTCGATGTCGACCCCAGCACAGGAAAGACTGATGTTGTGAATCTGCTAGTGTTTTGATTACATCAATAATTCAAAGAAAGTACCGTCCACTTAATCTCTTTTATGCCTCTCCTCCGGAAAGGATCCTGGTTTTATTCTGAAAGTCCTTAAAGCTATCATTTTCCACAGCTCTTTCTGAAATATGTATTTTGTTATGCTTGAAACATTTATATATGTTAGTGGCCAAATTACAGGTAAGCCATTTGCTTTCAGAGACTGGTAAAAATCCTCTTTTGATGGTAGACACAGAGCAAGGTGTTATCAAAATGAAATTCTGAACTCAACATGGGTACCTCTTTACCAGAATACGTCCCTGATTGCACATTCGATTCCTGGTTCATTTGTGTAAACTGGCCATTCATTAAAAAAAAAAAAAAGTATAAATATATACATGTATATGCATATGCATATATATGCATATACATGTAGATATTCCATGTATATGGTATCAGATAATTGTGTCTAAAACTTTACTTGGTTAAGTGGAGGATTAAAAATTAAGAACAAGCATAGTCTGTTATCTGACACTGTGATTTAGGTTAATGTCTCAATCCACTCTTAGCAGGCCTTTCTTCTAGGGAGTAGGTTTTCACAACAGGAATTAGATATCACGTGATCAATGAATTAGAGGATATGATTTGCATTATTCAGACCTGTATTGATTATTAAGTGACTGTGATCTGAAAGAGACCCCGTGTGTGTGTGTGTGTGTGTGTGTGTGTGTGTGGTGGTGGTTCTGTTCTTGTACATGGCAGACTTTGGGAGGGGTTCTATACTTTATTATTATTATTATTATGTGGGATAGGCTGCTGAGGATGTTCTAAAATTCCGAAGCTGATAATCTTGCTGGTGGAGCCAGAAAAGGAAAGTTTGAGTTAAGAGCTATCAACGCTTACACCACAGAGTTGTTCGGTTTTATAACTCAACACGCAACTCTCTTTCTCGCAATCCTCCCATGCGTGAACCACCAAATTATTAGAACACGTATAAAGGAACAATAACCTCATTCCTGTGGGTTGGAAACTTCCTACTCCTATCCACTTTCTCCCATTGGAACTGTATCTATAGCAGCATAAAAATCTAAATTTCTACACTTACATTGATAATTGGTCCCCATGTTGATGGCCCTGGGGCATGTGGAAGGACCATCAATGATCCGAGTGTATTCAATTAGTTATAATGTCAGGGACATTTTATTGTATCCTAATTCTCTCAAAATTGGTCATGTGGAATCCATGGGGGCCCTTGATGAACTATAGCTCTTGGATTTCCTGGGCATCCTGGATATAAGAAAGCTTGCTCCAACTTCCTGCTTTTAAATGAAAATAAGCACGGTCATATTCAGTGTTACTAGTTTAGGACAATATTGGAATAACGCTGGAATTTTTCCAGTTTTATACTGAGACAGCTCTCGTTATGTGTGGGTATACTGATAGATAGATATGCAATTATGCATCTACCTGTCTATCCATACATATATGTTATTTAGCAATCACGTGTGGAGAACTTACTTCAGGCACTACTCTAAGTGCTTTGCAAATATTAACTAATTTAATCATCTGACAACCTATGCTGTAGGCACCATATCCTCATTTTACTCATGGGGCCACTGAGACATAAGCAGGTGAGTTTACTTGTCCAGGGTCACAGAGCCATCAAGGGGTAGAGCTGGGATTTGGCTCCAGGGACCCCACATGCCAGTACCTAACCAAAATAATGGGTTGCAATCCTTGATCACTTTCTACATGTCAGGGATTTAACTTTTTCTCATTCAATCTTCACAACACACCTGTGAATTGATTATTATCATCTCTGTTTTGCACAATGGGACTTCGGAGCTGAGAGGCTAATACATCTTTGATCGTACAGCTACAAGGAGATAGAATTACATCCAGGCAATTAGATTAGAAAGTTCTTAATATATTATAATGAAATGTTCATACATATTCATACATGCATATGTTTTTTTCACATACATGTGTGTGTTCATAGCAAATAAAATACAGATGCATATGTTAAGTGAAAAGACAAGAAGCATTTTCTCTTTTTGTGTTGACCACGGTTTTTGTTTTGTTTTGTGTTGTTGTTTAAGATTTTATTTATTTATTTGAGAGAGAGAAACAGAGACAGAGCATGAGCAGGGAGCCCAATGTGGGACTCGATCCCAGGACTCTGAGATCATAACCCAAGCCAAAGGCAGATGCTCAACTGACTGAGCCACTCAGGCACCCAATGTTGACTATGTTTTGCTCTCAGAATTACATCTCTGTAAAGCAATGTCTTTTCTTACTATGAGCTTAAACACAGAATCATCTGAGCATTTCCCTCAAATAATTTGTAAGTGTTTGAAGAAATGGAAAGTCCTTTTGAACACCAGAGTGATTTGACCCAACTTCTCTTTCTAATGAGAAAAAATTTTCTGTAGCCAATGCATATTTATTAAAAGAGCGTGTTTATGAATATCAAGTGGCATCAGCAAAATCAATAACTGAAAGGTAGACTTGGAGTCTGAATTTGAAAGTACTTTGAACATCCAAGAGAGGAAATGACTGCTTGATCAGAGTTCATTTATATCCAAGAGCATCGCACCAGCAATAAACTTTAAGTTAATGCTAACAATTTTAATTTGTATCTTTTAATTGTTGGATTCTGAATTGCTTTCCAATTTCCCACAGAGTTTAATGTGTATGCAAATTACACAGCCAAGAAACTCCAGATACAAAAGATAGATTGCATTTTGCAAACATACCATAATTATTGCTTAATTTTTAAAGGGCCTTTCTCTTCGTCAGGGTGTTGTTCAATTTCCCGAAACTGAACTGAAGACAACTTTTGGTTAATGATTAGTATAAATCTTGTGATGGGACTTAATTGAATGTTCACTTTGTTGTTCTCACAACTGCAAACTACTCAATTTCCTAGTTCTCTGAGGTAGGGTTTCTTGCTCTCTTAGCACAAATAACTCATCTTCTAATAATAGCAGAAAAGAGTTATCAGGACATCCCTTTAATTGTCTGAAGGTTGTGCATGCTCATGCAGGCTGTTAACAGAAACGTAAAAGCAGCACTCACGTCTATTGTAATGTTTCTGATTAGTTCCAATTAGACTTATCAATGATAAGCCCTAGCAAAATAAAATATCACTGAAGAAGAGAGATGATGCTCTTTTTTTTTTTTTAAGATATTATTTATTTTTTTGACAGACAGAGATCACAAGCAGGCAGAGAGGCAGGTGGGGGGCAGGCAGAGAACCCAATGCAGGGCTCGATCCCAGGACCCTGGGATCATGACCTGAACTGAAGGCAGAGGCTTTAACCCACTGAGCCACCCAGGCACCCCGAGAGATGATGTTCTGTTGTTAACATTCAAGGTAGGAGATGTATAGATTCAGAAGAAAATATATATATATATATATATATATATATATATATATGTATATATATGTATATATATATAATATTTAGCATAAAATGGCTACAGCTAAACCAATAGATGGGGTGAGTTAGTAGTGATTTAATGGTGAGGGATTTAATTTTCAAGTGTTCATTGATGACATGCTAGATTCCAGGAGCTGTCCTAGATATGGAGATTTAGGGTTGAACAGTATCTCAGTACTGGGCAATACCTGCCGCCATCGTAATCATGAAACCAACAAAATAAATGAGATGCTAGAGATGGTGGTAACTGATTGGAAACGGGGGAAAAAAGTGATAAAAATATGATTGGGGGTTGGGCGCAGCTGTGGGCAAAGAAGACATCATGGGGGTGAAGGGGATGATGTCTGAGCTCAGCCCGAGCAATTAGCCCAGGAATAGCAAGAGAGAAAGTTGCAGTAAGACAGGAGAGTTGCAAAGGCCCCAGTGGGAGCAAGCTGGGTGTGTGGAAGAATCAAAAGAGGTTTTATTCAGGTTATGCCTTTATGAAAGAATAATGATAATTCTTTTTAGTCTTGACATGCCAGTCCTCCTTCCCATTTTCTGTCATTTACCCTCAGACTATTCCAGTGATGGAGGACAGTTAATGGGTGGACACGGGCTGTTTTCACAAAAGACGTAACGCATCAGGCTCTGTTAAAAAGTAGGAAGAGCATGAGTTACAGACTCAGTCCTGGAGTTACTCCTGAGTTTTCTTCAAGATCCCCACAAATACTGATGTTACAGTTTCTACTCCATAGTTGTCAGTGGACCAAAGTAAACCACTTTTTACCTCAGAGAGAGGCCAGGCTTCTTTCTGATGTACTCAGTCTCCCTCCCTCCCTCAACTTCAGAGATATTTTGAAGCAAATCCCAAACATTACATTTCTTCCTTCCTTCCTTCCTTTTTTTTCTTTCTTTCTTTCTCTCTCTTTCTTTCTTTCTTTCTTTCTTTCTTTCTTTCTTTCTTTCTTTCTTTCTTTCTTTCTCTCTCTCTCTCTTTCTCTCTCTCTCTTTCTTTCTTTCTTTCTTTCTCTCTCTCTCTCTCTCTCTCTCTCTCTTTCTTTCCATTAACATATAATGTATTATTTGCCCCAGGGGTACAGATCTCTGCATCCTCAGTCTGGCACACTTCACAGCACTCACCATAGCACATACCCTCCCCAATGTCCATCACCCAGCCACCCTATCCCTACCACCCAGCCACCCTACCCCCCAGTAACCCTCAGTTTTTTTTTCCCCAAGATTAAGAGTCTTTTATGGTTTGTTTCCCTCCCTGGTCCCATCTTGTTTCATTTTCCCCCCCTTCGTTCCCCGCCACAATCTTCCGCCTGCCGCCACTCAAATTCCTTATATCAGAGAGAACATATGATAATTGTCTTTCCCTGATTAGACTTATTTCACTCAGCATAATACCCTTGAGTTCCATCCACATCATTGCAAATAGCAAGATTTTGTGGGGTTTTGGTGGTTGCATAGTATTCCATTGTATGTATATACCACATTTTCTTTATCCATTCATCTGTTGATGGACATCTAGGTTCTTTCCATAGTTTAGCTACTGTGGACATTGCTGCTATAAACATTCGGATGCACATGGCCTTCAGGTCACTGCATTTGTATCTTTAGGGTAAATACCCAGTAGTGCGATTGCCGGGTCATAGGGTAGCTCTATTTTCAACTTTTTGAGGAACTTCCATACTGTTTTCCAGAATGGCTGCACCAGCTTGCATTCCCACCAACAGTGTAGGAGGGTTCCCCTTTCTCCACATCTTCACCAGGATTTGTCATTTCCTGACTTGTTCATTTTAGCAATTCTGACTGGTGTGAGGTGGTATCTCACTGTGGTTTTGATTTGTATTTCCCTTATGCCGAGTGATGCAGAGCAGTTTTTCATGTGTCTGCTGGATGTTTTCTTTGCAGAAATGTCTGTTCATGTCCTTTGCCCATTTCTTGATTGGATTATTTGTTCTTTGGGTGTTGAGTTTGACAAGTTCTTTATAGATATTGGGTACTAGCCTTTTATCTGAGTGTTCATTTGCAAATACCTTCTCCTATTTTGTCGGTTGTCTTTTGGTTTTGTTGACTGTTTCCTTTGCTGTGCAAAAGCTTTTGATCTTGATGAAGTCCTAGTAGTTTATTTTGCCCTTGCTTCCCTTGCCTTTGGGATGTTTCTAGGAAGAAGTTGCTGTGCTGAAATTGAAGAGGTTGCTACCTGTGTTCTTGTCAAGGATTTTGATGGATTCCTGTCTCACATTGAGGTCTTTCATCCATTTGGAGTCTATTTTTGTGTGTGGTGTAAGGAAATGGTCTGGACTCATTTTTCTGCATGTGGCTGTCCAATTTTCCCAGCACCATTTGCTGAAGAGACTGTCTTTTTTTTCCATTGGGCATTCTTTCCTGCTTTGTGGACAATTAATTGACCATAGAGTTGAGGGTCCATTGCTGGGCTCTCTATTCTGTTCCATGGATCTCTGTATGTTTTTGTGCCAGTACCATACTGTCTTGATGAGGACAGCTTTGTAAGAGAGCTTGAAGTCTGGAATTGTGATGCTGCCAACACTGGTCTTCTTTTTCAATATTCCCCTGTCTATTTGGAGTCTTTTTGATTCCCTATACATTTTAGGATTATTTGTTCCATTTCTTTGAAAAACATTGGTCGTATTTTGATAGGGATTGCATTTAAAGTATAGATTGCTTTAGGTAGCATAGATGTTTTCACAATATTTGTTCTTCTAATCCATGAGCATGGAACGTTTTCCATGTCTTTGTGTCTTCCTCTATTTCTTTCATGAGTACTTAATAGTTTTCTGAGTACAGATTCTTTGCCTCTTTGGTTAGGTTTATTCCTAGGTATCTTGTGGTTTTAGGTGCAATTGTGAATGGGATTAACTCCTTAATTCCTCTTTCTTCTCTCTTGCTGTTGGTGTATCAACTGATTTCTGTGCATTGATTTTATGTCCTGACAATTTGCTGAATTCCTGTATGAATTTTAGCAGTTTTGGGGTGGAGTCTCTTGGGTTTTCCACACAAAGTATCATATCATCTGCAAAGAGTGAGAGTTTGACTTCTTCTCTGCTGATTTGGGTGACTTTTATTTCTTTTTGTTGTCTGATTGCTGAGGCTATGATTTCTAGTACTATGCTGAATAATAGTGGTGATAGTGGACATCCGTGCCATGTTCCTGATCTTAGAGGAAAAGCTCTCAGTTTTTCCCCTCTAAGAATAATATTCATTGTGGGTGAAGAGCTTTGTGAAGAGTTTTGATCAGGAAAGGATGCTGTACTTTGTCAAATGCTTTTTCAGCATCTATTGAGAGTATCGTATGGTTCCTGTTCTTTCTTTTATTAATGTATTGTATCATGTTGATTGATTTGTGGATGTTGAACCAAACTTACAGCCTTGGAATAAATCCCACTTGGCCGTGGTGAATAATTCTTTTAATGTACTGTTGGAGCCAATAGGATCCAATAATTTTTAAATCCATTTTCATCAAGGATATTGGTCTGTAATTCTCCTTTTTGGTGGGGATTTTGTTTGGTTTTGGGATCAAGGTAATGCTGGTCTCATAAAACAAGTTTAGCAGTTTTCCTTTTATTTCTATATTTTGGAACAGTTTCAGGAGAATAGGTATTAATTCTTCTTTCTGTTTGGTAGAATTCCCCTTGGAAGCTGTCTGGCCCTGGGCTTCTGTTTGTTGGGAGACTTTTGATGACCGCTTCAATCTCCTTACTGGTTATGGTTCTGTTCAGGTTTTTTATTTTTCCTGGTTCAGTTTTTGTAGTTTATACTCTCTAGGAATGCATCCATTTATTCCAGATTGTCTAATTTGCTGGTATATAGTTGCTTATAATATGTTCTTATAATTGTTTGTATTTCTTTGGTGTTGGTTGTGATCTCTCCTCTTTGACTCATGATTTTATTTATTTGCATCCTTTCTCTTTTCTTTTTGATAAGTCTGGCCAGGATTTTATCAATCTTACTAATTCTTTCAAAGAACCAGCTTCTAGTTTCATTGATCTGTTCTCCTGTTCTTTTGGTTTCTATTTCATTGATGTTTGCTCTGATCTTTATTATTTCTCTTCTCCTGCTAGGTTTAGGCTTTCTTTGCTGTTCTTCAGCTCCTTTCTCCTTTAGCTGTAGGGTTAGGTTGTGTACATCGGACCTTTCTCGTTTCTTGAGAAAGGCTTGTATTGCCAAATACTTTCCTCTCAGGACCGCCTTTGCTGTGTCCCAGAGATTTTAAGCAGTTGTGTTTTCATTTTTATTTGTTTCCATGAATTTTTAAAAATTCTTCTTTAATTTCCTGGTTGACCCATTCATTCTTTAGTAGGAGGCTCTTTAGCCACCATGTATTTGTGTTCTTTCCAACTTTCCTCTTGTGGTTGAGCTCTAGTTTCAAAACATTGTGGTCTGAAGATATTCAGGGAATGATCCCAATCTTGTGGGACTAGTTGAGACCTGATTTGTGACCCAGGATGTGATCTATTCTGGAGAATGTTCCATGTGCAGTAGAGAAGAATGTGTATTCTGTTGCTTTGGGATGGAGTGTTCTGAAGATATCTGTGAAATCCATCTGGTCCAATGTGTCATTTAAAGCCTTTATTTCCTTGTTGATTTTTTGCTTGGATGATCTGTTTATTTCAGTGAGGGGGTTGTTAAAATCCCCTACTATTATCATATTATTGTCAATGTGATCCTTTGATTTTGTTATTAATTAGTTTATATAGTTGGCTGCTCCCTTGTTAAGGGCATAGATATTTAAAACTGTTAGATGTTCTTGTTGGACAGACCCTTTAAGTATGATGTAGTGTCCTTCGTCATCTCTTACTGTAGTCTTTGGCTTAAAATCTAATTTATCTGATATAAGGATTGCCACCCCAGCTTTCTTTAGATGTCCATTAGCATGATAAATTTTTTTCCACCACCTTACTTTAAATCTGGAGGTGTCTTGGGTCTAACGTAAGTTTCTTGCAGAAAGCATATCAATGGGTCTTGTTTTTTTTATTCATTCTGATACCCTGTGTCTTTTGATTGGGGCATTTAGCCAATTAAATTCAGAGTAACTACTGAAAGATAGGAATTTAGTGCCATTGTATTGCCTGTAAGGTGACTGTTACTGTATATTGTCTCTGTTCCTTTCTGGTCTGTTACTTTTAGTCTTTCTCTTGTTTGGAGGACCACGTTCAGTATTTCCTGTAGGGTTTGTTTAAGTGTTTGCAAATTCCTTTAGTTTTTGATTTTCTGGGAATCTTTTTATTTCTCCTTCTATTTTCAATGACAGCCTAGCTGGATATAGTATTCTTGGCTGTATATTTTTCTCATATAGTGCTCTGAATATATCATTCCAGTTCTTTCTGGCCTGCCAGGCCTCTGTTGATAGGTCTGTTGCCAATCTAATATTTCTACCATTGTATGCTACAGATGTCTTGTCACAAGGTGACTTCAGGATTTTCTCTTTGTCACTGAGACTTATAGGTTTTATTATTAGATGACAGGTTGTGGACCTATTTTTATTGATTTTAAGGGGAGGGGGGTTCTCTGTGTCTCCTGGATTTTGATGCTCGTTCCTTTTGCCAAATTATGGATATCTGCTATAATTTGTTCCAAAATACCGTCTGCCCCCCTCTCTCTTTCTTCTTCTGGGATCCCAATTATTCTAATATTGTTGCATTTCATGGTATCACTTATGTCTTAAGTTCTCCCCTCATGGTCCAGTAGTTTGTTTCTCTTTTGCTCAGCTTCTTTATTCTCCATCATTTGGTCTTCTATATCACTAATTCTCTATTCTGCCTCCTTTATCCTAAACCAGAGCCTCCAATTTTTATTACACCTCATTAATAGCTTTTTTTTTAAATTTCAACTTGGTTAGATTTTAGTTCCTTTATTTCTCCAGGAAAGGATTTTATTTCTATAGAAGGGAATTCTCTAATACCTTCCATGCTTTCTTTGAGCCTAGCTAGCACCTTGATAGTCGTCATTCTGAACTCTAACATGACATATTACTAATGTCCATATTGGTTAGGTCCCTAACGGTCAATACTGCCTCTTATTCTTCGTGTGTGTTTGTGGTGAGTTTTTCTGTCTTGTCATTTTATCCAGATAAATATAAATGAATGAGAGAACAAAATACTAAAAGGGCAGCAACAACCCCAGGAAGATATAAACTAACCAAACCAGAAGAGACCAATAACCAGGAGGAGAGGACATGGGGTGGAAAATATGTATATATTTTAGAATGGTGAATAGAACAGAGCCTCACACTTGATTTTGGGTGTCTTTTGGTTTGTTAGAAGAAACTACCTCCCAAAATGTTAAAGAAAGAAAACCCTAAGTATACAAAAATAAGGTTAAACATGATGAAGGGATAGAATATGATTGTAAAGATGAATATTAAAAACGATTTTAAAAAAGGAACTGATAAGAAGTTGGTTGAATAAAGAAAAGAAAAAGAAAAAAGAGGAAAGAATGTGATCAGACTGGAGACTAGAACAAAACCATGCACAAGATTTAGGGTATATTTTTATCTATTAGAAGAAATTGTATCCCAATATTTTTTTTTAAAGATTTTATTTATTTATTTGACAGAGAGAGATCACAAGTAGGCATAGAGGCAGGCAGAGAGAGAGAGAGGAGGAAGCAGGCTCCCTGCTGAGCAGAGAGCCCTATGCGAGGCTCAATCCCAGGACCCTGAGATCATGACCTGAGCCAAAGGCAGTGGCTTAACCCACTGAGCCACTCAGGTGCCCCTGTATCCCAATATTTTAAAGAAAAAAAAAGTATATGTATATGAAAAACAAGATTAAGTACAGTGAAGAAATAAAACATGACTCTAAAAATGAAAATTAAAAAGAATTTTAAAAAGGTATGGATAAGATAAAATAGTTAAAAAGACATTAAAATAGGAAAGAGGAAAAATTAGAAAAATAGAATATGAGTTTGAAAGTCTAAAGGATCATGGGGAAAAAGCTATGGATTCCACGTGTTCGTTTTCCCTAGCTGTAGAGTTCCGCAGTTCTCATTCATAGGTTGTAAGGGCCTACTTAGCCAGAGCGAGCCATTTTGTTGTTTATGCAGTAAACTTAGATTGAACCTGCCCCTTCCCCCCAAGAGAAAAGCACTTAGAAACAGAACTGGTGAAATATGACTGACCAGCCCCTGATAGGGCCCCACATACAAGGACGTGTCCGGCCAGGTGGAAACATCCAATCAGTGAAAGTGCACGTATTGCCTCCCTACCTGCCAAGGATGATCCCGGCCAGGTGGAAACGTCCAATCAAGGGAAAGCGCAAGTATTACCCACCAAGGAGTGTGAGCCCTGCCTTTGGGGCACCAGACAAAGGAGCTGATTCCAGCCAAGGTCATAGGTTGAATTAGATGACTATCATGGGGTAGAATGTAATTCCATTGGCCACCTGTGTGTGGCCAGGCTCAACCACATGGCCTTTACTCTATAAAAGTTAGTCTGTGAGACTGGGAGGGGTCGCCTCTTTGCAAGAGACAGCCCTGGCCGGTCAGTTTGATTCTCGATGCTTGGCATGAAATAAAGCTTTGCTTGACCTTCGCTTTGTATCAGTCTCGTCCTTTTGTCTACAGACCCTTTCAAGGTGAAATTGGTCTTTGCTGCTTCTTGCTAATTTTCTGGGGGAGGGGCCTGTTGCAATGATTCTCAAATGTCTTTGCCTGAGGCGGAATTGCACCGCCCTTGCCAGGTGCCAGGTAAGCCATCAGCTCAGGTTCCCTCTCTCGAGCTTTTGTTCCCTGAAAGCTTTCTGTACCACTTTGAAGGATGGGAATGAAAATGGCTGCTTCCAAATCTCCGGTCGTAGGAGCTGAGAGCTCAGGTCCCCACTCCTCAGTGGGCCCTCAGAGAAAGGCCATCGACCACTCCCGTCTCCCCGGTCTCTGGCCCCATTCCGAGCTCACCCGGCCTGTGACCCAGCATTTCTCTCTCTGGTGCACAGCCCCGTTTGGAGTCTCCAAACCCACCTGTTTCCTGCAGCGCACTCCTGCGCTGCTTCTCCCAGAGAACAAAGGTAAGTCTCCCCAGACTTGCTGCTTGTTTTGTCCCTGCCTGAAGAGCGGTGCCCCGACTGTGTCTTAGATCACGGTTTAAGGTAATCCCGAGCCTAGAGCCCACTCCTCCATTTCTTCAGCTGGCTGCCCTGCTGAGATACTTGGGAGTGCTGCCGCACTCAGGCACCACCCCTGGTCTTTTTGTGTCCCCGCAAGGGCTCCACCCACCACTTAGCTCCTGGAGCAAAGTCCCTCAGTGGAGCCAACTTCTGAAAGTTCCAGTTTTGTGCTCTGCTGCTCTGTTGTTTGCCAGGAGCTGGCCCCTCCCCCAAGAGTCTCTCTTCCCGTATTTCACCTCAGATCACTTCTCTGAATGTCCTACCTTCCAGAAAGTGGTCGCTTTTCTGTTCCTAGAATTGCTGCTCTTCTCTTCGATCTCCTGCTGAGTTTGTAGGTCTTCAGAATGATTTGATAACTATCTGAACTCCTGGGTCCCGATGATACTTAGATCTCCTTCTTCTCCACCGTCTTGCTCCTCCCCCTCACCATTACATTATTATTAAATATTTCAATATGTGTGTTCAAAAGATGGGACTTTTTAAGGAAAATGTCGTATCATCATTAATGTTCTTACCTATTAAAATTAGCAATAATCCCTTAATATAACCAGATTTTACACATCATATCATTTAAAAATATGTATATTAGAAAGAGGACTTTTTAAAAGCATGGTTTTTTATTGGTTCTTAAAAGTTATGAATATACACTGTTTATTCTTGAAAGTTAGAAAATTAGAAATGACAATTAGACAATTAGACATTAGACAATTAGAAAATGACTTGTAGACAGCCAGAGTTAAACTTTGGATGCCCTGGATCTTTTTCCCATGCGGAAGAGAATTTTTCTTCCTTTTTTTCTTCCTTGCTCTGAAATAAGGCAGACATTGACTCAAATTGCGGCTTGAAACTTACTAGCTATGTGAGAACTGTCAAGCAGTTATTTTGAAACTATGAAACCACAAGAGCCAATGCCTTTTTTTTTATTCCCAAAACTAGTAGGCGTGTGCGTGTCTGTGTGTGTGTTTACACACTAATGTGTCTTGTCTAAAACGAGGTTTTTCTACTTCCCTAATAAAAAAGAAGTTTATAAAGATCTTTAAAAATATTTTAAAATAGCACTAGGTAGATTAAAATGCATTTCTTAAATATCTACTCTCCATAAGATGTTGTACTTGACGCCACACAATAAAGGAAAATTAGCCAGACAGGACTTTCTCTCTCACTGAAATCAGTGTGTTAAGACATGGCTTGAAGTCACAATAACATGAGACAGAAACTTAGAGTCAGAAAGCATGAGGGCACTTGCAAGGGAAAGGAAGCCACTATCCAAAGGGCTTTAAATGCAAAGAAAAGGAATTCTAATTTTATTCTGTAAGCTATAAGTAGATCTTAGAGACTATTTTTTGTTTTGTTTGTTAAAGAAAGATAATACAATCAGCTTGTGCTTTGCAAAGATTAATCCTGAAGGACTATTGCATAAATTGGGTTTAAAGACAAGTGAAGAATGTTATTCAAACCATTTATAGAAAAGTTTCTGAACCTCTTTTAATCTTGCTCCTCAAGGATGCATAGTTACGCATATACACTTTTTTTTTTTTTTTTTTGCATAAAATAGTAGGAGTTAAAGAACCTTTGAAGTAAAACTAGGTATTTCCATAAAGCTTTGTTTAGATATCAACCCAAAGTTGATAACATATAGCATTATTGGAAAGCCTTTTGATAATCTAACGGTTAAATATAAAGAAGTTAGTGTGTATTAGAAAAAATATGACCTACATATCAAAGTTCCTAATTTTATGTCTGTAGCTACCTGGGATATGACTAAGTAAGGGGCAACCCCTTGACCAGATTCTGTGCAGAAACTGCGGGCACTCATTAACGGTTTTTCGGAGAATTGGTTATTTCGTGAATTGCTTTCAGAAGGTGAGTCAATGAAATTGTCATTGGAAGAACTATTTATCAGTATATTTGTCTGTTTCCCCTTAAAAATATGCACCATTTCCCCAGTGTAGAAACCACTTTTTTCTTATGTTCAGTAGGTCATCTTTTTAAATTTTAGGTGTGTGTTTATAATTTAAAATTAGAAAAGAAATATACATACCTGCAAATTAAAGTGACTCTATTCAGATCGCCAGGGCTCTGTTTATGTGTACTAAACACATAGATATCAGATGATGTGGCTAAAAGATCACAAGATCTGATCAGATCACATAGCTGGTAGAATTCATTGCCCTGGTGTACTTACCTTAGTCTGGATGTGACCTAACCTCACTGAGTCATCAACCTGCTGTGGCAGTGCTCCAAGAGAGACACCATCTCTTTGTAAAGAATGCATTCTAAACACATTTATGAGATTTATTAATAGAATGAGTCTCCATTTAATGACTTGAATTTAGGAGGAATTTTCCTGGGAGGCTCTAATACTTGTATTACATCGAGCAAGAAGTTTCCCTACCAGAGGAAACTACACAAGAAGCCACATCATAATGAGGAAAGTGTGTGATGATCTGGCATTCAAGAAGGGCGAAGTGGCTGTAAGACACGAAACCTTGGTTGGACCAAATTAAGACAACCCAACCCAACCAGTCTCTAGAAGTACACCAGCCAGCTGTCAGAACCTATTGGAACAGGACCCTTAAGCAAAGGCATGTCTTCTCTTCTGTCATGTGTAAGACATACGTTAGTAGTAGGTGAGTGATAATAGCCTCTCCCTTATCTTTTGAGAGAATTTAATGATTCCTTGCTTATATTCCCATCTCCTTCCTTTCTTTTTTTTTTTTTAAGATTTTATTTATTATTTACCTGACAGAGGGATCACAAGCAGGCAGAGAGCCAGGCAGAGAAAGGAGGAAGCAGGCTCCCTGCTGAGCAGAGAGCCCAATGCAGGGCTTGATCCCAGGACCCTGGAATCATGACTTGAGCTGAAGGCAGAGGCTTTAACCCACTGAGCTACCCAGGAACCCAAGTCTCCTTCCTTTCTAATGAGAGAATATTCATGCTTGCTAAGTATCCTGTTGACCTGTATAACAGAGGGATGGAGAGAGAACGAAGGGAAAAAGCGATAAACGTTGTGGAACTTTTGATGAATTATATAAAGGATGCTGTTGGGTAATCGACAGGGCTCCTTATTTTCTATGAGCTATTCTGTAACACAATAGCAATTTTAAAAAACTATTTTTATTGAGTGCTTACTCCATTTTAGGCATGGTGATAAGTATATTTATTGTCTTGAGAAATAGAAAAACAGCCCCTGGCAGGCCCTGTCACCTCAGCCTTGGTATGGGTCGGAGGCAACCGGACACTCTCAGACAGCCCCTTAATTTCCTTTTAAACAGAAACAACCTCACAAAATGTGAACATCAGACAAGGCTACCCCAAGATCTTGATGGGTCAGGACAAAACAAGACCACTCTGAACTCAGTCAAAACCATAAACCTTGTCTAAACCACAAAAACGACTGGTTATCTCCCAGTTCTGGCTAATATGGATAACTGCTTCTTCTTTACCAACTACCACTTTAGTTTCACTATTTCTTCCTTCCACAGAAGACTTATTAAAATCCCCAATAATAAAACTGCTTCGCTTGCTGACGGCATCCAATCCAGAGGAAAGCCCTGATCCCTTGAACCCTCCCACTAGAGCACAAGCCCAAATCCTATGTGAAGTCGTCCCTGACACCATCTCATTAAGACACCCCATGGTTCCTCATGGTGTACATCTTCCTTCATTGCCACAGGTAATAAACCCAACTTTTCAAGTACAGGTGTGATCTGATAATCTCTAGCTAGAAAGCACAGGCAATCTCTCTCTCTTTCCTTCTCTCTCTCTCTCCCTCCCTCCTTTTTATTTTATTTTATTTTATTTATTTAATTGCTTTTCAGTGTAGCAGATTTCATTGTTTATGCACTACACCCAGTGTTCCATGCAATACGTGCCCTCCGCAAAACCCACCACCAGGCTCCCCCAACTTCTCACCCCCTCCCTTTCAAAACCCTCTGATTGTTTTTCAGAGTCCATAGTCTCTCGTGGTTCATCTCCCCCTTCAATTTCCCTCAACTCCCTTCTCCTCTCCATCTCCCCATTATTTTATTTTAATTTTTTCCCTCCCTCCTTTTTAATAGTTGAAGTCTATGAAGCAGGGGATACTTAATATGGTTAAATTATTTGCCCAAGGACACACAGTAAGTTGTAGACCAACGTTCTGAACCCATTTTGAACTATCCATCATTTTGAACTACCTCTCCATACAGATTTTTTCTTTTCTGTGTTTCCATAGCCTGTGTTTTCTGTTGCTGCCATAGCAAAATACCACAAAGTTAGCAGCTTAAAGTAACATAAACTTTTTACCTTACGGTTCTCTAGGTCAGAGGATGAGTTGATTCCACTGGTTTCTCTGCTGGGGGTTTCACGGGATCTAAGTGAAGATACTTCTTCCCGGTAGCTCTGGGAAACATCCACTTCTAAACTTACTGAGAAGATTGGCAGAATGTAGTTCCTTGCAGCTTCAAGACTACGGTCACCATTTTCTTGCAGGCTGTCAGCCGGGGACTTCCTTTAGGTCCTAGAGGCCTCTTTGGTCCTTGCTCGGGGTACCCTCCAGCTCCGAGCTGTTTTCACAGTTGGAAACATGTTGACTTTCTTTCCTGCCCTACTTCTCCCAGATCATCTGGGCAAAGTCCACAGCTTTTACAGGCTCCTGTGAGTAGACTGCGCTGTCCTCCAAATCCAGAGTTATATCTCCATTTTTAGGTCCACAGTCTTCGTTACATCTACAAAATCTGCTTTGTCATGTAACGGGCCATATTTGTAGGGTATGGAGGTTAGAGCATGGATGTCTTTCGAGGGTGCCATTGTTCTGCCTACCACCCGTAGCTATCACACTCCCACGCTCTAACCATCTTCTGATGGGTTTAACCATTCTTTCCTTATAGTATAGCACATTTCTCTTCTCTCTTATTTGGAAGCTCTTTTCTTGAATGTGAATTTGCATATATTCCGCTCTCACGCTCTTGGCAATACAGGCTAAACTCCAAGAAAATTGTCTCATTTCCCCTTACACAGGTGCTTGGAAATTGTGAGGGAGAGGTGGCCTGCTGCCCCTGGGCCTCTCTGTTCTTAAAACAGGTCTTGTTCATTTCTGAAGGCTGCCAAGAGACACTTCAAAATTAGGAAGTAAAGCATGGGCCGGGGGGACAGGGGGCGACACCTCCATGTGATATCAGGATGGGTAGCTAGGGCCTTCTAATACAGTAGGTGCCCAGAGAAGCATAGGAAATGGCAGCAAATCTCAGGAATGGTAGCAAAGGAACCAGTTACAACACTGGGGTTTCTGTGTCCATGGCTCAAATTAGCATTAGCTACGTTCGGCCAAGAGCAAACCTGTCATCCTGTTCTTAGCCACGCCCGCAGCCATCAGGCTTCCTTGTCTTATGTGGGAGTGTTTCTTGGAAACAGTCCATCCACTGCAACATGGGAGGAGCTAGCACCAGAGAACATTTGTTTGCAAACTCTATTTTTTTTTTTTTTAACCCCTTTGCCTTGCAGATGATATTTTTAGTTGGTTGGCTTTCGCGGGACTTGCGTGGACATCCTAAAATGTTAGAAAGTGAAATTCAACTAACATAGTAATAATTCACGTGCTAGCCTGCTGTACAAAGGAAGGAACAAGGAAAGGAAGAGGAGGGGAGAGAAGGGGAGGAAAGAAAGTAAAGTAAGGAAAGGAAAACTCCTATAGTTGAAAAACCCCCTTCCTACCTCCCTCCCTTCCTGTTTCTCTCTTCCACACCTGTGTAATTTGAAAACAATGTGTCTGGCAGCCTGATGGGTTCAGGGGCATCTTAAAATGAGAAAATCTCTTGCCACAGTGACAGATCCACAGGCCTCACAAGCAACCCCGCAGATCACTAACACACAGCCATAAGAATATATTGACTGCGGCCCAAGCTCATGAGAAGATTGATCAATCCAGCCGACTTGCATTAATTGTGGAATGGACAGGACGATGCGATCAATGATAGGGATGGTAGTGCCTCAGTAACGATGCCACATCCAGCTAATCCAATAATGGAGAAGCTGATGTATAGCATATTGGAATTCTACCGTCTGGGCACTTGTCACCATAAAAAATATCCCGCAATTATGGGGAAAAATTGAGCAGGCAGCAGTTGAGCCAACCTAATCAGCCTGATGCCACAGTAGTTCTCCTGATTAAACACTAAATTAAGTGGCAGTCAGCTCTGTAACCTGCCTGCATTATGAAAAATAATCCTAGAGCTAATGTGAAAAGTTTGTATTTTAATCAAAGCAAACTATGAATATTAAAATATTCCTGGGCTATTTTGGTGTCGTTTAGCTGTGAACATGTTTAACAATTTATAAATGGATCTTTTGCCATTGGCTACAAGGAATAAGGGCCCAGTGCTATATTGGGAGGTAGGGCTTCCTGTGCTAAAAATCAATTAGACTTGATACAAGCTCAGAGAACTCTTAAGGAAAAAAAAAAAAAGAAAAAGAATGCATTCAAGAGGCCCTAGGAGAATTCAAATTTAGTTAACTTCTATAACGGTTTGCCTAAGGGCATCAACTCTATTCTTTTCTGAAAAGCACGTGATCATTCCAGGAGGGTTGAGGCTTAATAAGCTGTGGATACTACAAGGACCCCTTACACGCATGCGTCAGTATTAAGTCCCACAGCACAAATCCACCGACAATGTAGGACTAAATGGCAAATTCTCCAGGACCAGCAGAAAACTGCTTTTCATGGGTATTTGGAGAACGCACTAGAAAGAACTTGCGTTATTACCATCAAGCCTACATCCTGGTAGGTCTAGATCCTTACCCAGGAACACACACAGACGATGCTGGCTGACTGTTTCATGCTTTTCCAGAAGAGAACCCTCCCAGAGAGTTGACAGGGTCCGTTAACATCCCTACAGCCTAGTGGCCGGAAGCCTGATGATCTATGAGGGAAACACAGTTTGTACCAGGATGGTACAGCTTTTTGTTTGGATTCTCCATTCTGCATCAGAAGACAGGGCTTCTCTTCTATGAAAGACAACACAATGAGTCAGAGCAGGGCAGTGGGCAAGATGAGAAATCAACTTAGCTATTCTTTTCTAATATTTGTTGTGTGTTTTGTTTATTTGAAGTCAATTTTTGGGCTTTTGAATTTAAAATCACTTTTCTTTTTTTTCTTTTTTTGGCCTGGGTGGAGGAGTTACTGGAAGAAGGGATACTTCCAGGCTGTGACTGTATCACTGAAAATTCAAAACTTGTGCCACAATTTATTTTGAATAAATAAAATAAAATAAAATAGATTTATTTTACTTTCTTAATTAACAGTCACCCGGCTATCCCTCGTTTATGCCAGGCCTGGTTCTAAGGGCTGCTGTAATAGTAACACTTAATATTTATATATTAATAATATTTAATATTAATATGATTTTGTGAGGTGCTATTATTATTATTTCTAGTTTGGAGAAGAAGAAGCTGAAGCCCAAAGAGCTTAAAGAACTTGCCAGTGTCTCATAGGTTTTAAGTGGCAGGTCGGGATGTGAACCCAGGCAGGGTCTTTCCCTCTGTGTCTGCATGTCATAGGCGAATTTTCTAAGGCGTTGTTGAATCAATGATGTCAGTCATGGGCATGGGAAGGGGTGAGGTGCCGGCAGGTGATATTAGCCCGGGCTGTGCCCTGTGTTCTTCTGAGTTCTCTCCCAACACCGTCCCATTCTCCTGATACGTCTTGGACACGTCCCCTGATACTGTCTTTTCTAAGTAGATCTTGAAGTGATGATCTGATCATTCTGGTCTGGGCCAGACATTCCAGGTCAGACCAGATCATTCAGACCTCCAGAAGAAAAGAGGTGGGGTCTGAGCCAGACAGGTGGTGTCACCATTGAGAAGCAGCTCCAGTACTCAGCCACTTGAAGGTCTAGAACCCTCTTAGGCTAACACTGCTCACTGCTGGTTACTGACCGTCACTGAGGGCTGAGAGCTCTAGCAGGAGCTTTTGTTCCCCTTTCTTACTTAACTCTTCCATAACCCTACATGCTCCAAATAAATTGCCCCAATTTTAAGGATGAAAGATATGAGGCTGAGAGACTTGAGTGCCTAGTAGTGGAGGTCGCATAGCTGTTATTGGCAGACAGACCTGGGACTGAAACTTAGGTCTGTTTCACTCCATCATATTTCACAAAAGACAACTCATCTCCACCTGCAGGTGATATTTGGGGCCATGTGGGCATATCAGAAGGTCAGTAGCCTTCAGTTCCTCATGACATGGAAAGGTACTTCTCCCTCATTTCCCAAGCTCCATTAACAAGAACTACTTGGAGAGACCTGGATTTTGGAGCACAATGTGTCTGCCTCCTTCGAGCTATGCATGGCATGTACAAATTCTGCATTTTCTTTCCTGATTTGACCAATCCTTGTATAGACTCACAAGCTTCCATAACCAATCCTATATGTTTACAGGAAAGAGTCTTTTCTGGTCCTCTGCTCCCCCTTTAGATTACACTGTTTCTCAAGGGAGAAACTGAAAACACCCAACAAGGAGACAAATTGGCATTTGCTTTCAAGAAAGAGAAGCAGTGGTGAGCATACATCCACTTATGCTTTCTGAGCTGAGACTTACACTTTCCACGTGCTCCAGCCCGTGCATCCTGGACGAACCCCTCCTTTGGAACCTTTCCACTTAGTGCCGTGATTCCAAGGAAGTGTGCCGGTGCCCACCACCTTCGCTTCACTTCCAGCTGAAGGGCTATTGTACTTGTGGGTCACAGAAAGCAAAGTCAAATTAGCTCAAGCACCAAAGGCAATTTGGCATGAACTAAACTTAGGGATTTGATTCTTCTTCAGGGAAGTTCAGATACCACCAGGGCAATCCTTCTGGTTGTTCCTTTGTCCTCTAACACATTTGATTTCTTCTCTCTTTTTGTCCAATAGTATTCCCAGCCCCTAAAGTAACAAATGGCTGCCAAAATCTCCCAAATTACAAAAATTAACATGCTACCATGAAAGAGATTGGAGAAGAATAAGTTATCATTTTATCTTTCCTCAATCAAATGATGAATTATCAATGGAAGCTTCCAGTTAGTCCAGCTTGAGTCAACTGTCCACCTAGCTCTGGCTGAGTGCACCTTATAGAAACAGAGCTGTTTCCATGGCAAGGTAAAGGGACAAGTCCTTAGAAGAATGTTCTCAACATCTGCTATAAGAGACATCTTATAGGTCCAGATTTATTTCCCCAAAGAGAATGAAGTTGTTGAAAACTGAGGAGTGGCTGAAATTTTGTCTTGCCATATTGAGCAGGTAGGAGAGAAGTTGGCCTTCTCCTAGCTTTGATGCCATATAGAGCTCCTTCCACACTCAGTACCTGCTGGATTGCTAGTGCATTTCTTGGAGATCCATGACATCTTGGGGTCTGAATGGAACATGGTGCTGCGGGGGGGGGGGGGGTGTTGTATAACTTCCTAGAGAATTAGTGCTCTCATTCAGACATCAAATATACTTTACAGGTCATTTCTTTTAATACAGTTCATTCCATAGATGAACAGAGAGTAGGAGAATTGACTTGTGTGTACTGCGCAGAGTAGAGGAAAGGGCACTGACTTTGGAACATCAGCTCTGAGACTTACCCATTCAGGTCATTTACCTAAAAATCCATATACTTATAGTTTCTCTCACAGCAGTGCTGTTGAGAGAATTAAGTGAGAATTAAGTGAATTAAGGTATGTTAAGAATTTAACCCGATGTTTTGCTCATAGTATATGTGCAATAAACCAAAACCAGCCTCTCTCAGTTGGAGGTAATCCTGTGCCATCTGGAGAACAGGTGGTAATATCTGGACACATTTTTGGCTCCCCCAACTGGGAGAAGTTGCTATTGGCATCCAGTGGGTAGGGTCAGTTGATGCTGCCAAACATCCTGCAATGCACAGGGCAGCTCCCAAGAACAAAGAATTGTCTCACTCAAAATATCAGTAGTGCCAAGCTTTAGAATAGCCAATGCAATCTATTAGGGCAACATGACCGTTGGTGTTCTGTTTCTTGGAATCAGAGAGGAAAGAGGATGATCTTAACAAAATCCTGTGTTTTTCTATCCCCCACATTGAGGTTCTCTTCAAAAGAAAGAAGGGGAGTGTTTGAGGGAATTACAGAGGCAGTTAGGAAACAGTTTTCACTCAGCAGAGTAAAAACAAACACATAACGTAATTGAAGTGGCAAACCTTTTAGGAGAATAAATTAAAAAGAACTGTCCAAAGTTCTGAAACTTTAGCTAACAACCCAAATCTGTTCAAAGCAATGTGTAGGCTGAAGTCTAAGTTGAACAATGATCTTTGCAAAAATTCATCAAAAGCTTTGGGAAATAGATTCTGGCTTAGATCCCAAGGCTTTCAAGGTGATGGAAATTGTATCTAGGCGAGGAAGAGTGGATAACAGTCTAAAGAGAAAATTCTTTACCAGGCTGTAAGCTTCATGAAAACAGGAATTGTAATTGTAAAAAATTCAAAAACAAAAACAAAAATTGTATTATCTTTTTTTTTTTTTTTTGAGCTCCAGTTTTTTTTTGGGGGGGGGGTCAAACTTAAAATATTTATTTTATTGTGGTAAAACACTTACCATGAGATCTACACTATTAACAAATTATGATATGTACAGTGCCTTATTATTGACTCCTGGTATGGTGTTATACAGCAGATGACTAGAGCTCATTCATTTTGCTTAACTGAAACTTTATTCTCATTAATTAATAATGCCTTATTTCCTCCTCCCTCCCAGCCCCTAGCCGCCACCATCCTATTCTCTGATCCTATGAATCTGATTATTTTAAATACCTCCTAAAAGTGGGGAAGTGAAATTATGCAGTATTTGCCCTTTTGGGGCTGGCTTATTTCACGTAGCATCATGTCCTCAAGGTGCATCTCTGTTGTCCAATATATTGCAGAATTCTCTTTCTTGAAGCCTCATGTGTGTGTGTACCATATTTTGTCTCATCATGTTTTCGTGTCTTCATGGTATAGTATAAACCTGGGGTCTGGAGTAGAGTATTGTCTAATGGTCTGGCTTCATCATGGTAATAGTAAGGAGCCGTGTCATGTCACAGTTATATTTAAAGGTACTCACCTGTATCTTCTAATATAATCTTCACAATCAGATGGTGTTGAAAAGACATTATAACTTTGTAGAAGAGGACACTGAGGCTGAGTGAGTATATGGTGTGGGATTGGAAACCAGAAATTCCTCCTATTCAAGACCTATGGGACCAGAACCACTAGCATATAGATTCCGTATGGAGCAGGAGGTTTTGGTAAGTGACTTTTTAATCTAGGAAGAGGAGCAACAATTTTTCACTTCTTGTATCAAACATAATCTTAATTTTCAGGGCTGCTTTGAATAGAGGTTGGTTACAGTATTTTGAATTTCTGGCTAGCTTGAGAGCAAGTCAGAAACCCATTTATGATTCATCTCCTCTTGTTAAAAAGATTCTTTAAAGTAAACAAGGAAGTGTGATCATATTTGAAATGTTCTTTGATGCTTGGGAATCTAGAATCTCACTACTCCATCTCCTGTTCCATTCCATTCCATTCTATTCCCAATAACTCATTTTAATGTCATTTTCTTGTGTAGGGAGGGAACCATATATCATTACATAGTGGTGAATCATGAACATCAAATGCTTACAAGTAAGCAGCATGTTTCAAAGAAACAAAACTCTCCGTGAAGGGGAAAGACCCAGTTAGTCCATCATTTTCATGTGTTTTTGGTGTGATAGACAGCACCAGTGCTTGTCCCATGTGGTTACAAGGTTTCCTTTTCAGTTACAAGGAAGATCACACCTCCCAGGGTGGCAAGTGCGACCGTGAAACTAGTTCTGGCCAATGGGTTGTGTGTCATTGCTGAGACAGAGCTTGGGGAGTGGCTGGAAGGTCTCCAAGCACTCTCCTCTGCCATAGTGACTCTGAAGTCCCATGTTGGGAGGCTGGTATGTCCCATCTGCCTGGGTCCTTGAGTGATTATGTGGAACAGAAGCTGCTGCACCCCCGGATCCACCTCAGATGTGTAGCAAATGTGAGAAATGCCCTGCTGCTGTATCAAGTTACCAAGGATGGGGAGTTTAAGTAGTACGGTCCTATAAACCAGCCGGTGCATTTGAGTTTTAGAGGGGGGCTGAAAGATACGTGTTTTGAAACACCGGCCTTGAATTTCGCCAACTGGATTTAAGTCTGGGCTCCCGTTCCACACCAGCCTTCGGTGTGGAACGTGAGCCTGTCGCTTAACTGCTGTGGTGACACTTGTAGGGGAAATTTATTAAGCACATCGGTGTGCCAAGTGCTGCGCCTGGGGTCTTGTAGGCATCATGTCGCCTAATCCTTCCAGATACTCTTTCACTTGGGTAGACAGTAATCACTTGGTGGGTTCAAAACAGGCATCACACCGGAGGCGGAACCGGAAAGTGGAGATGCGGGGCTTGAACCCGGTCGGACTGATGCCTGTGACTCTATCTTGCTCGCTGCTAGATTGGAGTTGATTAAAATATCTACCTCGCTGGGCAGATTCAGGATTCTACGAGCAGCCTCCGCAACAGAGTATCTGGATGCCTAGTGGGTGAGGTTATCCTTATGCGTGGTCTGCCAACACTTGTTACAGAGAACTGGAGCCCCATGTACCAGCCTGGAGATCCCTGACTTGTTTTCTTTTTCCCATTCTTTTTTTTTTTTTTTTTTCCAAGTGGTAAATGTTTCATCATTATTTTTGTCTCTTGCGCATGTTGACCTACTCTCTATCATGACATTTGGCTTCATCCTTCAGCCTTTCTGTCTCTCTCTCTCTCTCTCTCTTTTATGGTTCCATGTTGCTGTTAGCAGAACTCATTTTTCAAAAGACAGATGGCGGCGACCCCGTTCTCTCTAAATAAAAAAGCAAAACAGCTGTTAAGGTGCAAACAGAGTTGCGGCCAGCAAATTGTATCTGCTTCAAGTGTTGGCGAAGTTTCCCTGTAGGGAAGAGGAGCTATCTAAACAAAATGTGCCGTCTCGGCTGGGCTCTGCCAAGGCCTGAGTATAGAATGATGGCAAATAATGGAAATTTATAGCATGCTATAGATCCAGCACCTTTCTGTCTTGGCGGGTGCATATTTAAATGCAGTGCTAACGGAGCTGAAATTTATTGCTCTCTGATAACGATAAAATGCCATCAGAGAATGAGATAAATCTTGGCCCCAAATCTTAGAATGCAGCGCACACACTCACAGGCACACACATGCTTGTAAAATACAGCCAGATACTGCTAACTCAGGAGTCTGAGTTCAGAAGAAGCCAATGGAAGAGAGAAAGTAAAGGACGTGTTTTATAGACGACTGCAAATTGTTGTTTTCATGAGGCTGGGGTCAAGGTACATTGTGGCCTCGGGTTGAAATGAGTGTTGCTTTGTCTCCTGGCTGATATATACTTGACCTTGGCCGGGAAAGCTTTTTGCTTTTCTGGATGCTCAATAGCATTCTCTTCACCTTTTCGCAGCCTTGGGACAGGACGACTTCCAAACAAATACTGATGAATTGTAACCCTCTGGGAGAAGAACATCATCTTCTTTTTTTATAATGTATTTTCCTATTTCTTTTCTTATTTATCTATTTCGAAAGAATTGGAGTCTCAGGGGCTTTGTAAGAAGAGAGCGAGACAAGGAACAAATCAGCCAAAATACCGTACTTGCAAATTGCTTGTGATGTGTAAATTAGGTGTGCACCCCTCCTCTTCATGGGACCGTTAGCATTCAGAGAATTAACATGCACACAGTGGCAATCAGGAGGCTGTCACTGACATCCAACAGCTGGCCTGCGTGGCACAAACCCACCTCTAACGTTGGGACCTCTCGGGTTCACAAAGTGAAGCCCACCTCGCAATCTGCCCGAACCTCTTGCCAAATTTCCATGAGCCACACTTTGGCTCAGATCAGCAGCTGCCTAGAAGAGAGGTTCTTTCTCCCCGACCCTCTTTCTGGCTGTTTCCTTGACGGCTTCTGATGCAAGGGGATTTCTAACAGCCCAGGTGCGATCTTGACCATCAGTGAGAAGCATAAGCTCTAGGGATTGCTTTAGGTCAATCCCTATTAGGTTCATCTGTCTGGACACTTTTTTGAGCATAATTGTGTGTGTGTGTGTGTGTGTGTGTGTGTGTGTGTGTTTGTTCATGTCTGTTGCCTTAACTGATCCTGTTTTGGAGACATGGGCAATGTCTGTAAATTAAACCCCACTCCTATTCAGAACTATAAAGAATGTCCTTAGTTTGCTGGGATTTTATAACTGTGTGAGTGTGTGTGTTGGGCGTGGTGAGTATGGGTAGGTATGGTGTCTGAGAGTTAATGATACCTATTGAGCTTGACAACAACACACATTCTCTTAGTGATGAGGCTTTTGGGATTTCTACATATACCTGGTAACATTTTATATAAACCTGTGGCTTTAAACCCTTGCCTCTTCCCTTATATGCCTTTCCATTTTCTATACTGAAGAAAACTATGAAATAATATAATTTAGTGCATTTACCTCATTTAGTTTTTTTGTTGCTTGAGGAAAAAAGGTCGATTTGGGAAATTTTGATGTTTGGGCTGAAAAGGGACCTCGATTTTATACAAAATGAATTATTTTGAGCTTTGAACTGAGTTTTATGGACTTCATGAAAATGTGTGTGTGTGTGTGTGTGTGTGTGTGTGTGAGAGAGAGAGAGAGAGAGAGAGAGGGAGAGAGAAAGAGGGAAAGAAGGAGAGAGACTGAGATAAAATACGCTATTTTTGATTATTTTTTTCCTCAGAGATTTTGTAGCTTAGGTTCTCAAAAGCTGCCTCATCTGTGGCCCTGACCCGTGGTCCTCTTGCTCCTGGGATATACGCTGTGATACTCAATTCCCGCACAGAGCTGTGATCCCAGGCTCCTCATTTCTGGGAAGGGCCTGACTTTGACCAAAGAGGAAGCAGATCTCATGCGAAGCAGCGATGCCAGGTCCCAAACACTGCGTCTTTGTGGGCTTTGCCCACCAGGTTAGACTCACAAAAGAAAACTCCCACATCTTCCTCTGCAGTAAGCCTCCACCAGTTGAGTCTGGCCAGCTGCAGCCTTCACCGCCCAATCTGTGGTTCAGCAATACTGATCTTCTCTCAATGGTTCTGAATAAGCCTTGTTCTCACTTACCTCCCAGCCTTCATACAATTTGTTCTCTCCATCTGGCATGGTCTACCCTTTCTTCTTGCTGACACCTTCTCTTCTTGTCTCTGATGAAATGCTGCTTCCCCCAGGAAGTTTTCATGTACCTTCTGTATCTTCCTCTGGCATCTCTAGGGTGCCAGGGCATGATCACACACCGTAATTTCTTAGGCCAGGGAGGTATACACAGAAACTCACTGTACTATCTTTATACCTCTACTGAAAATCTAAACTTATTGCAAAACCAAAATATATATTTAAAAAGAACAGGGGAAAAAAGAAAGAAAGGGGGATGTAGGAGGATTTATCTGTGTTTTATCAAACCAAACTAAAGACCGGAGATACCGACATAAAGTATGAATAAGTAGAAAAGCGAATTAAATGGGATATTGCCCGTGTGGTCACATTACAAAAGGAAGGGGCAGAGGAGGAGGAAAATACCCTTCTCTTTTAGAGCCATGTTTTAAAATAGATTTTATTTATTTATTTGACAAAGTGAGAGATAGTAAGGGAGGGAACACAAGCAGGGGGATTGGGAGAGAGACACAGGCTTCCTACTGAGCAGGGAGCCCGATACAGGACTTGATCCCAGAACTCTGGGATCATGACCTGAACTGAAGGCAGACACTTAACAACTGAGCCACCCAGGTGCCCCATCTCAGAGCCATACTTCTATGAAGTCTCTGCCTTCCTGCCTACATCATTACTGCTCCCCAGTACCTACCTTAATACCTGGTTTTAGTCAGTGCTTCATAATATTTGTAGAATAAATGAAAAAATAGATGTATAAATAGTCAACAAAACCTTATGTCAGCCCAGTTGCTGCCAACCGAATTGTTCTTCTTTCCCGGCGTATACTGCTTCGGCTCCCATGTCTCTTGGTTACTCCCTGCAGCTCTTTGGTGTAACCTTTGCTTTGAATTTCACTCTTAAAATGTCCTTGACTAAGGCCACACAGCCTCGTGCAAGCCACTGGGGTCCTCTTGTTCATCTGCCAGTGCCGGTAGTTGACTTTCCCAAAGGCAATCCAGCTTCAGAGTGTCACCCACAAGGGGAGAGGGGGTAGGAAGGAAAGAAATGAAACAGGGAATGAGTATGAATGGTCGTAAGTGTTTCTCCCATCTTGCCTCCCCCCCCCCCACCACACCCCTGTACTTAGACTCCTTTAGCCGATTGGCTTGAACATCTAGAATCACTGAGCAAAACGGAAGAAAACACTTACTACTTTGTCATACTGGGTGACAACCAATGTCCAAATCAGTATGACAGGGTTTTCTCCTATGATAGAGCCTTAGGGGTCAGACCATGGTTCATCATGGGACTGGATGATTATTTTGATGAAATGGTGCACCCTTGATAAAAATGATCAGTATGGTGATAGCTACTATTTTTTTTTTTAACATTTTGAGCATTGCAAGCATGTGCTAAGTGTATGTTTACTTGTAATATAAGACATTTTACACTTACAGTGTAAAATTGCCATTTTTAAATTGTACCTGTGCTACCTTATAATTATCCATATCTTTAAAAGCATTGGGGTGGGGGGAAGACTTAAATGAAGTTAAATGTCACAATTTAAGTAATCCGGTGGCTAGAAAGTAGCGAGGATGAGATTCGACTTCAGTTCTTTCAAACTCCAAAGCCTGTACTAAGGAGGGTGTGGGGCGCTTCAGAAACTTGGCACCCACTTTGCTTCATTGCCAGAAAAATACTGTGGTTTGGAAGAGAGCTCCCTGGGGTCTGGCCACACGCCGGTTTGTACAGTTGCAGGGAACAAGGTGGAAGACTTGTAGATGGAAGCCTAGAAGGAGGCTTCTTGCCATGCTCTTCTGCCAGGGTCTCTGTGCCAGGGGACACCGGGGGACTCAAGATGTTTCCTCCCCCGACATCAATGCTGGCCTGCCCCTGGGGGCACCACGGGAACCCTTCCTGAGGGCTTGAATAGGCTGGTGGGAGCTCAGAGTGTTTGTTAGAAAACCAGAGGTGCTTCCTGAAGGGTCTGTAGACCTCTTGGGATCTTGTGGCCCCATGTGAGCCTGATTCTTTCACTTTAAACACCCCCCCACCTTTTTTTTTTTTTAAATGCTTATATTCATAGGCTATATTACATGTCCATCACTGTTTATTTACCAAGCCTCCTATAAATAGTAAAAATAGGGGCACCTGGGTGGCTCAGTGGGTTAAGCCTCTGTTTTTGGCTCAGGTCATGGTCTCGGGGTCCTGGGATCGAACCTCACATCAGGCTCTCTGCTCAACAGGGAGCCTGCTTCCCCCCACCTCCTGCCTCTCTGCCTCCTTGTGATCTCTCTTTCTCTGTCAAATAAATCAATAAAATTAAAAAAAATAGTAAAAATAGCACTAAGTAAAATAATGTAATAATAGCATCTTTGATAATCTGTAACAGATATCTTTATATATTATATCTAGATAGCAAACTATATAGTGTATATATATATATATATATATATATACGTATTTAATTTCTCCCTACATAAAGGGAGAATAAAGGTGAATATCATTACCCCCATTCTAAAGATCAGCAAACAGAAGCCGGAGAGAGAGAAATATAACTTGCCCAAGGTCATATTCTGAGAAAGAGCAAAGATGGTTTTCAAACTCAGGCTCGTGGAACCCCGGAGGTGTTCACCACACCATCCCTGTCGCCCTGAGCTTGTGACGTTTAACTGACATGTTGCTCTTCGTATTCTTTCTTCATAGCCCAGGTGCCCCACTAGGGCAGAAATTACGCTTTATTAGTACCCAGGGAAGCCCTTGGTATAAAATACAACTAATACCTACTGGGCATAGGCCGATGATGAGCCGGGCTCTACAAGAGGTTCCAGAGGGGGCCGTGTTCCCGTACAGCCGACGGTTAGCAGGAGGATGTAGAAAGCAGATATAGCCAATGGGGCAAAATGAGAAAATAAGTACTTCCCGGTGCCTCACTATGTGCCAACCACTTTCTCAGTGTTCTGAAGTCAGTGGAGTTCACTGACTTCATGACAGGGGTGCTGTTCTTATCACTTCTATGTTATACACAAGGAAGCAGAAGGGCTGGGAAGTGGTATCACCGGCTCCCAAGTTCTTGCAGCCAGAAGGTTGCAGAGGTGGGGTGGGGCTTGGATCTTGAGTGTTTACTCCCAGCACTAAATAAAGGCAGCCGGGACATGGGCAAGGTAGGCAGTGCAGTGCCCCTGCGATAGGCAGTGGTTCATCTGAGGCATGAGAAAGAAGAAGGAATCCCATCTAACAAGCAGGGGTAAGGGAACTCTTAAGCAAAGAGGCAGCCTGAGCAAAGGCACTGAGGTGGGAAGGGATCCTGACCGTTCAAAGAAAGGAGAGCATGAACAGGGAAGCTGCGGAAGGAAGGGGTTATGATCCTCGGGAAATGAACTGAAGGTTTCTGGGAGACAGAAGGGAGACTTCTCGGTGCTAACGGAATGGAGATCTGTTTTTTGTCCGCCTTTCCATACATCTTCTTTAGAAGATGCTTTCCTTTTTCATGCTTTATTTCATGTGCAAGGGGATATGAGGCAACCAAAATGGAACCCAGATAATGACGTTCAGCATGGGTATATCCCCCAGCACACACAGGGGAATCTCTGACTGGGTGATTGTCCTTCTCCTAGATCACAGGTAGAGGTTACCTGCTCTCCCGTGATATATGTGCATATGGAGCTCACAGCAGGCAGCACTTACCACTTACTGTTTTCTCTTCCACTCAGCTCATATAGAGCCTCAGAATCCTTCTCAACCCAATATAGTAGGCTGCCATTTTTAATCACCCAGAGAGGAAAGGGAGTTAACAAGTAAGACTTACTGCTTCTGAAGGCCATGGGGGTGATATCTGCCACCATCCACCGGTGGTGGGGGAGGTGGTTTAGCACAGGCAACAACTTAAATTTCTCTATCTCTATCTTCATGCTAATCATTATCTTGGAGAAAGCTTTAGGAAGAGGATCATAAAACCAGGCATTCCCTAACAGCAGGCTATAGTGTGACTTGCTAAGAATGTGCTCCTAATGCATTTTAATGACATGCTTTATAATATCTTATTAAAGATTGTAAGAGCATCTAATAATCATTTAATAAATATTAATGAAGCATTTACAAATTGCACCTTAATTTACAGCATTGGGACTCATATACAGCCCCAGACCTTAGCACATGGGGGCACGGCGGCTCCAACAGAGACTGCCATGGACAGCCTTGCTCTGTGACATTGGGCCATCCTGCTACCATAAGTGATTTTTTAAAAATAATAATTCTTGGAGAGCAGTTCAGTGCAATGAAGCTTGATACCCAAAGCAGTTTAGCAATTATTATTCTGTTTGGGGAACATTAAAACATAATCTACCATGAATTTATAATCCATAGCTTTTCTCTCATGCATTTTTTTTTTTTAATAATAGGCAGTAATTATAGGCCCTCACGCAGAAGCTCCTGTAGATATTGGACAGTGTCTGGGCCTCCCTTGTTAAGCCTTTTAGGCAGCACATTCAAGATTGAGTGAACAGTAAGCTGCAATTCACTCTGGATGTTGCTGGTCTTCAGCCTGGGCTCAGAGTCACACCTTGCAGAAAGCCAAAGCTGGACAAGGCCTTGGAAATCACCCAGTCCTCCTCCTCACTTTATGTGGGAGGAAACTGGAGCCCTGAAAGGTGATGGGACATTCAGAGGCCACATAATGAGAGAATAGCAGGAAAGGGACCAGATCCCAGGGTGTTAGATTTGCAGTCACATGCTTGCTTCCTGGGCTCGCAGCTGAGGAGAGGCAGCATGCCTTGGGAGGATCGTGGATAGAGGGCGGTGCCTTCTCCTTGTGGGTTGTGTGGAGTGCTTGATGTCCTTGCCAGTGTCTCTTGTCTCTCTGCTGTCCCAGACCGGACTGGAGCTCCTCCGCACTAAGAGGACTTGGCCAGCAGATGGCGGTGTAGGGATTCAAACTAGAGCCGCTACATCCAAAAGCGGCCTTGGGAGGGCAGGGATTCACAAACCCCTGCAACCAAGAGTTATTTGCAAAGCACTTGGCTCTTTCCTGCACTACAGGGACCTAAAGGGATCCCCAGACTCCTGTGGGATGCCCCAGCTTTGCTTGGGAGAGGAAGCCAGGTCTAGGGTGAGCTGGCACAGGCACTGGTAGGCTGGGCACACTGGGTGTTGGAGCAGGTCCTGCACCCAGCTATAGCAGAACAGAGAAGTGGGCTGTGTGCAGAGTCCGCTGCATGCTCTTTTTGCAGGACTCAGCCAAAGCTCAGGGTGGAAGTGTCAGCAAGACATCCTTCTCCCATGTTGGGTCTCCCTAACACTCAGCCTCTTGGGATCACTCTAAGAAATAGTAAGACCTCCTTAACAGGGAGGCAACAAGCCAGCATTTGTAAAGCAGGTGTTTCTCCTTCCCTCTCCGTGACTTCTAGGCCTATTAATTGCTCCCAGGCCATGTTCAGTGTGTTCCAGTTAATAATTTAATTTGTGTGCCATGACAAAATGGTTTTGCAAAGGGTTTTGATTTGCTTTTCAAAATTGGAGAATTATAATGAACTGAGGAGAGTATAAGACAGTACTTAGATTCTGAATATTTTCATCCTCTGCATCCCCAACATACCTCATCTCCTCTCTATCACATACACACACATCCATGCACGTGCAAACACAGGCACACACACACCTCACAGCCTCTCCTCTCTCCCTGCAGCTGTGGCATGTCTACAGGGAGGAAAGAAAGGCCCAGATCCCTGGGGCGAGGATGGGCTGATCTATTACATCGAGGCACAATTGCCGTACTTCTCAGATCCTGGCCCCTCACACCTCCCAACTCTGTCCGTGCTCCTCCAGCTCTCAGCCCCCACCTCCCTGTTGGCAGAGGGCACTGGGCCACCTTTACATCAGATGGAGAGGAAGTGTCCGTGGGGCGTCTGCAGTTCTGTACCTTGTAGTCTGCTTGTTGTGTCTTCTGGTTGCAAGGGAAGGGTTTGTGTGAGCAGCATGTGATACCGAGTCCGGCTGGGCCTCGCAGGCAGGCTGCAAAGAGTCAGCTACTCGTCTTCTCCGAAGCAGGCCTCATTTCCCCGGGAGTCTGAGCCAAGTCCTCCCCTTGCAGGGAGCAGGGCGGGAGGTCTGGCTGTCCTGCAGCCACAACCCACGTATTCCTGTTCTGTCTGGACAGCAGGACACTTGCTGAGAAATTAATGGTTGGTTGTCAGGGGGCCCCACGTCCCCAGCTCCTTTCTCCTAAACGCTTGCTATACCTTCAAGTGCTCATAGACAGTGAACCTTCTTTAAAAGAGTGAGAGTTTCCTGAAGGCAGAAGTGGTTTCCTTAACTCCTCTGGCCCACCACAGACACACAAATATTTGTTCAGCTAACAAACAAGGAAATGAATAGAGAGGATGCATGGTCTCTCTGGATAAGTTAATTGCATGTATTTTATTTAACAAGCATTGTATAATACTGTCTCTGTGCCAGAAACTGCTCAAAGTGTTTTTAGATATGAACTCATATATGCCTATTATAAACCTTGCAAATTAGACACTGCTAATACCCACCCCCTTTTTTTTTTTCACATGGGGGTAGTGGAAGGACAGATAGCTTAAGTAACTCGCCCAAGGCCAGGCAGCTAGTTAAGGAGATTGGCTCTAGCCAAGCAGACTGACTCTAGAATTTTTGCTCTATGCCTCCTCACTCTACTTCCTCTAATCTTAAGTGTTACTCTCCTCTGACCCAGACCAATGCACTTGAATAAACCTAGCCAGGGAACAGGCATACATAGATTTTAGTTCCTGAATCCCACCTATCAGAATTCAACTCTCAAAAGACATGGCAAAAAGGTTTTTAGACGGAAGAAGGATGGTCAAATTATTTTGTTTTTACCAGGAAAAACAGATTTCTTTTCCTTGACTTCTGTAACATATAGAGTGCATTTTGGGGTGTTAAAGAAGCAAAAAAAAAAAAGGGGGGGTAGGAAGGAAAAGAGGGAAGGCGGAGAATGAGGGAGGAAGAAGGAGAAAAGAGAACGAGCAAGCACACTTTACTTAACCTCCAGCGCAGAAACGGTGTCCGCAGTCCGGAGATACGTGGTTTTTCATCTGCCTGTTGCTTGGCACAGTTTCACTGCCTAGAAGCCTGCAGAAATATTGGAAGTCAAGATCCAATATAATAATTGGCTTACAGATTTGAAGAAGGATGGGCAGACTTTCCCATTTCCAAGATACATTAGCCCAGCTCCCCCTCGGATAGACGGGACTGGCTCTACGTGTAAGCCATTTTCTAATCAAGTTGGCACACTGCTCACACTCGGACGGGGTGTAAACGGGCAGCTGCGGAATCTCTCTGCTGGGGCTGGGGCTGCGGGGGGAGGGGCAGGGTGGAATTTCTCTTGCTGATGCTTGATCATCCTAAGTCCTTCCTTCAATCACAAGAAGGAGCCGACCACCTTGAAACAAAATTCAGCTAAACCTTAAAGTGACTTCTACTGGCGGAAGACTCCCAGAAGGTATTTGTATACCCCCGTGCTTCTTTGAAAGTGTGCACCGTTCGTGAATTATCCTCACGAAAAATTCAAGCTATTATCCTAGCTTGACGTACCTAGAAAATGTAACAGGAGTGCGGAACCCGGTGATGACGGTAAAGGAAACTTAGAAGATCCAGAGGTTTGCGATCAGCACACAAGGCAGCACGGCAGAAGACTGGTAAGAGAAGGTGCTAGCATCAGTCAGATCTGAGTATGGATCCCAGCTCTGTCCCGTAGCTACAGGCCATGCCTCTGGTTCCTCACTACAAGTGCAAATCACGTCAGTGTGCAAGCCCAGTCCTCACAGGGTTGCTGGTAATGCTAACGTAAAACAGAAAAATTGAAAAACAAATCTGATCAGAAAGCACCACAAAGGGATTGGTGGTCTTTGGGGGCCAAGGGAAGAAAGTTGGTCTATCACATAGAAAAACAAAAACAAAAACAAAAAACAGAACAACTAGAACTCCACACTGGTTTGCTGCTCTCTGTCAAGAGAACTCATCTTCAATCAGGATGGGATAAACTTTGTTAGGGGTGATGGAGGCAGGTTTGCTGAAACAGTCTTAGGATGATGTTAGCTCTAAATGAACCTAGGTATTTTACCTAGACTGATATCCTAAAACAATAGCATCACTTGGGTACGAATCACTAAATAGCATCGAGAATGTGTGGTGAAGTGTAGAGGGGTATGGGATCGGCAACAGGAAAAACTATCAGATAGCCTCGCCATTTCGACAACAGATGGAAGGAAACTGGAGAGTCCTGGAAAGTGTAGACTGGTGACTTCTCGTAAGTCAACAGCTTGCATCTGGGGAGGCTTGTCAGAAGCATGGTTTGTGAGTTTATTAAAGAGGAAAGCATGTCAGGAGACTCGTGTATTGGTTTGTTTAGGATAACCTAGACCCAGTCAGAGCAGCCCATGTCCTTGCTTCTCACCGGAGTGGTCGGTTTGGAGAGTGGAATGTAGACGTACCGTGTGTGAATTTCAGCAGGACGGTTAACAAGGACACCTTTGTCGGACACGGATGGGATTCCCCCTGAGGCAGTGCGGAAGACGATGGGATGGATATTCAGAAAATTAAGCAGAGAATAAATTATTGACAGATTGATTTCACAGAGCCATATGAGTCATGCCTGGTGGTTTGGGTTTGAGCGACCCCCCCCCCCCCCCCCCCCGCACAGCAAGCTTTGTCTCAGTTCTACCCATGTGGCATTGTTTCCAAATGTCTGCATGGAGACAGAAAGGGCTGCTTTTTGGTTACAGGGGTGCTCTGGTCTGGAGCTCCTCTGTGCATTGAGGGTGTGACTTTTCAGATGAAAGAATGAGGCAGAGGAAGTGTATTCATTTCCTAGGGCTACTGTAGGGAATAACCACACCCTGGGGGTCTTCAAACAGTAGAAATTTGTTCTCTTGTGGCCTGGAGGCCAGAAGGCTGAAAGGTGAAGGTTCCAGGGGAAGGTCTTCCCTGCGTCTTCTGGTTTCTGGTCCTTCCTGGTGTTCCTTGACTTGTGGTCGCATCTCTCCATCTTCACCCTCTTTTGTCGTATGACTTCTTCTCAGTGTGCGGTTGTATGCGTCCTTTCCCACTCTCTTATGTGGGGGCTGTCGTGGGTCAAGGAACCACCCTAATTCATAACCATCTCATTTCTATCCCTCCCTAACTTACACCCGCTAGGACCCTGTTTCAGATAAGGTCCCATTCTGAGGTTCCAGGTGGACGTGAATTTGTGGGGGACACTCTTCAACCCACTGCAGGAATTTATAGGGTATATTCATGGTCCAGCAATTAACTGGCAGATCAGAACCGAACTCCTCTCTCTCTGCCTCACTTCCCCCCTTGATCTTAGAGGAAGTGATCCGGAAAGAGAAAGGGCTCAAATCCATGTCATTTGAGGCAAAGTTGAGGCAAGGTGGGTATTTATCCTAAAAAGAAGATACTTGAGAAAGGCGATTATGGACGCGCAGCAGAGCAGTGGCCCAGAAAGGGAATGTGTTTGGTCTCCTTTGGGCTGGGAGAAGCCTCACTCGGTCTGTGGGCTGTTGCAGAGCCAGAGCTGGGGGGGCTGTGTAGGTGGCAGAGCAGCTAGAAAGCAGATGACCAGCGGCTGTACTGTAAGATCCAGAAAATGGGCCCGCAGCCTCGTTGCCTGGCTCAGATCCCAGCTCTGCCGTTCTCTTTCTGTGTCAGCTGGGAACGGGCGGCTTAACTTCTCTGAGCCACACACTAGGGAGGAAAGAACCATCAGCCTCATCCACTGTGATAAAATGCATGGAAAGCCCTTAGTTCAGCGCACCTCACAAAGCCAGCCCTTAATGAATGCCTGTTATCATGAGACCTTAAATGCTCCACTTTTCTGTGCCAGCAAAAGGCATCCCATGTGTCACCCGCTGCCCAAAGAAGGCAGGCAGCTTGCTTCCCGCCTGGCCGCGGTGGTCCCGGTGTGCCTGCCTAGTACCCCTGGAACCTTAACACCTCACCCGTGGTGACCTGGAGTTCATCTCCTCCTCATTAGTTTAATTACAGAGGCTTTCCCCCTCTTCCAGCAGCACTGCCAGTGGCTGTGAAGGAAGGTTTCAGCCAAGTTGACTGGACAGACTTCCTCATTATTTAAGGCACTCATTACTGAGTCTAGAGTGGCTTCTCGGCTGTGCTCCGTCCGGCGAAGGAGACTGGCTCTCCCTTGCTTCTGTCCTCTGTGGCTGCCAGCAAGTTCTGGGTGGCTCCTGTTCTCCTTTAAGTTGGATGGGTTCGTTTTTTGTTTTTTTTAAATCTTTATTTTTATGTATTTATTTATTTATTTAATAAAGACTTTATTTATGTATTTGAAAGACGGAGATCACAAGTAGGCAGAGAAGTAGGCAGAGAGAGAGGAAGGGAAGCAGACTCCCCACTGAGCAGAGAGCCCGTTATGGGGCTCCTGGGATCATGACCTGAGCCAAGGGCAGAGGCTTTAACCCACTGAGCCATCCAGGCGCCCCTATTTTTATTTTTTTAAGGAAAGATTCAAACCTACGGTCATGAGCCAGTTGCAAATTGGCCAGCTTCTGGCTGGGAACAGCACCCATGCGGAGCTTTTTGATGTAGGTCTGCTAGAGGAGCATTACTTGCCCGCTGCCCAAGCTCTCCGAGGATGCCCTGCTGGAATTAGACCTGGTATTCCCGAATGATGAGGGACTTACTTGTTCATTGTTAAACAGGATTATCCTTGAATTTCACCCGCCATTGTGTTGGTGGTGACAGAGTTTCCTTTCACGTTCTCGAAGGAACCCTGGCTTCGGTCCATGTGAACTGAAAATGCTTTTGATGTCCCCTGAGGCAAGCAGAACCCCTGCGCTAAACCTTCTGTAACTTCCAAGCCCCCCAGTGCTGTGGTCGAAAGCAGGCCCTGCATTTGTGGAAGGAGGCTCTTGGCCAGTGTGAGACCTGCTTCAGCTGGGAAGGCGATGTGAGTCAGCAAAAATGACACAAAGTGGCCAGAATTCAGTTCAACCAAGAGAGCAGAAGCACCTGCTGTGTTCACCGGCTTGAAAGACCCCTGCCCTCTGCCCTCTCCTTCCGTCCTCAGGGCCGGGCTGGTTAGGGCAGTGAGCCTGCCTTGGCAGCCTTTGGGTGCCTACCATACGTGAAGACAGAGTTGAGCCGCCGGTGGAGAGCACCCAACTCTCCTGACCTCAGTCCCTTTCCCGATTTCATGTGCGTGTGAATCACCCGGGGTCCCAGACAACATAGATTCTGATTTAGTGGGTCTGGGCTGGGGCGTGGGATAACCGCCTTTCTAAGTTGCTGCTAGATGATACCGTGGACCAGACTTTGAGTGGGATATGCAAAGGTCCTGTAGGACAGTCCAGGGAAAACTGTACTTGGGATCCCGCACTTTGCATCTCCTTCCTCGCCCACGATTGCCCATTCAGCTGTGGAGCCGGCCCATTTATCCTAGTTAAAGGGTTCTACTGCTCCCTGTGATTATTCCTCATGATACTGATTACGTTATACACTTAAATTAAATAAAATGCACCCTATTGAATGCACGGCACACAAAAAGAATATTTATTTGAATATTAAGTACAGATAAGACTTCCCCTGGGATTATTTCACAGCGCATTTACAGAATTTAATTGCAAGGTTTTCCCACTCAGGTTCCTTCAGAATGCTCCTTGTGAAAATATTTTCTTTCCGAAGGTAAAGCTGTGCTCTGTTGGTTTATTATTATTATTATTTTAAATCTGAAGAGCTCTCTGAGCTCAGTCATTACTTCCAGCGTCTAATTAATACTGATGATGACAAAGCAAACAGCCAGATGACCTAGATTTTCCTTTTAAATTGCCTGCAATTTACATGAATGCCTCCTCATTGTTTCAGAACTTTCGTGAACCGAATTCTTCCAGTAAAGATTCTTTAAGTTGAGGGGTTAGAAGCGTTCATTTTTCATGAAGCATATATCTTCCAGCACTCCTTCCATTAAGCTTTCCAGGAAGAGTGTGACTCCTTCTCTCTCTCCCCCTCTCTCTCTTCCTCTCTCTCTCATACACACACACACAGCAACAATAACAACCACCACCCAGGCAACCCTTTCAGACAACTGAACTGGAAAATTACAAAATGAACACTCCTCAAGCTTCTCCAGCTACAGGATTGTTCCCATTTCTTAAATGATGACATTTTGTAAAGTCGCAGAACTCAGGAATGGTAAAGACCTCTTACAGCTATGCAAAGATTTCTTTAGAGGCAGATAGCAGCGTAGCTTAGGAAGCCAGCCTCTGGTTGCCTCTGGTTGCTCACCTGAGCTGCCTTCGACTGGAAAGTCATTTATGCCCCTATTTCCTTGTCTGGAAAATTGGTCCAATGGGACTTCGTTCACTTTGCCTTTTTTTTTTTTTTTTTCCCTGATAGTACCGTGGTTGTTACATGATTTATTTCTGTTGACACACTCTACGATCTGTGGATAGGAACTTTTCATGTCGTAGCACCAGACTTCCAGAAGCATCAAACACTTTTCAAATCCTTGGGTTTCTGTCACTGTGCTGTGCACTGGGCAGACCCAGTCCATTGTCAACCTATAAATAAAAAAGAACAAATAACAGCAACAGCGGCCGATAGACTTTGGATAAAGTTCACTTTCTTACAGTGGAAAGACCCTTATTCGGTGCTTTCTGGGTACCCAGGCACTCTCTAATTGCTTCACAGATGTTAACTCATTCGGACCTTGCAATGACCCCTTTGGGAGTGCGGGCAGGCCCCGGTGAGGAATTTGTCCAAGCTCCCTAAACTAGTAAGTCGCAAGGTTGGGAGTTGGACCCTTGGAAATCTGGCTGTTCAAGTTTATCCTCTTAACCGCTGCATTTGAGATGCCTTTCAGATGTCTCTCAATTAACATGATCAGGATGACTGCCCAGATAAGGCCAGTGGCCTGTGTGTCTCTGCTGAATCTATTTAATTGGGATGCAGATTATAAAATTATCAACTTGTGATAAAATTATCATTAGAGCTTTGCAACATCTAACCAGAAAGGGCGGGGGGGGGGAAGAACTCCAGTTAAAATGTCTTAATGCAAAAATGTCTTGAGAACATATATTCATCCCAGGTAAGATGGTGTGTAAGTGAGTGGTGTGTACATCACCCGCCTGGTTTTCCCTCCCTCTTTCTTACCTCTGGATGTGGAGAGGGGGGCCACAAGAAGTCGGTGGTGAGATACCCCGCTCCGTAATCAGAGCTCTCTGGCTATAAGGTAATGATGGTCCTAGGAGACTGGTTCAGGGAAGCATGCCAAGCCCTTTTAGTTCCTCAGGACATTTTGGTGAGTGTTGTTTGAATTTTCTTGGCCTGAGCAAGAGGTTGGGGAAGGAATTGTGGAGGGGGGGACAATTATAACCCTTGATTGTGAAGGAAAGGAATGATGATTACTTCTGCGTCTGAAACAAACAGAAATCATCTTCCTAATAACCACAATTGTTTCCTCCCTCCCTCCTCTGCCTCGGTTCACAAAATACCTTATTAAATCTGGAGAATAAAAATGTGCCTGGGGTAATGGTTTATTATTAGAATAAATAACAGGCAATATGTCCCCCCACCCCCACCCCACCTTGCAAGTTGTTGGATGCAAAGATGTATTCTGGTTGTGCTTGGAAAAGGGTGTGCATGTGTCCGAGCAGCCGGGCCTCTTTGTGGCCAGGGGACCGCCCTGTCACTTGGAGGCCTGAAATTAACAACTCGAAGAGACTGCATCCTTTCAGGAAGCAGATGGATGCGGGAGGAAGGGAATCCTTGCCAGGTGCTGCTTGTGGCTGCCACCTCTTGCTAGGTGTTTGTCTATTGAATCTGTCTGCCTGGATGGCTTTGTCTCAGACCCGGGGGCCCTGCTCTGTTGCTAATGGGGTATTTAACAAGTGGGTGCATGGCAGAGGAAGTGTAAAAAGCATTTCTCCCTAAAGAAAACAGCTCTTTAAAACCCGTTATTTGAGGCTCATTCAGGTTCTGCAGGCATCCTGACCCCTGACTTCCTTTTAATCAGATAACCAACACTTGGGTCTCCCCAGTGACTTACATCTGGAGCAGTGCCTCTTTTGCTAGAAGTACCAGTATCATCAAAATGATACAGTTTTACCAGGAACAGCGGGAGAAGAAGTGCTCACTGTTCAATGTGTAGTGCCTGGCACGTACCATGCCGTAGGTCATTTAAGTGCCAGAAACCCTCGGTATTTTTGAATTAAGGACAAGCTTAATAAATTATCCCAAGCATTGTTAACCATCAGTTAGATAGGTTAGAGCTTTCAGTCTTTGGGCTTATCTGTTCAGGGTTTTACATAACAACAAACCCATTATTCTTCTCCCCCTCTGATGAGTACTTAGCCTTGCCAAGCTCTTTTCTCCTGTCCCCTCTGCCCTGGTGTCTCCCCTCCAAAGCCAGCTCCTGGACCAGACAACTAGACTTAAGGAGCCAATTTCTAGTCCTCCCCAAGGCTGAAATGAAATTGTTGGGGGAGAGATGAGTGGACTTCCCAGGTTGTTCTCTCAAATGCCTTTTTTTCAATTTATACAACATGAGCCAGCATCGAGTTAATTAATCATGGCTGACTTGACTCATTGTTGTGACTTTTTGTTTTCATTTTTTTTCAATTGATTATCCCTCGCTTCCTTTCCTGAAGCCTAAGCAATTACTACTTCCACACACTTTTTTTCTCCCTTATACCGAAAAAACCAAAACCAAAATGAATAAACAACAACAACAAAAAAAAACCCACCCAAAATCCCCAAAACAAATGAAAAAACCCAACCACTACAAGTGATGGGCTCTGTATTTTCATATCTGATATAAACGGGACTGTCTGGCTGGAATCAGGACTCACATCGCTGTGGGATACATTTCGAAAGAGCAGCGAGCTTTATTACAACCAGTGCAATGGACTGCATTATATTCAAGGATTTGGGGTCTTCCTAAACTCAGATCTCTAATAAACATTTCATGTAAGAACCCAGAATTAGAGTAGGCAGACCAAACTTTCTTTTTATTTTTTTATTTTTCACATTTCCACAGAGGAGAATACAAACGCAACTATAAAATGTTCCTGAAAAATTGGACTTGAGCTTTTCTTTGGACGGTCACCCTTGGTTTACCCTTCCGGTGTCTTGGAGTGTTATTGACAGCTACCATTAATTGAGTACCGACTATGTGGGTAGGTACTGGGCGAGACCTGGGCTTGATACCCTACATCCAACTCCTCCTAATGGAATTAGGCTTGATGCCCTACATCCAACTAACTCCTAATGTAATTTAACCATTACAATAACTATAAAAATCAGATTAAAAAAATTATATTATTATGACACTATTCATTTGAATGTACAAAAGCACTGAGCATTCATTGCAAGAAGCTGAAATAATAGAACCCATGATTATGAGAAATAGCCTTTCTACTTCTTTATCCCCATTATTTTTCTCATTCCCAGGACATAAGTTTTGTGTTTTTGTTTGTAGTTTGGTGTTTATCATTCCAGACTTTTGTCCATGTATAAATGGGGAGATATATATATATGTGTGTGTGTGAGTGTGTGTGTATATGTGTGTATTTATATACACACATATGTATGTATACACACGCACACACACAGAGCTTTTTAAAAATTGGATATTTTTTAAATTGGTTCGACTTGCTTTGTTTGATTCATTCTTTCATGGACACCATTTCATATCTATAAATTTCTAGTGAAATTTCTAGTGAATCCATAGTATTCCATAGTATAGATCAAGGGTTGGCAAATTTTGGCCAGAAGCCAAATGCAGCCCACATTTTTCTGAAAATAAAGTTTTATTGAGACACAGCTGGAGCCATTCGTTGACACATGGATTTTGCTGCTCTCTCGCCACAAGGGCAGGACTGAGTAAATGTAGCAGACTCTATGGCCCTCGGAGCCAGAATTATTTACTATTTGACTCTTACAGAACAAGGTTTCCCCAGCCCTGTTAGAGGTGAACCACAATTTACTGAACCATTTTGGTACTGATGGGCGCTCATCTTCTCCACGGCCCAGGTCTGTGGTGTGAGAAGTCATGTCCTCCCCTCCCCATTCTTCCCTCCATTCTGTGCTCCTAGCAGAGGAATCTCTGAGAGAAAGGAAATGCACATTCTGTGTTGTGACAGCTGCCACCTGCTCCCCAGCAGGTGTGTACCAAGTCACGCTCTAATCTGTGTGCCTGACAGGGGCCCATTTACCCAGCCATCTTAAAAGGATAATATCAAACCTTTAAAAATTTCAGGGCAGCTATTGCCTATATATATTCATATATGTGTATACATATATACACTTTCTTTTTTTGTGTGTGAAAAGGAATCTGAGACTCCGAAAGTGTCATTATTCAGCCAAATTCCCACAGCCTACAGGGAGCAAAGTCAGGATTTAAACCCAAGTCACTGGCCTAAAAATGACTTGGCCTTCTGAAATTCCCTGGCCCTCTCACTAATTCTTAATTTCTAGTATTAAGTTAAGCAATTTCTAGTATTTGTTGAATTATTCAAATGTGCCAGGTGATTGACTTAGTACTTTACCTGGATATCTTATTTTGGGCTCACAAGAAAATTAGACACCAGGTAGACACCATGTTATTCCCATCATACAGATGGGGAAGTTGAGAATAGGGAGATGATATAATATGGCTAATATTATGTAGACAGTCTGCCATGATTGGACTGAAACTGTCTGATTCCTGAGCCTCCAGTCTCCAACCTGCAAAAGGATCCGGTGGACTGTTGTCAGAGAAATCTGATTTGGTGGAAAGTAGCCCAGTCTACCCTCATTCAGCCACAAGGAGCAAAGTGTGTAGATCTGTGCATTTATGGAGCCCAACAACATAGTCATTTTATGTTCTATTGAAGACAACCACCGGTATATATAAACAGTATCATGTCAGGCAGAGCAGAAGAGCACTTGCTAAGGACAAATGGGGCACAGACTGGGGGTGGGTTAAAAATGTGGGTTTCTTTGGTTGGGGTTTATTTCCTTGATACTGGGAGCTCTGCACTGCGCTGATTCAAAGAGGGGCTTGAGTCAAGCTCTCTGGATGGCTGTTCCCTCCCAAATCCTTCCTCCCTTTGTAGCTTCTGAATGTCCCTCCACCTGTTTGTGCCTCAGTTTCCCCATCTGGAACATGGAGCTGAGGGTACGGTCTACTCACGATGGGGTGAGCCTTAACCACGATCTTCCTAAAAAGCATATAGCACCTTTTTTTGGTGTGTCCTAAAAATTAATATGAAATTTATTTTACTAAAAATTAATTAAAATCATTATTCTCCTTTTAGCACAGTTAATATGAGCAAAATGTAAAGGTTGTGTGATAATAATGTACCTCCCTAACCCCCCATGCCCCAGTCCAGGGTCCTCCCTTACTTGTCCTGTCTTCAGCTGTGCTCTTTGTAATATCCTCTTCCCAAATCCTTGGGTAGTTCTGCCCACCCAACTCGTATTCATCCAGTGAGGGTCAGATGAAGGACTCTATCTCTGGAAACACCTGACTGATGCCTTGCTCAACTACTTTTCCCACACAGCAGACTGGGTTGGTGCCGCTCATTTGGGTTCCTGTGGGATCCCCCTTTATCACACTGGTACCTGACACTATAATTTCCATTTTATTCATCTCTTCCACTGTCGTTGGGATTTTTTTTTATTTTTTATTTTTTTTGGAAATTCACCATGTATCATTGATATCTGCATCCCTTCCCATTACACAGTGCTTGTCAGATAGTGGGAACTCAGAGTACCCCTGTGAAATATATACAAGAATCCTGAAATGCATTAAGGAAAAGGCAAACTGTAGAATTCACCCTAGGTAATATGGAGCACATCTTCATAGGGAATATCATCTTAGGGGCGCCTGGGTGGCTCAGTGGGTTAAGCCGCTGCCTTCGGCTCAGGTCATGATCTCAGGGTCCTGGGATCGAGTCCCGCGTCGGGCTCTCTGCTCAGCAGGGAGCCTGCTTCCTCCTCTCTCTCTCTCTGCCTGCCTCTCTGCCTACTTGTGATCTTGTGAACTCTCTCTGTCAAATAAATAAATAAAATCTTTAAAAAAAAAAAAGGGAATATCATCTTATTTCAGAAGAATGTATAATGACTATGAAAATGGAGAATTTGAGAAATGTATGTAGGTACCAGCTGATTTGATGTATTGAGTTCTATGTTGCTAGACTTCTTTGGTGCTTTTCTTCTGGATAATTCACAATTGCCCTGAAATTTGGAATTTCTACCATAATATTATTTCAATCAATCTACCCATCTATTTATCTATTAATTTATTGTGTCTTATTTCTTTTGACTTGTACTTTTCCCAGTGTAACGTTTTGTTTTGTTTTTGAGTAGTGGTCCAATTGACCTTAATCTCTCCTCACTGTCCTATTTTGCTTGACTCTTCTGCCATATTGAATTCCTTGCACTCCATAATCTCACGGGGATTTCCACACATTCTCTTCTCTCCTTGAAAGGATTTTGTTTAATTCATTCTTTCTCTGGATCTGTTTTCTAAAAAAAATAACGATGACAAAAATAGTGCATTTTTTCAACTCTCTGAAATAAGGTGGCTGCACATCTTATTCTTTGTAGCTAATGTTCCCTGTATTGTAATTATTATTTTTATTGCTCCCCCCCCCTTAGTAAGCTCCAGAAGACTTTTGTTTTTACTGTTGCATTTCTAGTACCTAGAACAGTGTCTGATATACAGAATATACAGTGTCTGTATGCCCTTCTTGTTGGATACATGGAGGAATGGATGAAAAGACAAATGAATGAATAGATTCCAAAGACTGTCCTGGTCTCCAGAAGAAGAGATCCGAGTAAGACTCAGTTCTTTCCCTTGTAGATCCAGTCTGATGTGTGGGAGGGGAAATCAAACTAATAATAGGGTCAAGATAAAGCGGGGTGAACTGATAGGAGAGAGCTGAGAGTCCGCAGAAGATGAAAAAGGCTGAGTCTGAGAAAGATTCTTCGGCCAGGTTGGCTCAGTGAAGACAGGAGATGGAAGAAGGTGAATCCCTTCTATTAAACCTCCCGTTCAACCAGGAGAGCAAAGGGTCTTGTGCTGAAGTTTATTGCTTCAGTTTCTAACCTTTCATAAGTGCTTACCTGGCAGCCCTATCAAGAGTGGTATTTGGTTCTCTGGAAGCATCTTAAAGGAGCAGCCCCAGATCTCTTACTTTCCCTTTTTCCATTTAGGCTATAAAATATATTGGTTCTGTGCATTACTGCCATGAGAGGGGGAAAAAAAAATACTGCACGTTAGTTTCCAAATGAAATGACATTTAGTGTAGTGTACATTTAAGATATTTTTCAAGGTTGGCTTTTAAAGAGTGCACTGGAGGGGTCTTTCTTCATAACAGATGATGAGAATTTACAGGTGCCTCTTGTCCTCTAGTCCTCGCTCATCACGGTGACGGGAAAAATATTGAAGAGGTCTAGCAGTAACTGGGGAGGCTTCAGAGCATCATGACCCCCTGCCAGATCCGAGTGTTGTGCGAGGAGCACAGTCTCGGGCTGTGATGGGACTCAGCCATCTTGCCCGACTGGCCAGGTTCGCTGTGTCACTTGGTGAAGAAGGGGCGGGGAGCAGTCCAGTTCCTCAGAAGACGCTGGTGTTACAGAGTTGACTTCCCACCAAAGAGGGAATGGCAGAAGTAGACTCCGTTAGGCAGCGGGTAGAATGTGGTAGTGAGGACATCCAGTTCACAGAGTATTTATGGGATCAGACAGGAACATGTCCCCCAAAAAGGAGAAGCAGGCTATTGTTACTAGAATAACGGCAAAAACAGGGACATCTGGGTGGCTCAGAAAGTTAAGCGTCTGCCTTCAGCTCAGGTCATGATCTCAGGGTCTTGGGTTTGAGTTGTGCATCAGGCTCCAGGCTCAGTAGCCTGCCGCTCCCCTGCTTGTGCTCACTCTCTCTCTCTCTGACAAATAAACAAATAACATCTTTAAAGAAAAGAATATTGGCAAAACAATATGGAATGCCATGCAGGAAAAATTAAAAAACAAAAAACAAAAATGCAAAAAAAAAAAAATGTCCACTGTACAAATGACTCAAATGCCCTTTTTTGTTATATCCCAATTTCCTTTTCCTTGGGGCTCGATCCCAGGACCCTGAGATCATGACCGGAGCCGAAGGCAGAGGCTTTAACCCACTGAGTCACCCAGGTGCCCCTGGCTTTTTTTTTTTTTTTTTTTTTAAGTGGTTCCTCTAAGGATTACAGTACATTACAGCTTCATGGCAGGACAACATTGCTATTTTCATGGTTCCTGGTGAATTTTGCATTTGATACGCTCTGTAATAGGAACATTATAATGTGGCATCACACCACCTTGTTTAGGTCAGTAGGCTCCTTGCTTTTTAATTTTTTTTTAATTTTTATTTTATTTATTTATTTATTTATTTATTTATTATTTTTTAAAGATTTTATTTATTTATTTGACAGACAGAGATCACAAGTAGGCAGAGAGGCAGGCAGAGAGAGAGAGAGGGAAGCAGGCTCCCTGCTGAGCAGAGAGCCCGATGTGGGACTGGATTCCAGGACCCTGAGATCATGACCTGAGCCAAAGGCAGAGGCTTTCACTCACTGAGCCACCCAGGGTGCCCTCCTTGTTTTTTTAAATGTCATTGTGCTTCTGTGTTGACAAACCCTCCCAGGTTTGAAGACACATGTTAAAAATTTTGATCACATTACTCGATAAAGCAATTTATTTAATTAATTAAAATGAAAGCTGTCACTATTACAATAACAATATCTGTAAAAGACACATATTTCTGCAAGCCACTGAACTAAAATATTTCCCAATTATCAATGTCCTGCATGACACAGAGCACGCTTTGAACACCGCAGCAAAGCATTAAGAAAAAAATATTGTCATCACTTTTTAATTGAACCTAGGTTTAGTTTTAGATTGAGATATGTGGCCTGCTCGAGGTAACTTTTAGATAAATAGGGTGAGTTTTAGGTTGGGAACATTTTGTTTTGTTTTGTTTCTGTATACAGATATCCAGCCTCGTTTGGTTTTGCGTATATCACATTTTGTTGTGGTGGCGGTTTTTTGTTTGTTTGTTTTGTTTTGTTTTCATTTTTTTAAAAGATTTTATTTATTTATTTGACAGATAGAGCTCACAAGTAGGTGAGGTGAGGGGAGCAGGCTTCCTGGTGAGCAGAGAGCCCAATGTGGGGCTCGATCCCAGGACCCTGAGATCATGACCGGAGCCGAAGGCAGAGGCTTTAACCCACTGAGTCACCCCAGGTGCCCCTGGCTTTTTTTATTTTTATTTTTTTTTTTTAGGTGGTTCCTCTAAGGATTACAGTACACACATTCTTCACTTCTCTCAGTCTACATGGAGTCGATATTTTACCATTTCAGCTGGAATGTAGAAACCTCATTTACATATGTGCCCCTTTTCTCTCTTCATGTTGGGTTTATGTCAGGTACGTTGCAAACCTGGTGAGGCAATGTTGTCATTTTCTGCTTCCAGCCATTACACATGTTTGAGAGAACTCAAGAGGAGTAGAAGGGTCTGCTGCATTTATACTCACCCATATGTTGACGTTTCCGTGGCTCTTCCTCTCTTCTTGATGTTCCACATTTTCTTCTAGTATTAAATTCCCTCCGTCTGGAGAACTTCCTGTAGCAATTCTATGAGAATGGGTCTGTTGGCAAGGATTTTTTTTTAGCTTCTTTAGTCTCTCACCTTCATTTCTTTTTCTTCCCTTTTTAAAAAAGATTTTATTTATTTATTTATTTGACACAGAGATCACAAGTAGGCAGAGCAGCAGGCGGGGTGGGGAGGAAGCAGCTCCCAGCTGAGCAGAGACCCCGATGCAGGGCTCCATCCTGACCTATGAGATCATGACCTGAGCCGAAGGCAGAGGCTTTAACCCACTGAGCCACCCAGGCGCCCCTCACCTTCATTTCTATTGGCTGTTTTTAATGGAATCACAATCCTGGATTGACACTTCTTTCAATGCTTAAAAAAACCATGTGCCACCTTCTTCTGGGCTTCCTGGTTTTTGTTTGTTTAAATGAGAAATCGTAGTTATTTGAATGGTTCCTCTCTCACAAATAATGCATCATTAGTCTCTGGCTGTATTCAAAGTGTGCTTTTGTTTTATTATTTTCTTTGTTTTGTTTTTCAGTTTTTAGCTGTTTGATTATATCTAGATGTGAATTTCTTTGGGTTTACCGCTTTAGGGTTTGCTGAGCTTAAATTTATAGGGTTATGTCATTTGCCGAACACGGGGAATTTTTAGCCATTATTTCTTCTAACAATTTTTCTGCAGTAAACTCTCTTTATTCTAGAATTCCAGTGACATGAGTGTTATATCTTTTAGTATTATGCTACAGGTCCCTAGATTTACTTTTCTCTCTCCGTTGTTTCGATTAGGTACTTTTTATTCTTATGTATTCAAGTTCATTGAGTTCTTTCTGCTCTCTCCATTGTACGTTTGAACTCATTCCCTGAGTTTTATTATTATCATTATTATTTTTTCATTTAGGCTATTGCTCTTCCAGTACTAAAATTTCCATTTGGTTCTTCTTTGTAGCTTCACTTCCTTTGCCAACACTCTTTTTTTGTTTGTCTGTTTTTTGTTTTTCATTTGCTTTCCTGTGTTTTTGCTTACTTGTTGGAACATTTCTAGAATAGCTGCTTAAAATCTTTATTTGACCATTTCAACATCTGTGTCATTCACATGTCAGTATCTCTGACTGTCTTTGCCCACGTGAGTTTAGGTTTTCTGGTTTCTTCATATGCCTAGGAATTCTGGCTCTACCCTAGGTACACTGAATATTCATGTTACGATACATCGGTCTTATTATACCTGTGGAAACTGGTGATATTTTTGTGTTAGGAGGCAGTCGATCCAGTTAAATTAAAGCCGGAAGTTCTTACCTTCCTTCTGTGGATTTTGTTTCCAGTATCATTTCTGCTGTCAAAGACTTTCTGTAATAGTTGGATCTGTCCCACATGTGTGTGTCCCAGTGGCCAGTCTGGCTACCCGAGCAGTGGTCTGCCCAGTTCAGCTCGCAAAGTCTGTGGTAACTGTTGGGGTCATACGCAGATACGTGTAACTCGGGTGAGTGTCGAGTTCATAAAAGCAGTACATGGTATCATTTCCCCAAACTCTTTCCTTCCTTCCAAACTCTTTCTAGGATCCTCAAAGTTTTTTTTTTTTTTTTAATTTCCTAGGGCTCCCCTTTCTTGTTCTCTAGCCAGAGAGCTGGTGCTTTTTTACCCCGTTCTTGTGCTCCTACGATGAAGCCTGCCTTTGTGACCAAATGGAAGAGAGAACAGCCCATGGGGATTCGCTACCTCATGGGACCAGAGCATCTCACATCACAAAGAAGTTTGGTCTCTTCCAGATGTTGCGCATCTCTCTCTATCTGTATTTTGATGCTTAATCCTGGGCTCTAGGCCACCTTGAATCCATGCCAGGGGAGGGGGGCAGAACCCTCCATGTGTCTAGTGGTACTTTGAATTATCTCTTCTTGCCCACCCCACCTGCTTACCTTGCAGAGACTGCACTTAGTGGCGGGAGACCGGGTGAAGTGGGCTTCTTCCATCCTACCTTGAACCAGAACCTCCTCACCTGCTTCATTTACTATACTGTGGGAATATACACATAAAATAAAATTTACCATCAATGTAGGGACATTAAATACATCCAGTATTGTGTAGCCATCACTCTCTAGTGTGAGAACTTGATTTCATCTCCCCAAATGGAAACTACAAACCCCTGAAGCTGTCCCTCCTCATGGCTTCTTCCCCAAATCCCCTGGCCGCGACCAATATGCTTTCTGTCTTCGCAAATTTGCACCACTTCATTTTTTAACAGTTCCTGGAGATAAAGTTTGCATACTATGAAGTCACTTATTTCAAGCGTATAAACCACGGTGTGTCTGTGTTTTGGATATTTATAGAATTGTACCCATTTTCTTTTGAATATTTTGGAATATCTCCTCCAGGTTGTTTCTTTTCTTTTTTTTTTTTTTTTCTGTTATCTTTCTTTCTTCTTTTTAGTGATCTCTTTTACTAGTTTTTCTTAAACAAAAGAGGAATTATAACGTGTGCACCTTTCTACCTTCTTTTCTCACAAACTACACAGTGTCTTTTGAGCATTTCCCACAGTTTTTCAAAACCGTGGTTCCAAATGCTGCACGTTGTGCCATCAATGTACTAGAATTTATTTTGTATTTTCCCATTATTGTACATTTTAATATTTACAAATTTTTCTTTCACACATAATGCTGTAGCTAATGACATATAAATAAACATCTGCTTGTATCTCTTCTTATTTTTTAGGTGCTAGTCTCAGAGGTCATTTTCTGGGTTAAAGGGCATTGGCAAAACACCGATTTATAGATTTGGGAGTTCTGGCATATCCAAAATAAAGATTTTTGTTTTTGTTTTTGTTTTGGAGAAAGTACAAAGAAGCTTTCAATACAAAATACATAAAATATACATCAAAAGTCAGTTCCTAAACCTTTTTATCCTTTAGTAAAGGTTTCAAAATCTTGCAATATACTGTCAGATGTAAGGAGTCAGGGGTTGCTGCATTGGTTTAAAAAAAAAAATACGAGAAATACATAGAATCCAGTGTGACAGCGGACCCAGATTTTACTCCAGCTCACTATCTGAGCTGAAGTTAGAGGGCCAGTCCCCACAAAGGTAGAGTGGCCATATATCACAGTCTGCCTTGTCACTCCCACTTCACGTCTGCTGTCCCTAGCATCATCACTGATGCCACCTACCCTCTCCTCCAACTCACATCCATTTTTCCTGTTTGCAACATTAGTGGTCACTCTCAAGAAACATCCTTGATTTTAAGAAGTACATTTTGGTAAGGGGTGGGTCATCGAGGCATGGCGTATGTATCATGAATCTCTCTTTTTTGAGCTTACGATAGATATCACAAATTCATCAGAATTTCTTTGATATAAGCATGTCCCCGGAATTCTCCTCAACACAGTTATAGGGGGACTTAACCTACGGTATGATCAGAACTGGGCCACAAAATGGAGCCCATTTGCCAAGGCATGTAGGTGACACTGTTGATCCTTGACAGGGGACAAGATGTCCTGTGATGGCCAATGCTTAGCCCCAACCGTTTTGAGTGGGCTTTCAGTGAAGAACGGCCTTAGGGCAAGAGGGACCTTCACATGGAGGGAAACCATCATCCCCGGGCAGATTTTGCCTCCCATGTCCTCTTCGGGATTTCTCTCCTCATTGTTCTTCAAGACTCTGGCTCATCCTAGCTGTATTTCTGGATCACACGACTGAAAATCCAAGTGAAGCTCTGACTGTGTAGACCTAAAGGAAAAAAATTAAATGCGTAATTAATTAATTCTGGGTCTGCTTTGAGCCAAGTGATTAGAAGCAACTTTCCATTTTCTTTCATGTTGTTTTTGTGCAGAACCTGCTGATTTCCCCCCCTCTTTTTCTTTCCTTTGTAGGTTTCAAGACAACAGATGAATTGTGAAAGAGAGCAGCTAAGGGTAGGTGCATTTTCCAATAAAATACTTCCTGGTTCTCATTTCTGTATGATAAGCAAAAATTTCCTTGTCTCTCCCAAGACACGGGGTTCTAAATAGCGGGCTTCTTTTTAAGACTGGTAGAGTTGAAAATATTTATCCCAGCTAATTTAGTATTGATTGAGCTGGTAAATACAGTATATCTTCTTTTGAAGTGCCATTATAGTAGATATGGATTTTTTGATTTAGATTCAGCAATAAATACTTCTCTTCTGGAATTTGTTTGACATCATTGTACTCTTTTTATGTACAACACGAGGTCTGAGTAATAACAAAGGTCAAAAGGATGTCTTGCTGCCTTCTTAATGTGAATACCAGGCTGTTTGCTGAGTGGCTAAAATGCTCTCTTGCTGTTAACCGGGATAGGTGAGCCACGAATATGTCAAGGGCATTTTCTAGGAGAATTCGAGTCCTCCGTAGATCTTCTAGTTTTAGTGGCATTTGTGTATGTAGAAGAAAGAGACAGAATTTTAATCCTCATATGCTATTTACCTTCTTAAAAATGAAGCTTTCTCAGTGCTCACGAGTTAGGGATAATAAGTGTTCCCCAGATGAGGGGAGGGTCGTTTGCTTATAAAGACAGCTGGTTGAACTTGTTCTCCTCATGGGATCATGGTTGATATCCTTCTTGGCGTCGATATGGTATTTTAAGAAACATCAGGATTTTCTCCACCCCCTCCCCCATTGTGTTTTGTTTTGTTTTTAAATGCACTCCTGTTTTGGATGGATGGCTTTGAAATCATAATTAGCCCCGTTTTAATGTCGCTGATGGAAGTTGGCAATTTTAACTGGACAGTGTGCCTTATCATCGTGTTTCCATATTAAAAAAAATACTGGAGGAATACACTGCTTTTGAAAGCATCACAGTGAGGTTTGGGGTTGAGGGACCATTGTGCTTGAAGGGATCTAATGCATCGGAATAATTTATTAAACCAGTCTAATGTCATTTATACACAGCCTTGTAACTTTTCAGAGCATTTACTTAATGCCGGTCTCAAGATGACAATGATTTGTAGAGTTCTTTCCATTTTACAGTTGCTGTTGGCATCAGGTTTGTTAAATCCTCGTGTAAAACAGAGTCTGGTTGCATGGAACTGAGGAAGTGAGTCGTGGATGTCTTCTTTTATGCATATTTATTTTATGTGGCCTCTCTGTTAACCTCTCATCTATACCCACTTCATTCCTAAGTACCTGTGCCTACATTAGCTGTGACTCCTTCGTGAAATAGCCTTCAAGATGTTTTAAGCTTTCCTGAGCTCTCTTATTGCTTTTTCCCTGCAGTCTGAATTACTGGTTCATCCTGGTAAATAATGTATTGCAACTTCAGATTTCTCTTCCTGTTTGGATGAGGACGATGGCCAGAACTAGGTCAGAGCTAGATAAAGAGGAATGCAAGCTTTTGTCTCCAGGATCCCTGATAAATTCCTCAGAATTAAGATAATCCTGAAATCTCTATTGCAAATGAGACTCGCTTGGCAAATGCGGGGCTCCCGAGGTAATGGAGCGCTTGTGCGCAGTTTGAGGGGTTTATTATTTTGCATTGATGAGGACATTGTCAACAGGGGTGTGGTTTACGAACAAGAATGGTGCCCTCCCCTCTCTGTTGAATAAATTCAAGCAGGTTTGATACAATGGGTCATATAGTTCAGTCCCCGTGTGGCTCCAATAGCCCCATATAAAATTATCTCTAATACCATGAATTGGTGCTTTGTTTGTCGTTGCTATTACAGTTTTTGTTTTTATATCTTCAACTAATTTATGTTGTGAATCAATAGAAAACACATTTCAATTGATGGAATGCACATTTCTGTGGTTTAAAATTTAAATGATACCACAGGGAATGCAGTGAAGACTTCCTTTCTGGTTTGAATCTTAGGCATGCAGTCCCTTCCTGGAAGTCGTCCAGTTTTCCTGTGCACTCTGGCCTTCCACATCTGCGGGTATTTACTCTGTCTCTGCCTTGTCATTCAATCCTAGCTGTGTACTCAGCCCCTCTACTACCTGAAAAGAGAACTTTCTTGATTAAGGTGATGGCATTATTTTGGGGATGGGGGTCCTTGGAAGAAATGTGGTTCTGATTTGAAATGCTAATACTTGTCCTTCTCAATGAAATGCAGTTTCCTTAATCTCAGTTTTCTCTTCTTAGAAAGAGAGCCAGTGGGAGAAAAACAGTTACCTGTTTAGTTACCATCACCATTTCAGAGTGTCTGCCTGCCAGCTACACTTTCAAAAGTGTGTTTTAAACACAGCAATCAAGCTGCGTTTCCAGATTTGCTGTACAAGATGACCAGACCGTGGGCATGTGGTCAAGTTCATATTTCTTCATTAGTTCATTCTGTTATGTTGTCAGAATTCAGGGATGCAAGCAGGTAATTGTAAAATGCATCCCTTTTTCTTGGCCTCCTGGAAACAGCAGCTAATGCAGAAAGGTACAGCTGCTCTTTCTGTTTTGTTTGTGTGGGCACTGTGTAGGGACTGGCATGTCCCAAACCTGCTCCTCTGCTTTCCTTTCTCTTTCTCACAAATTCTAAATTATTTTCTTTCCAAAATGGACTCCAAGGTACATGTTCTGTAAGATATTATAGATCTGAAACAAATTCTCTGACTTAGGTAATTCTCTAATTAATTTTTTTAAAAGTTGAAGAAAGGCAATTTTTTTTTTTTAGATATCTGCAGGACTTCTCAGAGCCTTTAATATGCAAAAGTGAAGTACAGGAAAGTGGAAATAATATGCAGTGTTTTGTAAAATCATCTGATCACAGAACATTTTTGGATGCAGAATACACTCTGAGAAACACTCCTAAAAATCATATCAGTTTTTAATTTTTTTCCCCACCTAGGATGTCATAGTCTATAAATACAGAAAAGCAATGCATTATTTAAAGTATAAAAACATTTCATCATTTCCCAATGCCAGGGCTGACTCGGTGGACTTCCGGTGTTAGCACAGTTGTTTGGAGTCTCTGGACTTCTCTTGGCCTTTCTCTGCTTCTTCCAAGATGAAGGACAAGCGTCCCTTCCTCCCATGACATTCTCATTGGGAAGTAGGGGACGAGGAGGTTTTTCCTCATAGCTCTTGCATTCAGTTGGAGGAAAACCATTCTGGGAAGCCGCCTCTGTGGATGTTCTCTTTCACTGCATCTGCCAGTCGCTATGCCAGTCACTCCTACTGTCCTGGGATCTCAGTGATTGGCTCTAACAGCCATGAGTCATCCCAGGGGACAGGCCCATTGTCACCTGATTGGAAACAGGATTTGTGGATCTCTTTGGTGGAATTACCCGGCAGAGTCTGCCCCAAAAGGAATTGGCATGGGCCCTGTCTGTCCCTCATGGTGTTGCTTCCTGCCAGCTCCTCCCAGGGCTCCCTTTCATCCCACACACATGGAGCCACATCTAAAGCCTCAGGAAGCGCCCGAACTCTGGCCCATGGAATTTCGTAGATGCTTTCTCTGCCGACTTCTCACGGATCACATCTCCCCATTCTGCCTCTTCTACCCGACTAGGCCCTCCCTTTATATTTTGCCTTACGTTCTTTGGAACGAGCCCAGATGCAGTCTTTATTCATTTCCCCTCAGCATCAGGTTCTGCCGGTGCATTCACGCCAGCACCCAGCTCAGCCCCAGAGATACTGTCCGTGAGCCTCCTGGTCCCTGCTCTTCCCAAGAGAAGAGCCTCATTCTGTTCCTCCTGACCCCTCATCTGCCCTTCTCAGACGGAACTCATGTTCCCAGTGAGCAAACTACAGATCGGAAAACCCGTTTATCCCTCCATCCCACGTTTTGGCTGAACCTTCTTCTGGGCTTGCATTTCAGATTGCCACTGGGTTCTGCTGGGGAGTCGATCCACCAGTGCTCACCATGGGATCTGTGCGTTAAGAGCTCCTGACTCCAGGGGCTGCACTTCCCACCTTGTCCGCGCATCACTGGTGAATGACGCCAACAGGTTGGGTCACACTTGTGGTGCAGGTACCATAATCCAGCCACCAACATTTACTTTTCTGGCATCTGGAATGACGAGTGGAGAGAAAAATAAGGGAGAGAGAAATTATGTGACTTTAGTAGACCTTTGTCTCCCTCAGTGACCTACAAACTGGAAAGACGGTGTGGTCACAGGGTAAGTGAACGAATGCCCACGGTTGTTAGCATTCACATAAAATATCTGGTTACAGAGGGATCTTTTGTGCTATGAGCATCTGACATTGGCTTGGAGACTGTTCAACATGTTTGATAAGAATCCTATGAACCAGGCAAAGGCTTGGCTCCTGCGTGGGTCTGTATCTGTTCACAGACCAAAATCTTTATCAGCAATATGGCAGATGGATACCATGGGGGTCAGCATGGCATGAGGGGTGGTGAGGGGTGGTCAGGAGCTGTAGGGATATTGACTTAGGTTCATATCTCAGATCTGAATCTGCCCTACTTTTTTTTTAAAGCTTCAGTTTCCCTGTGTATAAGATCAGGATTCTTTCTCTCCGGATTGTTGATCAGATGAGATAACTTACGTGAAACAGTTCAGAAAAAATGTATGCCTCTTAATGAGCAATCTTCGCTGTTGTCAATATAGTAGTCTTCCCAATGATTCTCTCATTCCTGTCCTACTAGCAATGCCAGGCAGAGAATACAGATATCCAGAGTATATCCAATCCCAGTCAAACCCCGACATTAAAAACAAACAAACAAAACCCTCAAAGGACAGGTTCCATAGAAGAAAAGTGCCTCTCACTTAGATAAGCAAATAATAAGGAATGATTCAGGTTAGCCCACACAGAAAAGGCATACAAACCAGGCCTCCCGGGGAGCTTAGCATCAGAAAGCTGTCAGAACTCAGTCACTTCTCTCTCCTTCCTCATCTTGATTTCTGCTGGTGGGCCCTCTCTGGAATTTTCTTTTGAGAAAAGGATCTCTCCGTTTTTTAAGCTTATGGCACCTTTCAGCCCCTAAGATATATGCTGTAGGTTCCTGCAAGTTTAGGGGCTGTTAATGCCTCCTGATTATACATTCCTGGAAAAGCCTTCTGATTGGCCCAGTCTAGCTCAGCGGTTCATTCTGGTCCGATTGGAGGTATCTGGAGAAGCAGGACAAATAAACCGCATTGCCCAGGGCCAACTACTGGGGAGACCTGAACATCAAGGAGAAAGTCATCGCCAGCGTAAATATCCCCAAGGAGGTGTGCTGCACCCTCCAAACCTGGCGATCAGTGGCAGGCAGAGGATCCTGGGGAATCGCTGTGTTACACCCAGGGTCCAGCTCAGCATTTTGCAAAGGGCAAGACACCTACCCTCTGTGGGGTCCTCACAGATTTCAGGTGATGACCATCTAGTCAGTAAGAAAAGGGGGAACTACTCAGAAAGTGATTCCTTTCTCACTTCTCTCTCAGTCCTTTTTGTGACAATGAGAAACTCTCAGTTGCAACTACACTGTCTTTGACAAGTCTCTCCCTGGTCCTAAGCCCTGTTTTTAACAGAAAGGGAGTGTGTGCCTCAGGCTTGGAGCCTGCAGCAGCCAAAACATCTATCTAGACTTTAAAAACATTGTTTGCAAAATATAGTGGTTAAGAATGAGGGGCCTGGAGCTAGGCCCTGCTGAGATGAAAATCTAGGCTGTAATTTACTACTTGTGCAGGTTACTGAAATTCTCTGTACCTTGAATGCCTCCTCTGGATAATGGAGATAATTGCCTATTTCATAAGTCTTCTATCTGTGTATGTGTGTGCCCCTGCAAACACAGATTAAAGTTACACATGCAGATGAGGATCTTAGAACATTGTCTCATGTGGAAGAGGTTCTTAATAATTGTTAGATATCAATAGGTTTATTTTCTTCCCATTAACTCTTATTTATGACTGCTGATATTGGTTTTCCAATTACAGTGGCAACACAAAGTTTCCTTGGCAAACACATCTATTTAGGTTAAAAATGAGCTGCTTGAAAGACAGATATTAACGACATAATGTTACACAATGCCTGCAGTTATGACAAAAATTGTGACGTTGGAATGCAAATGACCGAAGTTTTAGAAACATTGAAATTGCAGTGCCAACCTTGTGAAAGATGGTGTCGAGCAGATCTGCATTATCAATATTTAATTTGCCAGTTAGAAGCAAGTTTCTCATTTCTGCTAGATACAAGAGTGATGTGGATTGCAGAATGCAAATTGCTAATGATCATCTTGGCTTAAACCCATTGCCTTCATTCAGGCATCAGATAATGAAACTTCCCGGCTGCCTTGGAAGTGAGCTATCAGCATCAGAGACACCTTTCCCCTTACCTCCCTGCCCCCACCCCCTCCTAAAGTCCGACCCATCCTTAGGGGCTGCTGAAGCAACAGGGAAGGGAACATAACCCCCCCGCCCCAAGGCTTGATGAAACCTCATAGCATTCATGATTTTTAGACGACAAAGCGCCTGCTTCCATTCCGTTACTTATTCAAGAAATATTTTTTGACCGCGAACCTTATGCCAAACACAGTGCTAGGTAGTGGAGATAAACCAAAATCTACACACACCTGTGTTACTGTGCCTTACAGCCTAGCAGAGAAGGTAAGGTTTTGTCAAATAACCATGGCAAAATTGAACATGTGAAACTGACAAATGCCTGAAATGAGGATGTTATATAAAAGCACATGGATAGAAGCAGCTTACCTGATTGACGTCTACTTATCAAACTTCCCAAATTAACACTTCCTGTCCAGTCCCTTTATAAAACATACTGATCCATGCCGATGACATCCTGTGAAGTAGTTGTTTTGTACAATCTTACCTTTCTCTCTGCTCATCGAGGTGTCTGCTTGCCAAGAGTCAGTTGTATTTATTCCCAGACCTGCTTCTGCCAGCTGCACTTGTTATTGTAATTACATTATTTAGTGGAATATTGTGTAAACTGATGAAAAATGAGTGCAGTAAGAAAAAGAGCTGTTTCTATGAAAACTAAGTTAATGCTTTGGAAACATTCTGTGAGAGCAAGCCTCAATAATTACTTTGATTAGCTGTGAGAGGACTGTAAAATGTTAGTGGAAAAAGAACCCTCAGAAATTTGGACAGATTCTGCAGTCAGAATCTTTCCAGCGTGTCTTGAAATGTTTACCTCACTTTAAACAAAACCAGAACTGGGAGTATATTTCAGACTTTTCCTGTAAAGCAAACTTTTCCTGTAAAGGACCAGATAATGGCTACTTGAGGCTTCATGGGCCATATGGTCTCTATTGCAACCATTTAACATTGAATTATAGCATTAAGGCAGGTACAAACACAATGAATAAGTGGGGCTGTCTTCCAATAAAACTTTATTTATAAGAATAAGTGGTGGGCCAGACTTGGCTCCTGGTCCATATTTGGCTGACCCTTCCTGGAGACTATGAAATGTGGATGAGGATTTCTCTGGGACTGATAATGAGAAATTTCAGTCAACAGAAAGCACTCAAAGAAGACACCTCAGATTCACGTCAAAGATCAACAGAGTGAAGCACACTAATATATTTTACATTAAACAAAATATTGAAGAGACCTATGTATCATTTTAAAAGTGATTTCTTGTTTTAATAGGCTTTCAACAAACTACCTATTCCCATCCCAAATGAGATGATTCTGAAGTATGGATAACTGACCCAGGGCTTGAAATATAAAGTAAAGTAGACTTATTTTTATGTGCCAACCCTAATGGCTCAAATCCCCAAATCCCCTCAGTCTAGAATGGAAGAATAAATTTATCCTTTTTCCCAGGATCCCTCAACAAATAATTTCGGTAACTCCCCAGTGAGGGTAACCTTTTCCACAAGTACATTCTGGTGCCCGTCCTCTGCACACTGTTGTTCAGCTGCTTCAGAATACTCTCTTTTCCAAACAAATGTCTAGTAACTTGCGCGTCTGGATTATTTTGTCTTCAGAACGAGTTCTCTGGAAGCATGAACGTTGTCCTCCATATTAACATCCCAAGTACTCAGCTAAAGTCAGACTTCAGTGATGAGCAAAGATTTGCTGAATGCTCAGGGGGTAACAGAAGTCTAGTATGCATAGAGACTTGGAAAGGGGGACCCTCAGGGTACTTAGATCCCCACCATCAGTGAGTGGCCCTACCCAGTTTCTTAGAAGTTCCCCACATATGTCCATGTGTGTGCACACACATGAAAAAAACCTAATCAATACTTTCTCTAATCTTACGTAAGTAATGGTCTCGTTTTAGTGATTTTCTCCCACCAAAGGGAGTTTATCCCAAAGCAGACTCTCTGCTTGTAAAAATTGCAGAAACTCAGAGCACTACAAGAATCTCTAGCAGTAGCTCACCTACTAAATGAAAAAGTTATAAATGCTTAAGTTTTTAAAAGATGCACTGTCTTCACAAGACCTTGCATCCCACACTCTTCCTTACAGATCTCCCATGCTCCCCAGTATATGCAAGGTCTTTAATTGATAAGCATGAAGGGGAATGGATCACGAAGTCAGCCAACTAGTGACAGATTTCGAATTCCCCAGCCATGCTGTGAGACATGGGTAAATAAGGAAGTTTGCAGGTGACCACCCCCCTGTGTCTTTGGTGAAAAATCCTATAATTCACATGCATGTTGAATATCTGCCCTCATTTGAGTCCCCCCGCCCCCAGGCATTTCGGCATGTTCTTTGGGGAAGACTCCAAAGTTATCACATTTAGGACACTTGGTCTAATATTCATTCTCTTTAATTTTAGCCCATTATTCCTAGTTATCATCCCCTTTCCAGGGCAAATCTGCCCCATTTCTTGCTTCATCATTAAATCGGTATCAAACAGCTTCAAGCAAACTTGCTAATAATGCTGACATTTCAATTTGTCATAGCCGCTCCTCATTCCTATGACTGATGCCTCAGCGAGGGCTTGCCTTGCTCCTCTGCTCTTCTGAGATCTAAATATCATTACAGGAAAAATAAGATACCCTTGGTAGGGAAGGGGAATGGACCAAGAAGCAGATAAATAAGTCTTCTGTAGTTTCTTTTACTTGGGGGCAGAAGAAGGTAAGTTTGACTGAGACAGCAATATCTCTCCCAACTTTGTTCAGCCTGCGAGGGAACCAGCATGTTGGCTGTGCACACATGCAGGTAAATAGTACGTGCAATGGGCATGTGTTTGTCTGTTGTCAGAGTCAGCAAACATTCCTACCCCTAGGTTGCCAGTGCTCCATTGTCCTTCTGGGGTTAATTTTCTTTGCTCATCTGTTCAGTTTTGGAGACGCAAGGAATCAAGCCAAGGTCTACAGATATCGCGAATGCAGGCCAATTGGATTCTCTCTCCTATGACTTTGTATGTTCTCTTAGTCCATTTGGGGTGCTCTAACAAAACACCACAGACTGGGAGGCTTATAAACAATGGAACTTCCTTCTCATGGTCCTGGAGGCTGGAAGTCCAAGATCAGGGTGCCAGTGCGGTCAGGCGAGGGCCCTCTTCTGGGTCACAGACTCCTGGCTGTGTCCTCACATGGTGGGATGGGTGAGGGGCTCTGTGTAGTCTCTCTCGTAAGGGCACTAACCCCATTCATGGGGGCTCCACCCTCATGACCTAATCACCACCAAAGGCCCCACTTGTTAATATCATCACAGTGAGTATTAGGGTTTCACTATATAAATGGAGGTAGCAGATGTTAAGTGGAGTGACACACAGTAGACAAACAGATACAGTAGAAAGCTGGAGTTGATTCATTTCACCGGTGATGTCGGTGAGGTCCTGGTGAGACTGGGGGAGGCAGTAATTCCTTGGGCAGGACCTCTGATCCACACTGACTCCTCTGTTTATCGTGTAAGCCTGGCTACCCACCCCTCCCTTGGGTTATTTCATAGCCTTTGAGTGATCTCTTTTTCTGCTGATGTTAGTCAGAGCCCATTCCTTTTGCCTGTGATCAAAGAACCCTTACCGATACGCTGGGGAAATACACTAAACTTGGGAGAACTGCAGAGCCAAGCGTTTGGTTAACGGCTTGCTAAAAGCCAACTCTAGTATCATTTCCCAGAATACTCCCCTGGTCGCCTTTGTGGGTTGGCACCACCATTTTAGTACTGGCAGAGCAAAGCAAAGAAACTATAGGTTTATGCCACACACAGAGCTAGCTGTTTTACCAACATCTGCTCATTTCCTCGAGTCCTTATGAGCCTGGGAGGCATGGGGAATGAGACTTATGTTTCAGGGTAATCGTAGCCCTTTCCTTCTCTGCACAAGTCAGAAGGTCTGCTTTCAGTCAGTCAGATCCTTACAAACAAAGGAGGGTCAAAATGAGATGATCACACATCAGTTAGTTAATGCTTCTCAAAGGAATCTCCAAAGGCCACCTGTAGTCTTTATAGAAGGTACCATCTCCTCAAACCTAGTCAGTAAAACATTTTGATGTCCTAGACTCACCCTAGAGACACTGAATTATCATGGTTTTATGGCTTAAGATGTGTCTCCCAAACTTCACACACTGAAGTCCTAACTCTCAGTATCTCAGAGTTATTTGGAAATAGGGGCTTTAAAGATGTAAATAAAATAAAATGAGATCTTAAGAGAGGCCATAATCCAGCATGACTGGTGTTTCTATAAGACGAGGAGATCAAGGGACAAACCCACAAAGGGAAGACCATATGAAAACAGGGGAAGATGGCTATCTTCAAGTGAAGAGAAGATGCCTCAGAAGAACCCATCCCTGCTGATACCCTCATCTCAGACTTAAAGCTTCCAGAATTCTGAGAAAATAAATTTCTGTTAGGTAAGAAACGCAGAGAGAATCTATACCAGTCATGGCAAAGGTGGAGTTCATGTGTCCACACTTAGCCATCCCCATCTTTTGAGACTGGCCCATCAACTGATCAAGGGCTCCTTTCCATTCGACCCAGAGAGTGACCTTGTAAACTTAAACAGAGCTTTTCTAGGTAGCCACAATGAGCAGATCAGAGCTTTTTCTTGTGTTAAAATCTATTTGTATTAGTTTTCTATTGCTGTCCTAAATAAATTGCCATAAAAGTAATTTACACAACACAGATGTATTATTTTGCACTTCTTTAGGTTGGAATTCCAGCATGAGTCTCATTGGGCCAAAGTCAGGGTGCTGTTTAGACTATGTTCTGGAGGCTCTAGGGGGGAATTTATTTCTTTGTTCATTCTGATTATTGGTAGAATTCAATTCTCTATAGTTGTATAACTGAGGTCTCCATTTCCTTCGTGTCCATGAGCCAAAGGACATTTCCAGCTTCTGGAGCCTGCCATGTTACTTAGCTCATAGCCCTTTCCTCCATCTTCAAAGCCAACTATGGCAGAGTAAGTCCTTCTCATGGCTTGAATCTCTCCTGCCTCTTCTTCTATTGTATCTCTCTGACTGATCCCTGTTATGCTTTTAAGGATTCATGTGATTATACTGGGTCCATCCAGATAATCCAGGATTATCTCCCTATCTTAAGGCCCATAATCTTAATGCCATCTGCAAAATCCCATTTGCCATGTAACATAACATCCTTAAGTCTAACACCAGTAAGCAAAGATCATGTAGTCCAAAATCCCGTTACACTATTTTTATATACCATCCCTACTCTACTTTACTCTGTGATCTGGGATTAGCCACTTCCATTTCCATGCAGAATTTCTAAAGTGAGAGGCCAGAGCAACCAGAACCACCATTGAAGGCCACCCAAGATAGCCTGTGGCACACCCATGCCTACCTCTTGAGCTTCTTCTTCCACATTTCCTATTGGCATTTGGTTCTTTCCTACTTAAGTCCGGGAGTGACAAATGAAGTACTACAGGAATGTCTGTTTTTAAGAGCACTGGCCCTTTGATATTTTTTATTATTTACTTATTCCATTGATTTCTTTTTTTTTTTTTATGGTTTTGTTTTTTTATTTATTTGACAGACAGAGATCACAAGTAGGCAGAGAGGCAGGTAGAGAGAGAGGAGGAAGCAGACTCCCTGCTGAGCAGAGAGCCTGATGTGGGGCTCGATGCCAAGACCCCGGGACCACGACCCAAGCTGAAGACAGAGGTCCGAACCCACTGAGCCACCCAGGTGCCCCTCTTCTGTTGATTTCTACTCACAAATTATATAAAGTAGGTAAAGAAAATGCAAATAATTGAACAATAATCACTTATGGGTGTTACCTAAGTGTTGAATGAAACAAATGAATAAATGAGTAAATCAAGGATTCTAAAGACTCCTGGGATGCCTATCACAGGTCCTTTCTGAGCACTGACATTTCTTCTCATCACTCACCTCCATGTGCCAAAGATAGCTTCCTGAAAACGCCGACAAACCTCATTATAGGAGCTGTTTTCATGCACAAGGCAACCCCCAAACTTGGAAGAGGCACTCCACTCAGGAGGGACAGGGATTTGATGGGTTAGTACCCCAACTTCCTCACCCCTAGGGTAGCGTAACTCTGAGATGTATTATTGATCACTGCCTAGAACTCCACAACTATGGGATTAAGTGCTGGTTTCCCATAGCGGTCACTTGCCTGTTAAGATGCCTTTCCTTATTGTCTTTCTTCATTCCACATCTCCCTCACTTATTCCTCTACTGGTGCTTCCTTAGATCATCTCCCAAACACAGTGTTTGCACTTGAATTTTACCCCATTTTGGTGGATCCATACTGCAGGATTACCACCACCATACTGAGCGACACCATAGCTTAATGATTCCATCCAGCAAGTCATTCTGAGTAGTAGATTTCCCATCAGTCTGGCCCTTACATGATCATTCTTTCGCCCCACACCCATCTTTTTCTTCTCTTTTATAATACATCACTCCTGTTCTGGAGGGCAGTCATGGATTATTGAATAGATTTGAAAGGAGCTGCAGCTTGATCTTTCCCTCCTATTGCATTTCCCAAAAGTTGGAAAACTTGTGTTGATCTGACAGGGTAATTGGGGCATTTGATGTTGACAGGACAATGTCTTGCTCACTTGTGAAGAGGCCAGTGCGTTTGCTGCTACGATGTGGACATTTATATTTGCTCCAGAGCAAATTAGAGGTTGCTTTTAAGAGTACAGAAACCTCTAGGTTGCTTTTAAGAGTATAGAAACCTGGGGCACCTGAGTGGCTCAGTGGGTTAAAGCCGCTGCCTTCGGCTCAGGTCATGATCTCAGGGTCCTGGGATTGAGCCCCGCATCGGGCTCTCTGCTCAGCAGGAAGCCTGCTTCCTCCTCTCTCTCTCTCTCTGCCTGCCTCTCTGCCTACTTGTGATTTCTCTGTCAAATAAATAAATAAAATCTTAAAAAAAAAAAAAAGAATATAGAAACCTTCCTGGGTAGAAAGCACAGGGTCGTGATTTCTGAAAGCTGGTCTTCCCACAATACAGCACATGTGTGCACAGATATGCACACTCACAGAGTAATCTTCTGATAACAACTTAGGAATTTAAATATTTTTGGCAATTTTTATAGAGTTATTTTCAGTGGTTGTATACACTTGATCTTGATTGCATATATGGTTTGACGTATTTAAGCCAAAGGCTTTTTTTTATAGATGTCTGAATTAAACATAGGATGCTTTTCAAGATAGCAGAGTTAATGTTTAAGTGGTTTTGATTAACCTGGTTTTGCTTATTTGCACCTAAATATTCCAAAGCAGAGCTATCTCCCTTTGCATAAAGTGATTTGGGAGCACAGCCCTAGGAAACATAATTTTCTAAATAGCCAAGAGCTTCATGCCCAGAATATTTCCCCAAAGATGCCTCAAACTAAAGATTTGAGGTTTAGCCATTTCCACACACCACCGCCCCCCACCTCAGGTCGTGCAGATTGGGAAATCGGTGCCTAACTATATAGACATCCAGTGATTAAGGTCGACAGAAACCAGAGCCAGGAAGATGATGTTTGGTGGGGGAAGGGGAGGGACGTTATCGTGAACCAGTGAGCAGGACTCGGCTCGGAATTTGGAAACCCTTAGTGTGCACAGTTTGCCCAGAGTGGCATGCTGTCGATTTTTTCCTCGGGCAACATTTTCCATTAAGGAAAATGAATTCCTGATAAACAGGATGGTCCTTCATCAGCACATCTTTTCGCCAAGAGTGATAAATGCGAATCTCATCTGGTTTAATATATCATCGGTTCTTTACAAGCAAATCTAAAGCTTCCATCTTGAGAAGTGTTCATTCTTTGGAGTCATAGATGATGTTATTATAAAACTTTGTATTGAGCATCTACTATATACCAGGAAAATAGGTATCTTCTCTTTAAGGCAAAATAAGTATAGCTATCTTGTCTTAAAGGAAAACATCTTGCCTTTAAGAGCTATGCAGTCTGCTAGGTGTGAAATGTAGACAGACGTAGGTAATGATGCAAGGTAGAAGAAAATGCCGTTTGGTAGATAGGAAATGAGATATCATGAGGGCTTAGTCCTTCCTAGCTACAGGTACTGTGAAAGGTCTCTTAAAAAGGAGATTTTTCTCCCTCAACTTTGTAATCTTGTTTGAGCTCTCCAGATCTCAATACCCAAAAGGCTAATGTATTTTTCAATTTAAAAACTACTTAAGCATCTTAACCTCAATATACCTAAATCCATACACATCATCTCTCCCCTTCACGCACACCCATTAGTCTGGTCTTCCTTGCTTGTTCTGTCTCTTTGTAACAGCTCCCATTTCATTTGCTGGGGCCAGAAACCAGGGTGTTACCTGTGACTCCTGCACCTTCTTCACCTCCAGATTTGAGATCTGTCATATCTCTCAAATCTGTCAATTCCTCTTCAAATCCATTCTCGCACATACAGTTGAGGCCACCGTGATCTCTGTTTGTGATTACCCTGAGAACTTTCCAAAATTTTACTTGTTTTCCAGTTCTTGTTTCCTTTCACGGTGGACACGTATCCTGGGTTGCCTGAAACAGTCACAGTTCAACTGTTGTCTTTGTGTAATTATGAATAACACTTACATTCTTTCCAATAAAGTCTCGTTTGGACAATAAATTGTAATTACTCAATATTCCATTCACTCTTCTGGGCCAGGATGACCTTTCAAGACATAGTTAATGCCCCTCATAATTTTTATTTTGTCACCACGCTTATCACCTTCATTACACTTACCCACAATCTGTGATTACCTAGTTTATTTACTTCGTATTTCTTTATGGTCTCCCTCTTCTACCTTCCCCCTTCCTTTATACTAAAATCCACTAGAGCTGGGACAATTTTCATCTTGTTCGTTGCTCTGTTCTCTAATGCCTATAACCATAGAAGAACTAAATAAATGTCTGAAAATACTAGATGAATATTACTTTTTTTTTAAGCACACTGAAAGGAAACAGCATAGGCACCAATGACACAATTTGACCCAACTGATAACCTACATCCCAGAGAGCTGCTCTAGATCTAGATATCAGAATGGATCAGGGGAGCCTTTACTTTCAGCCATAGAACAATTTTTTTTTTCCATAAAAAACTTTACAACTGGCAAAATGTAAAACACAATTTTCGTACATTGGGCACTAGCAAGCATAGAGTTATGATCCTTGAGAGAATGAGAGGTGTGTGAAATGAAAGTGATGCTTCACCCAGCTCTGTGCCTGTGGGAAAAGCCTCACCCGTAGCTGCAAGGAAGTGGAGCCCAAGTGGACAGCAGAAGTTTCGTTGAACTGAAGAGGCAGAGTATAAGAGTTGGGGAAGGTAAGGGGGCTGGAATTTGTGGAGCAGGGCACTGGAGAGGGCTTTTTGTTTTTGTTTTTGTTTTAAAGATTTTATTTATTTATTTGACAGACAGAGATCACAAGTAGGCAGAGAAGCAGGCAGAGAGAGAGAGGAAAAAGCAGGCTCCCTGCTGAGCAGAGAACCCGATGCGGGGCTCGATCCCAGGACTCTGGGATCATGACCTGAACCAAAGGCAGAGGCTTTAACCCACTGAGCCACCCAGGTACCCTGGAGAGGGCTTTGTAGGAGGCACAAGTCTCCATGCCCTGGTACATGCAGGGCCAGGCTGCATGGGTCTTAGTAGAAAGGAAAGACCATGATGTGAGGTCCAGAGGGAGATACTGAATGTTGTGGGCATTCAGTCAAGACTAGAAAGATCACACAATGTCTTAGAGCAGGGATCAGAAGACTACACCTCACAAGTCAAATCTGGCCTGTGGACTGTTTTTGTATAGCTCATGATCTAAGAATATTTTTTTAAAGTTTTTAAAGGGTTAAAAAAAGTAAAACTATGTGACTGAGATCATATGTCACTTTCAAAGCCTAGAAGTTTTATTATCTGGCCCTTTTTAGAAGATGTGAGCCATTCCCTACACCACAGTAAAGCCCATGCTTTAGGACTATGGATATGTCCAAAGTAGACTTGCTATAACCAAGCACAGAAGTTAGCCTGATAGGGTTAATAGCATGTATCAGTTATTTAAGTGCTTCTAGAATAAAAGTCAACTGTCATTTAAGGGAAGAAAACGTAATTCAGAACCACTAAAATCGATCAATTAAATCCCCATCATAAAACAAACAAACAATGTTAGACATGTATAAAAGAAAAAAAAAAAAATGTGAACAGTCATCCAGGGCAGGGATTGGTTAACTACAGCCTGTGGAACAGCCACCTTCTTTTGTAAATCAAGTTTCATTGTAATACAACTATTCTTTCGATTTACATATGGCAAGGGCTAGTTTTCTGTGGCAATGGCAGAGCTGAGTACTTTAGGAAAGACCAAATAGCCCACAAAAACTAAAATATTTATTTTCTGGCCCTTTAAGAAAATGTTTGTTGGTCACTAATTAGAAGAAAAAAATATAGTCACTTGAAAGAGACTACCAAGTGAATCAAATGTTAGAATTTATGGACAAGTTGTTTTAAAAATAACTATTATTACCGTTGAAGAATTTAAAGAAAAAGGTAGACATAATAAACTCATAGATGGGAAATCTCAGTAGTGAAAGGAAAACTTTAAACAATAACTAAATTGAGATTCTAGAAGTGAGACACATATTACCTCAAGTGTAAACAGAAGTTTGTGAAATGCTAAGTAAAGAAATAGGTAAACTTGACAAAAGGATAAAAAAGTGGAACTAAGAAACAGAAGAAAAAAGTATATATTGAAAAAGAATTAAACAAAGCCTCTGAGATGTGTAGGAAATATTGAACATTTAAATATGTATAATTGGTGTTTGAAATGGAGAGGAGACACAGAAAATGAGACAGAAAAATACCTGAAGAAGTAACATCCAAAAAATTGCCAAATTTGGTGGAAACATCAACCCAGAATCCTGAGAGTATATGAAAAAATGAACGGTCTAACTACAAACAAATCTCATGCCAAGGGACATTATAAAGAAACCACTCAAAACCAAGAACCCACAGGGGACATCTGCTTTTGGAAAGAAGATCTCTATTTGTCTATTGTACAACATCTCCTCTCTGGATCTGGGTCTAGGTGACTAAGGCTCACAAAGTCATGCCCCAGGGAAACATTGTACAAACTTCTGCAATTGGAAATGAGGAGAGTAAGGAGGGGCAGAAAGACTCACGGACAGCAGCATCAAGGGGAAGTCAACATGTTAAAGAAAAAAGAGAAAAAAAAGGCAAGGGGACTCTCAAACATGTAGAGGGAGCTTATGGCAAGTTGTGGTAGTCAGGATGTAGTTACTACATTATTGGAAGCAGATCAATAACAGGGCTGCAACTCTGGGCTTGGTCTCACCACAGATAGAGTTGTTCTGCTGGGTAAGTAGTGACGCTGCATTGATAGGGACTAGTGGTTGGGATTGGCTATATAGTGGGAACGGTTTCTAACATAACCTCTCTCCTGGACGTATCAAAAGTAAATGTGCTTCACTGCTTGGTGATGACCAAAATCTTTAAATGCTGACAGTTACTAATTTTAGTTCACACTTTCTTATAGAGCACTGCCAGGTTGCCAGTGAGAACGCTGGTAAAGGGTTATGTGTGGAAAACCTTTGGCAGTTATGTTGCTTTGGGACAATTCTTTAGTATGCATAATGATTGCAAAAAATAGAATAATTGCCAATATTTAGAAATCTGAATGTTTCATACAAATATCCTAATTTGTGACTTCTCTTTAAAAGACCAAAAATTTAGGAGCACCTGGGTGGCTCAGTCAGTTAGGCATCTGCCTTTGGCTCAGGTCATAATCCCAGGGTTCTGGGAGCAAGCCTCCCATTGGGGTTTCTGCTCAGCGGGGAGCCTGCTTCTCCCTCTCCCTCTGCCTGCAGGTCTGCCTACTTGTGCTAGCAAATAAATAAATAAATTCTTGGGGTGCCTGGGTGGCTCAGTGGGTTAAGCCTCTGCCTTTGGTTCAGGTCATGATCTCAGGGTCCTGGGATCGAGCCCTGCATCGGGCTCTCTGCTCAGCAGGGAGCCTTCTTCCCCCTCTCTCTCCTCTGCTTGCCTCTCTGCCTACTTGTGATCTCTGTCTGTCAAATAAATAAATAAAATCTTTAAAAATAAATAAATTAATTAATTAATTCTCATTAAAAAAAGACCAAAAATTTCTTTTAAAAACAAAAATCTAAGAAATTTGGGGCTTATATTCCTACATGGAAACAATAGAAAGTAACTGTTGGGGCATCTCGGTAGCTCAGCCAGTGGACCATGTGACTCTTGATCTCAGGGTGTGAGTTTAAGCCTCATGCTGGGTGTAGTAAAAAATAAAATCTTTAAAAAATAAAATAAAATCTTAAAAAATGAATAACTTGCTTATCTAGATAATGTTCATACTATAGTTTTGCCAGTTGCTATTTATTTTCACATTGTGCTGTTTTCTTCTTTTTTCTTGATCGATAGCTAAGGAAAAAGAAAAACAAATTGCTTTTACTCAACTCTTTGTTTAAAATGGAAAAATAAAAGACCAGGAAGAGTCAGGGCCATGCAGGAATAAATAATATGTAGTATATCAAATTTCTTTGTGGAAATGTAGAATATTTTCATATGTTTCATATGCAAAACCTATGTCACATACTCCTCCAGCCCCACTGAAATGCATCAGCTTTGTGACCCCCTGCAAATATTTGAATTTCTTCAAATGCTTGCAGTAGAAGTAACAACCCAGAGAAGAAATAAACAGTTCTAAACGCCACTTTCTCATTGCCAACCAGGATAATCACTTGTAACAGTTTATACAGAGGATGCGTTCACCGCTTTGAATTCCCATTCCCGTGTCCTAGTCAGCGTGCCCACCTGCATAGCTCTTGTGAGCCCTGGGGATGATGACATAGTTTCCTGCACATCTTTGGTAGTGTCACGTCTCTTGAGACCAGAGAACAGGCTGCTGGTTGTTGCCTTAAACGCTTACATTCTAGCAATTTTCAAACACTGCATTTCTAGAGCAGTTTGGGAGTGTGCACTGCTAGTAGGCGTGGGTGGGAGGGGTGAGCCACTCATCCCTCTGATTTCATGGAATAGGGCCATTCAGTGGATAAGACCCCAGAGGTTTTCCTTGCACAGACTTCTCTTGATGCACCTATAATTTTCTGCCCAGAAATCTCTCCAATGCCCGTGGAGTTTTAGCTCTGGGGAAATTATCCCTCCGAGCTAGCTGCATTGTGGCAGCGCACATAGCACGTTAGTGAGGCTCGTCCTCATTCACGCCGCCCAGAAGGGGAAGTCTTGGCGTTGGAGGGCAAGGTACTGTCAGCTCAGTAGCTTCAAAATATATGGCTGATCCCTGTGTTTAACTGACCGAAGTAAATGCTGTTTTGCGAAACACAATGAGTTTTACATGATGAATTTTCTTAAGGAAGCCGAATGAGAATTTTAGGTTCATGTAGGCAGCAAAGCCCCGGTGCATTTGTTAGCATCGAGGGTGCGTGATCTCAAAGATTAACTAATCTGTGAATAACTGTGCCATTTGTAACATCATAAACACCGACTAATGGGGAGATGGTGCAGTGCAATGCAAATATTTGCAACCTATCATTATATTAGTACAGGATCAAATTTGCGACTAAGTTCCTCAGCAAATATTCAATATCGTGTTTGTGTCTTCTTGTTATAATTCGTATGGTATTAGTAGCATCTTACCATATTAGTGGCGTTAAGATGCTTTTAAAATTATATCTCTTGGGTGGATGGAAATGGAATGTTCTGAGGTTGTGCGAGTATTAGTCATATTAAACTTGCCCTGTTAGCAGCTTTTCCTTGAACTGATACTCAAATGAGGTTTTAATATAAACAAAATGTACTTTTGAAATGCGCTTTCAGCTACAACCAATTTCTCCCAGTCCATTAGCCACTTTGCGTCCCTTGTACGAAACTTGAGATTCTGCTTTTATTGAGGAGCCGAAGTCTTTCCTTAACTCATTAAGTCAAGTCGTGAGAAAGTGAATGCGAGGTCTGTAGTGTTTTCTGGCTTACTCTGGGTCCCATGGCGGTGGCGTTCCCTCCACCCGCCCTAATGCAGGCAGGCATCTTTGAGATTTCCCTGCCAGTACCTTCCTGTACTATTCGACACGCCTTCCCTTTGCCTTGTGGAAGGTTGGTAACTCTGCTGTTCCTGCTTTTCCATCTTCACACTCTTGGGATTTCGACAACCAGAGATTCCTTGCAGAAGAAGGCGGAAGGACTACTGAGCTATCAAAGCCCCCAACGTCCGCTAGACTGGGATTTACGGTGTCCATGAGTCTTTCCAGGAATCACCTTAGGAGATGACCTGACCCAGGCATGGCTTGGCTCTGTGAAATAGCTTTCTCTCCTGTTCGTAACCGACTACATGGACATTCTTATTCAAGGAGCCTCAGAACCCCAGAAAGAGCTAGTTTGTTTGTTTCCTAGGGCCGCCTTAACGAAGTACCTAAAATGTATCACTTAAAACAACAGATACTTGTCCTCTCCCATTTTTGGAGCCAGAAGTCTGAAGTCAAAGTGTCTATAGGACCTTGTTCTCTCTGGCAGCCATAGGGGGAGAATCCTCCCTTGCCTCTTCTAGTTTCTGGGGTATGCCCCCAATTTGGGGTGTTCCTTGGCTTGGAGATGTAACACTCCAGTCAGATGGCCGTCTTCTCTCTGGGTTTCTTCACATCGTTTTCCGTCAGTGTGTCTGTTTCTGTGTCCACATTTCCCCTTTTTATGAGGACACCAGTCATATTGGCTTAGGGTTGACCCTACTAACTCCATTTGAACTTGATTACCTCTGTAAACACTTCCTTTCCAAATAAGGTCACACTCTGAGATGCTGGGCAGAGGACTTTGGTGCATCTTCTTGGGAGACACAGTTCACCCCTTGATCGTTGGAGATTTCCATTCTTGTACGCGACGCCACATGGTTCCTCAGCCACAGTAACGGGAGCCCTGCACGGTCCTCTACTTCGTTTTCATTGGTCTTCGGGGAACACGAGCATTTGCTGGGGAACTCAGCCCTCTGGGTACCAGAGAGCTTCCAGGTCCCTTTCTGGGACCACAGCATGGAGAGGGCAAGGAGTGATCAGAATTCTGAACCATAACGTTGTTTACTTTGTTGATAGCCAGTCCATATAGATGTTGAGAAAGGAGCAAGGAGAAATAAGGGATAGAGATGGGTAGGAATTACGTTATTTGTTTATATGTCCAACATATGTTCACTAAGGGTCCATAATATGTCAGACACTAGAAACAGAGAACTATTAAGACGGCATTCTTGTATTCAAGGAGCACACAGGCTAGCGTGGCGTTATTTTGTCTGCTTTAATGTAAAAATTAGAATAGTAATGATTTTTGTGTTAACATTAACTAATGCAGTTTGCAGAGGCTTACAGCCTGCTGTGTGGCAGACTCATGATCTCATATTCGGTATCTTATTACGTCTCCCCACAATTCCATGATTTGGGGACTGTCTCCCCCATTTTGTCCCCAATGTCCAGCTAAGTTCCCTAAACAAACCCAAGATTGTACCAACGTGGAGGGCCAGATGTAGGATTCGAGCCAGATTCACTGACTGCTCTCAGCGGGGGCTGCCTGTGTTCACCGGCAAAAAGCCTGGTATCACCAGCCCACTCCTACTTCCGGCTCAGCCCTGATGGGGCCAGACACACTGAGGGTTCTTCTCCTAGAGGGAGCATGGGAGGCACTGGGTAGGCACAGTTAGAACAACACACACCCACGTCAGGCAGGAAGATCTGCGTGGGCAGAACTGATTTCTTACTTTGCACCCCCACCTTTCATCATCCAGCACCAGCCCCAGGCACAGGAGACACTCAGCAACTCAGAGTCCTTCCTTGTCAAAGTCAGGTTGTAAATTCTTGGAGAATATACAGGAGGTGTCACATCTGTTTCTCTCCCTCTGTAGAAAGAAAAATAAAATGCCACAGTGAATAAGGACCTCATAAAGGCTTTTGCATTATGACGGAGAGAGAACCAGGATGAGAGAGAAAAATAAACATGGTCCAGTTTGGCAGAAGGGAGACTTCTGGGGGGCTTGGTATGTTCAGACTCTTGATCTGGGCGGTAGTTGTATGGAGGGCTGTGGGGTGTGTGTGTGTGTGTGTGTGAGGCTGTGCACTTAAGATTAGCACACTTTATGGGATGGAGTTAGTGTTCTTTATGGTGGTTGGCAAGGGGCTCCGGGGATAGGGTGATGGGGAAATACTGTTTCATGGGTACAAAATTTCAGTTTGGCAAGATGAACAAGTTCTGTGGTTGGACGGAGATGATATTTGCTCAACAGTGTGAACGCACTTAACACTGCTGAACTGTACACTTAAGGTTGTTAAAGTACAGATTTAATATTATGTATATTCTGCTCCAGTTAAAACACACAGTGTACTCTATCAGTGCATCAAAAAGTAAAGAAGATATAATACATGTTCCATTTCCATTTCATTCTGGAGACCACTAGAACGGTAGCATTGATCTCTGATAATTTCATGCAGGCTGGACAAGCAGTTGCAGAGGTCCTCGCTCCAATATCTCGGCAGCTTGTTGAACATGGGTATAAATAGATTATTCCCCGCCAATGCCTTGCCCATCCTCCTGTAGCTTCTTCTGACGCTCAAGTCCTCGTAATGAGTAACCTGTCTTTATCCCAGCAGAACTGCTTTCGCTATGATTTCAATGCCAGAGAAATGACTGTTTGTATTGAACAAATTTAACAGAGCTGTAGTCCCTAGGAAATGTGTGTTTTTCTCCTTCATGTTTGTTATAAAGTTTGCAGATCATTGTCTCTCTGGTTACTTAAGCTCTCCGGCCAACTCCGAGATTCCTCTGTGATTTGCTGTTTCAATGTCCTCTTACCCTGGTCCCTGTTCTCTCGGGGGTGCACTCACTACTTGATCTTGTCCAGCTGCATGTCAACATGTTGGAATTGGCCGCCACGTGAACCATTTGGGTTAGGATACGCTCATCACACCATGGAGTTCATCCCTCCCCTTCCCCACCCGCTCCAGCCCACCAGGCTTAGTGCAACCAACTCCTGACTGGCCTTCCCCCTCTCACTGGGTCCCAGGGCCACAATCCATTGTCAGCAGCCAGGAGACATTGGTTTGAAGTCACTTTCTGTCTGAATTCCCTTGGTGGCTTCTCTTTGCTCTTGGCACCACACCCAGACTCCGCCCCGGGATGACTAAGGCTCAGCTCTATGCTGCTCCCCGCCTTGCCAGAGTCTCCGGCTCTAGCCACAGTGGCCCTATTCAGAGACAGAACGTGGGTACATTTTCCACTCTTTTGCCACAGTTTGTATCCGAAACCTTGGCCAGGGTAACGTTGGCTGTTCCTCAGGGGGAAGGCAGAGGAGGATGTGCCTGGCTTTAGAGAAATTAATTTCCAGTGCTGGAAAAATAAAAGCTCTCATTCCTCACTAATTACGAGAACAGAAGTAGCAACCGTTTTTATAAGAAGGGCAATGCATATGCACTTATTAATTAATTTGTTCATTGATTCGGTGCATATTGAGCCCTTTACTACACCCATGTTCTGTATCTCCAGTGAGGAGTTAGGTAATTAAGTGATGGCTTTATTATGGTTCATATTTCCTAATAATTATATATGTTAAATATTTCACAGTAAATACATTTTAAAAATCGTACTGGTGATCTTGGGTTAATTAATGGGGATGATTTGAGTAATTACCTGCCTGGAGATTGTACGAATAGGACTGTCCTTACTGATTAACCTGTGTGTCATCATCTTTCTGCTGAAGTCAGTCTTTTTGGTGGCCTAAAATAGTCCTTGAGGGCACTAGAGTTTAGGATAATGTAGTAAGCATTACTGGAACTTCCACTGATGGGGAAGCATCTGCTTTTGCGTCTGTGGCCATAGAGATCAGGCTTGGATATGGACAACCATGTGTTTTTAAGGGGAAGAAGAAATGATTGGATTCTTCCTAAGCTTTTGGTGTGTGGTGAATGGCGGTGGTGGTTATATGTCTCTGTGGTGGGATGCCGAAGGTCCTTTCTGGAAGCCATCGCCTGGTGTACCAGTGCTCTGTGGATTTTGTGGAACATCATCCTTGTGGTTGGATACTGTAGCTTTTACAACATTGAGAACTTCTAGCTCAGAATTGATCTACCTACTCAGGTCTTCCATTCTTGCAGAACATAGTGTCAAGCGAGGGTACCGTAAAACCATATTAACTAAAGGTCCCAGCACTGATTACGTCGGGTTTCTCAAGTCATTTTTCACATTCAGCTTAGTGTTTAGTAGCTCAGGTTTTTAACGAAAAATTTCTTTCACAAAATGGAAAGTCCAGTGCTGATTGTGCTGTATCATCTACTGTGCCACAACAGTATTTGATCTCTCTAGCAAATTAGAAGACACTTACATACACAGAGAGGTCACCAGCAGCTTAATCAGTGTTGGTTTTAGGCCATTGCTTTGCAATTGCTTAATTTTGATGTCTAGCTGATAATTGATAACTGGATTGATTATTTAAAAATAATTCCCGTTGGAGCATGACAATGAGGAGCTTGAAATGTATCCACTGTGAAAGCGGCTCCTGGCCTACCAGCCAGGTTGCAAATGGGGGAAAATTGGTTTTGAATTGAATATCTGAGTGTGTTTACTTTGTTATTAAAATGATTTAAAATGGAAGTTTTGGGGGTGGCAGTAAATAGAAAATGTCAGTCTGCTCATTTCAAGGAACAAGGTTTGAGGAATTGATTGAATAATCAATTTGGTTATGAGCAGAATTTCAAACATAGAAATAATTTGCTGACACCCCCCGAGGGGGCAGCCCACTGAATGTTCCATTCCGTCTGTTTAACCTCTGGACTCCAGAGGAGAAGAATTGTAACACCTCCCAACCTTGATTTATGGGAAACAGCTGTCTCCTGCATGTGTCACCGTGATAAAATGTTTCACCATCTTGGGTGAATCTCATTCCTTGCGGAGGGGCCACATGTTCAAGCAGGTGGGAGCATGAATGGGTGCACGCTGAGAAGAGGGAGAGAAAACCTAATCAGGGGAGTCCTCTATGCTATCAGAAGCTGAAGATTAAATGTAAGAAAAAAAAAGAAATACAAACACCTCAAGAAATAATAGGTACCAATCTCCCGATTTACTATAGGCTACCAATTCTAGACTGTGTAACTACTTCTGCATGGCCAGACATATTTCCTGATTACCTTTCTCTGAACTTGTATGATAAATCAGTTCATTAACTAAGATAGGCAATAAATAACTTATTTCATTGTTTATTTTGAATCAGCCTAATTTTAAGTCTAGTCTCCTATCCTATCTCCGTCAGGCAAAGTATTCACTCTCAACCATCTCATAGTCCTCCCTTTTCCTAGGCATGTGCAAAGGTCTGGGAAGTACAGGCGGCCCTACCAAGAAGGCACTGGGAATGGGTCATGGATCACCATTAGGTGTAGTGGTTTCCACAGCGACACCAGCTATCCAATGCCCGTGGTTTCTTTTGCTTGGTGTTTTCTCAGTTATTTCTCTATCAATCTGATCAGTGTGGCTCCGGAGTGAAGCTAGAAACCCCTGGCCCTTGGTGTCCAGCCTGCCTGGGAGCACCATGCTTCCACCTTGTTCTCAAGATGTAGAGATGTCTGCTTTGTTCGCCAACTTTAGAGCTCCTTCTCCCCACCCAGTTGTCTCTCCAAGGCACTCTTCTCTCTCCTACTCACCATTCAGGTCTCCTGCTCTGACACCTCCCATGGGCTTCTGATCCCAAGGTCATTCACATACCCACAAAATTTAGACAAGTGAGTGAATGAGGCAGAGCTGGTATCATACAATCAAGACCTGTGGGGACTGTGTGACTAGGAGGGCATAATTCAAGTTTAAAGATGATCAGATACAACTAAATAAAACACAATGTGTAAGGTCAAATGGGTCACTTAAATTATTACTTGACTTGGACTTAACTAATGGGAAGAAAAAAAATACTACTTTTATGTCTTTGCATTGCCTTGTCCCATGAAATGGAGTTGGGGTCAGTGATGGTAGAGGGAAGACGGGGGGAAAAATATGGAAGAAAAACATATGAAGACTTGAACAAATTATCCTGTTGTGTACACCTTCAAGAGGAAAAAGATAGTGTGAATTTGCATAATCAACTAACCTCTTACATGAAGAGACTGATTGTTTCCTATAGCAGATTTCAGTGGAACCAGCTGTAGAAATTTGAGCTCCATGCAATGGCTAACTAACTGACTTCAGTGCCCATGTGAGAAAGTGAGGGCGTTTTGGAGGTGATGATAGATGTTTGCAAGTCGAGGTTCAAGGACTGGAGCCCACCAGGTCTCTGGAGCTTACTCACCCTAAGTGAAATGAGGTTTCTACCAATGTAGTAGGACAGAGAGGTGCCCTGTAACTCTCATTGTGGAAAATGAGCATAGAGTGAGTATAAAATATACACACACCATGATCTAGTCCTTCTCTCTCCTTCTCCCTCCCTCTTTTTCACTTTCTCCTATCTATCATCTATCTATCTTATCTATCTATCTATCTATCTATCTATATCTTTTCTCAATAATGTACCAATCTCTTAATTCAGATTAGGGAACATTCAAGATAATGTAAGTATTAGATTTCATTGTAAACATTCTATATCAAGTCCATATCTGAAATGGAGGGTGTGTCTGTGTTTGTGTGTGCATGCACGCTTATATCCCAGATCAGATCAAGAGGCATTTATGAACTTAGGTGCTTCCAAGGCCAGGCCCATAAGGAAAAACAGCAAACCCACTTGCCCAGTCAGTCACATCTGATCTCAAGGACACTTGGGAGCGGTGTCGATTGCAGAGAACGCATCACGAGCCCATCGTCGTCTCTGTGAAAATGTCACTCTTAACGTTGCTGGATCACATCTAATATTTCCCAAAAAAACTGCACTCCCAGCTTTTCATTAGAAATCTGGTTTTTAAATATAGGCAAATATTTATGGAAAATGCGACCCTAAAAAATGTATTGATTCAACAAAATGCATCTTCAGGCTATTTGCTGTCTACAGATCTGAAACATCTGCATCACACACTCACCACCTCTGCATTCCAAGTACGTACACAGAGATTGATACAGAGCAGGTGTTCAGTAGAATGTCTGTGGAATCAATAAATGAACACATGCATGTAAATATTTAAAGATATTTTCCCCCCAAGTTTTCCTATCAGGGAGGACACGTTTCTGTCCTCTGTGCAAATCTAGAATTAGTGGAGATCATGCATAGAGGTGTTCTCCATCATCAAAAATACTAAGGAAGATGGATCCCCTATTTTTCTTAACAAAGTGTGTCTGGTACTTCTCCTGAGTAGAGTGACCAGCTCTTCTGGTTTGCCTGGGGCTGCCCTTTTTTAGCACTGAAAGATCGGTATCTCAGGAGGTCCCCTGCCAACCAGAACAGCTGCCCACTCTCCTGTCCATCCCGATGGAGATTTTACTAGTCGGTGGCTGTGTGGTTATTTTCTTGCCACTCGCAGGTAACCAGCTCCGGGGATCTCTTCGTTACTGTTGGCTTAATGGCATGGTTTGGCATTGCTTCTCCCCAAACTGCTTGGCCATTATACATCTTACTGCGACTACCTATGGGCTATTTTAACAGGTGCCTTGCCACCTGCCTGGTGCTGCAGACGAATCCACAATTTAGCTAATGCATTTTAATTATTTAGGTGACATTTTGCCTTGTGCAGTTTTAGAAATCAACCAGGGGCTCAGTTAGGCAGTTTCTCTGTGTGATATGTAAATAGATAACCAATGGTCAACTCTCAGAGTCCAGCAAGAGATCATTTTTCCCCTTCTCCCCTAAAGTAAGAGATGTGTTTTAATATTAATTCCTCCTTTATCCATATATCAATAATTGAGCACTGCATCAATTAATATGCCGGGCAAATTGCATTCCCCATCCTCTTGCTCATGATGTATTTCAGTAATGGAGATAATTTTCAAGATAAAGTATACAATTTAAAATGGATTAAAAAGAACAACTAATAAAGGAGAATTGATTCAGGGAAGAAAAAAAAATTTGGATAATTTCAGGAAATCTTAACTGTACATCCAAGCCTGTGGATTTTTGTAGGGAGAGCCTGTCGAAATGATCAAGTTTTATGCACACTGCAAAATTGCCCAGGTCTGCAATTGCAAAGGATCATGGAGAAGGAAGAAAAAATACACACACACACACACACACACAGACCCCCAAATCTGGTCTCCTAATGAGGGCATATGTATAATCTCCAAATCTCCATCTGTAGGTTAGGAAGGTTAGCAAGTGTTTTTGAGGCTTTCCATTTGCTGCGTTTAGTTGTGGGGTCTGGTTTTGTTTTTCATTTGCCGAATTGGCACAGAAGCCTCAGTGCCCACCCCCCCCACAACCATCCACCTCCTGCCCCCCTGTCCCCAACCCCTTTTCTTCCCAGCCCCCAGTGCACACCCGGGCTGAGAGCCTGCAGGGGGAGGCAGTGGCGGCCCCAGCACCAGGATGGACAGCAGCAGCTGCAGCAGGCGGCAGGCAGCCGGGGAGCCCGCAATGACACGGCCGGGTCGGTAGATGGCTGTAGACAAGTGTGCTGAGCCCTGTGGTATAAACAGCAATGAGTCTGGGGAGGCCTTGACCGGACTGGATGCTGCTTTTATCTGAAGTACATTTAAAGAGATAAAGGGGAAGCCGGTTGCTGCACATGTTCCTTTCACTGCGGCTGGAGCTTTACTTTGAGTTTCAAAAAAAAAAAAGAGAGAGAGAGAGAGAGAATTCTCAGATGCCGGCCTCCCAGAGTCACCGGCTCTGTGCAGACGCGCTTGCCTCGAGAGGACCGGCCGCCTTCCTGTAAATTCCACCAGTGGGGACTTCCGTGAACCTCCCACCGGCCGCCAGGAAATGGTGTAGTGCCCGCCTGTCCGCGATCACACCGTCGCCACTCTCACTCACACTCAAGTAGCACCAGGCTCTGTTCTCGACACCGGTGCTGGCTGCCTGGAGTGTCCGGATTCGCTCATTAAGCAGCCACACCAAGAATTTGTTACCTAAGCAGCCTTGACAGGAAAGAGAGGAAAGGCAAGAGTTAGGAAGGAAAAAAGGGAGAGAGGGAGAGAGAGGGGGAGAGAGAGAGAGAGAGGGAGAGACTGAGAGAGAGAGAGAGAGAGAGGGAGAGAGAGAGGCAGCCTGAAGCAAGTCACATCACACAGTGCCACTGAAGGAATGCTGTCCTCATAAACTCATAAACAAGCACACCAAACCTTGTGTAAGGAAAGAAGAGGGGCTCTGAGGACTTGACAGGAAAAAGGCAAGATTTTCTACCCACTGGTTTCAGTTTTTCTTCCAGATACTCTTGGTGAAGTAAGGAGACTTCTGTTTGCTGACAGAGAGCCCTTGATTTCTCTTTCAAGATGATGATGTATTTGTGGGTAGGTAGTCTCTCTCTCTCTCTCTCTCTCTCTTCCTCTCTCTCTCTCTCTCTCTCTCCCCCTCTCTCTCCCTCTCTTTTCTCTCTTTCTGTCTGATTAATAAATTGACTTCGGGGATAAAGATTGCAGCCCAGAGTAATCGCATTCTGTGTGAGGTGATTATACTGTGACAGAATCCTCTCCCAGTGCTCTAGTACATGCGCTCGCATTTCCAGTGGGAGTTTAGGCAAGACCTGGTTCATTAGCATGAAGCTGCAATTTTATTTTCTGTTGCAAAAAAGGAAACAACAAGAAAAAAAAATGGGTGTGGGGGGGGAATGCATGGCTTTCTCTTTTCTTGAAACACTGCGATGGTGAATTCAGGGAGGGGGAAGAAAAAGAGAGAAAGAAAGAAAAGAAAGAAAAGGTCTGGAAGAGCCGGTGCAAGCATATGAAGCAAATGCTGCATCACGTGTAGGTGTGTGGGATTTTATTTAATTACCAAGAAGGAGCTGCTCTGAGTCGGGGCGGGTTTTTTTGTTTGTTTGTTTGTTTTGTCCTGTTTTGTATTGTTTTCTCTCACAAGTGACTACTTACCTGTCATTTCGGGGCCGCGTGTCGTAGATGAGTGCAGCGTGTTGTGTTTGCCTTAGCCAGGTGTGTGTTGCGATGTGTGTATTGTACAAAATTGTTTTTTTAAAAAGGTGGATTTCCCTGTATTTGTCTAGGCTTGCTGAGAGGCTCCTTGTCACCATTTGTGTGTGTGTGTGTGTGTGTGTGTGTGTGTGTGTGTTTCAGGAGATGGCATTCACATACAAACATTGACGTGGAAACCAGTAGTTATGAATTACAATTTTTACTGTTGAAGCAATTTAGAAAAATAGCAACCTGGCACAGAAAAGCTCAGAAAAATTCCTTAATCATGTTTTGGGGACAAATACACGTCCTGGTTTAGTTTGGCCACCGAAGGACTGTGTGCTATTATCAGCAGAGGAACCAATCTCCTGTGCGCGACGGGTGTCCCCCTCTTCCATGGGAGGGAGGCATGTGCCACGTCAAACTCTATCTTTTCCATCAGCATCATCATCAAGCTGGTTTCTGCTGTTCAGCATACTTAGAAAAATCCCTTTTTATTCTCCTCCTCCAATTACTTTTCTAGCTCAACTCAGATCCAAGAACTTGCCTTTGCTGGAAGAAGAAAGCCTCTCTGTCGACTTCTTTGTTAATCAAGTCGTTCTGTGACCTCTGCTGGTGTCTCAGTCTGCCTCCCCCTCAGTGAGCTTTGTGATTTCTACTTTTTTTTTTTTTCCCCTCCCCTCTTCCCTCCTCTTTTCTTGTGGACAATTTCCTTTGTAGTGACTTTAGCTTCATTTCCACCTGGTTTATTTTGGCACAATGCAATACAATGGCTTCTGCCAGTTGGGGACAGACTGTCTCTATTATCATGTTGTTTTCATTTTAGGGCAAGTTTCCTCTTCAAACTTGCCTGTCCCAAAAGACGAGTTTACAAAACTACTGAATAGCACAGACTTCGCGTGAATGTAACAGAGATCGTTTTACCTAAAGACACCAGAATTCTCTTACCCTTTAATTGGGACAGCAGAGGCTGAAACGATTAAAATTTCAAATGTTTACAAAATGTTGATTTTTTTTTTTTTTAAGCACTAGGAAAATGTGTCACCTGAGATCATCATATCAGTTATTAAAGAAATTAGTATTCTGGTATTTCAGGAAAAGGAGTCTATTTTGGTTTTTGTTTTGTGGGTGGATTCTGGCTAGTTGTAAACAAATTTCCGTTCCACTGTGGTGAGTAATGGTTTGCTGGTCACACTTTTTCTCTGAGTTGCTAAGTGGTGGTGTTGATTCTATTTATTAAGTTTGGTGGCTCACATGCACATGTCTGCAGTCCCACGCAGGGGAAGAAGCATTGCCAGCCTGGGCCCTCTCCTAGGTCCTAAAACCTGGCTAACCCGATTCCTGGTAATTAGCCCATCTGTGACTTTTAAGACCTGAGCGCCACCCCCCTCCCCCAAATTCCTGCTTTCCTCTTTCGCACCGATGCTTTTCTGTGCTACGTTCTTATTAACTGCATTTATCAAATTGAAAAATGTCTACTACCTTCCTGCCCTGTGCTCCAGTATTCTCTTTCCATCTTTAATTCAGAATTTTTTGGTCTGCATTCAAAAAATGGCAGAGACTGGAGATGGGAACAGCTGGATCCCTGCTGCTTAAGGAGATATGAATTAGCGAGTTAGCATTAACGCTATGAGGTTTGGAGGATTTTTCCTTCCTCCTCTTTCCTTCCTTTCTAATGCAGAGGCTCTGCCCTTGCCTCCTAGTCTGTAAATACAGATACTCTCAGTGTGTCTGATCGCTCTGTCTTAGAGCTTGTGTTGCTCGAGGAAAATGAGTCTCAGCTATACCCATGTATGAAAATATGAAAACAGCATTCGCTGCTCTCTCACGGATATCACAATGAAAACGAAGGGACACGGAGACACCGTGAAACAGATACCATGTCTGGTCTATCCCTGTCATTGTTCCCTAAATGTGTTAAGTAGTCTCTGAACATGCACCTGTGCTCAGAGCACACAATTTTGGCAAGTCTGTGCTCACTGGGATCAGAACCTTCTCCTTGGGAGCTGTGGGATCCAGTGGGGTAGAATCATCTTTCTTTTCCTCTATCCCCACTCAGTCACTTTTGTGTTTGGGGACTGTCTTCTCAGGATGTGAATGGAATGCTCCAGAAGAGCACTGACGAAAAGCTCAGCTTAGCTCCCCTATGCCAGTGGGGTAATACGATTGCCGTCGTGCAGCACTGAGGTCTAAAGCCCCTTCCAACATTTGTATAGCCTTTTCCTTAAATTTCTTTAACAAGTTCTTTCCTATTAAAAAAAGGAATAAAGTTTGGTAGTTTGTGCTGTGCTCCGTTTCCCCAGCACGAGGGCAAGTTGGTGTACGGGGAAAAGAAAGTTGGGTTCTCAGGCACCGTTAGGCTAACCTCTGAGCAGTTCTGAGTCACCAAACTTGGGGACCCTAGAAGAGGGGACAGCTTTCCCTGGGGACTTCCAGAGAAAGCAGGGAGGTCACTTATACTGACCGCAGAATCTGTGTGGGGTTCCAGGCAACATATTCCCTAGAGTGAGATAATGCCTCTCGGCCAGTACAGCCCCCAGCCCCACTGTGCTAATTCACCTGCTCGGGGTTTAGTCTTTCTTGGGATTCAGAGAAGCTGTGTCTTCCCAGGGCTGGCAGAACAAGCTGTCGTTTGACGCTTGCTCATGGCCTTTGGAGATAAGGTCCCACCTACCCTAGCCCTCAGGTCCGGGACCAAAGGGACCCCAAATGAAATGCCACTGTGATGGGTATTTCGCTTTCGAATTTGTTTGTTTTACTTTTTCCTCTTAAAATTGAGGACCCTTTCCATTTTATTATTTCTACTCATATTTTCTCGTTTATGTACCAAGAGCTCTTCCTCTGTTCTTTTTACTCGTAGTTAAAATACTGCCATTTTTATGTAACCTTTCAGCCATTTTATCACATTTCATCATATGATTCTCCACATCCTTTTATAAACCGAGTTTTGTACATAGGTGTTTGATCTCAGAGAATCTTGGAGTGATGTTGAATAGGCAGGGGAGGGAACCAGGAACCCCAGTAGGCGACACCCCTACTTTTGACAATGCAGCTCAATCACTAAAAAGGAAAAAAAAAATGAAGGAGCCAACAAAAATGCATCTACAGGATCCTGGGAGTCTAGAATCCCCTACAGTGCGTTACCCACGGCAGGATCTCCGCCAGCCGGAACATTCTTTTCTCAGACCGCTCTTAGCAAACTTTGGAAGTAGCTGAACTATCAGCCAGCCTCCCCGATTCCTCCCACCCTGTGCCGGGCATTTGGGGGAACCTCCTCTGAGCTGCCCACTCTCTTTCCTGAATGCCTAAAGCTTTTTCTGTACTTTGCTCCATATTCTAGCAACTGGTTACAAACCAGTTATAGAATGCTGGATTTATAAATTTTGTATAGACTCGAGTTTATGCATAAATTATAGATACAGACTCAGGTTGTTTTATGTTCTGGGGTCATCAAACCAATTTAATTTAAACCACTTTAGGGCAGAACAACATCTTTCCCTCTTATTTTAACAATTTTTCTTGCTGCTTTATTTCCAACAAAGCATGTGCTTCTTGTAGTAAAAGTGGACAACAAGAAGAAAACAAATAGCACTAGCTCTTGTAGCACCTAAGATATATACCTAAATATTAACGCTAATTTCTTGTGTTGTTCTAACACACACATAAGCACATGCACATTTATTTTCCCAATTTGGAAGCAACATTGATTATAAGGACTATAATAGCATTGATTTATTAGGAGGACTTGTGTGTGTGTGTGTGTGTGTGTAGCAGCAGAAATGCCATCACACCAACAGGCCGTATCATTGTAAAACACTCTTAAGTTCAGGTACATTAACATGTGAAGAAGGGAAAAAGAAAGCCTCTGAGAGGGAATATTCTGTTTGAAAAAAATGAGATCACACTGTTGTAGAACTTACTGTTTTGTAACCTGCTTTCATCACTTACCATTTGGTGCCATTAGATATTTTCCACAGCAACATCTTTCATGTTTGCCTGGTTGGCGTTCCTGTGTATGGCTTCTCCACAGTTTAACCCATTCTTTAATTGCCGGTTGCTTCTGTTTGTATAAATCTTTCCCAGGACCTAGTATGGTGCTAATATACACATGAAGCATTCGTTCGCTCAGTCTGTTGATTATTTATGAAGCCTTTATTGAGCACAGACTGTATGCTAGTCATTACGCTGCACCTTCGGGAATATACAGGGAAGCAGAGGCTCTGCTCAGAATTCGGAAGAGCCGGAAATGGCAGGTTGATGGTGGACATTAATCACCTGTTGCCTGCAGTTCGCGGATTTGCTAATTATCTGTTTCTGCCTCTGATACATGCTCTCCTTTGCCAAATCTAACTTTAGGACGGCCTCCTTTCTCGCTGTGATTCCTTAGCTCTGCTTCGGAGGCCTGAGTCTGTTGTTTTTCCCCGTATTTGTTGGCCCATCCATCAGATGGTTTCTTTTTGTGGGAACTGGTGCTAGAGATTTCTGGTGGCAACCAAAGAAAACATTTTTTTTGTTGCTGTTGCTATTGTGGGGAGAAAGGTTTCTGTGTTTTATCCCGATGCTGAGAATTTCTACGTTTTCTACAACTGGACTGCTTTGTAGCAAAATGCCTCAGGAATACAAAGATGATTCCTTTTCCCCCAAAGAATTCTGATCCAGAAATTCATTTCTATGGACCTGGCGAGTTTTTTCAGCACCTGTTGTGGCCACCATATGTCTTAGTGAGGGGCCCGGAAAAATGGACCCAGTCGACACTGATGGGTGTGATGAAGAATCCCATCCTTACCCATCTCTTACCTTTCTTGACTGTAATTTATACTGAAATCCCCTCCTTTGTCTCTGTGTCCCCAGGGACAGCTCAGCTCTCCCAACACACTCGCATTCTCTCAAACACTTCAACCACCATTCTCTTCCTCCCAACCCGGCCACCTCTTCTTCGCCCCAGCAGAGGCACACCTGTGATGTTGGTACAAGATATTTTTAAACATTTGGCAAGAGCTGGTTTCCCAGCGTCTCTGTGTCCGTGGTACCCATTTGTTTAGATGCTCTTGAGATACAAGAAGGCCAGTTGGGATGGGGATCCCAACCTTCTGGGTGATGAGAGGGAAACTGGATGGACTGAAAGTTAATGAATGGGAGCTCGTTTATGACTTAGATCTTCTCTCCCTCTGGCTTAACCATTCATGGCCTCTACTCACTGCAGACTCTCTCTGGCAGAGGGAGTAATACGTTATTTTCCGCTTGAGCACCCAGAAGCCATTGATGTAAATTGATCGGTACTTTTTTTGTATTTTTCTGAAATTCTGTTTACATGCACATTCCTCTTTGTCTGCAAAGTGATTTGTATCATAAAGCCCCATCCATTTTTCTTTCCAATCTCATAATGACACTAAACTCATTGAATTCTTGTGTCTAAAGATTCTTGCAAAAATAATGGGTCGTCTATATAGGGCAGCAAGTACATGACATTACATGGAAGGAAATAAAATAAAATGGGCCAATGCTTTCTCTCAGTAGGAAATTCTCAACCTAAGGCTTACAGTCTTTCTGATATTGATCGATCAATCTATCTATCTATCTAAAAGCAAAACCTGATGTGTATTGACAGAAAAGGGTTATAGAGACTTTGTGTTTAATTTCTTTTTAAAAGATTTTATTTATTTATTTGACAGAGATCACAAGTAGGCAGAGAGGCAGGCGGTGGCGGGGGCAGGGTCCCTGCTGAGCAGAGAGACTGATTTAGCATTCAATCCCAGGACCCTGAGAACACAACCATAGCTGAAGGTAGAGGCTTTAACCCACTAAGCCACCCAGGCGCCCCATGTGTTTAACTTTTAAACATAGTCACTGGCCAGTTCTGCAGGTTCTTGAGCTCTAGCAGATGGTAACACACTGACTTAAGGTGAAGCAGCCCTTCTATTCTTCATTTTACATTTGGAGCAGCGTTTCCTACCTGCACCCTCAGAAAACATCACAAACTTCCAGCCACATACTTGATCAAACGATGCAGGTTTGAACGACATAAGCAAATTAGTTTCTGTACAAACCTTGTGTCCCCATTCAGAGAAGAACAAATTGAAAAATTGATATTCAATACCAACAAGATAATTTCGGGAAGCAATAGAGCATTGTTTTGACAACTAAGGAACATGAAGCTTTTAGGACAAGTGGAGGAAGAACTGTAGATTGTGCTTTCCCTTTATTATCCAAAGACGGTCTTCCGTAGAAATGCAAGAAAACAATTGGGAGGGAGAGGGAGGTAGGTGTAGGAAGGAAGGGGAAGACCTGGGAACCGGTGGGAGAGATGTAATGCTCTTTTAAGTGGTGATGTGCATTGGGTGGCGGGCGTTTTGATTATTGGTGTATTTTTCCCATTCCAGTGTCTTTGCCAGTGAATTAGGTGGTAAGGCTGAGATGGGAGGTGGCCTTTGATAAGAGCAGAATACAAAAGGGGGAGGGCAGAAAGAGCTCTCTGCTTATATTTAAATAACTTGCTATGGATAATCAATATCTATTGATTATTTGCTCTCTTCGGTTACCCAGAAGTTTTGCCCCCCATCTCTCAATATCTAAAGAACAGACTTTGCTTTTCCAGTACATCAAAGGCAAATGTTCCTTGTGGAATAATCTTTTCACTGTTAAAGAGTGACCTGCAATTCCATTGTTTGCAAATCTGTATTTTACTGGCAAAGTTTATAATTTGTTCTAGCTAGAATGTTCTGTCTTAATGGGACCCATGACAAGATGAAAATTTGGCTACATTTTTTTCATCGATATGGAGTTACATGCTGTCTTACATTTGGCTGTTTCTTTCCTAATTCTCTGAATTACACTGCGAGTCTGTTCATGGAGGAAGTGTCTTGAGCCCTCTCTCTACTTCTCTGTACATGGCTGTCCTGATAAACACTAGGTGGGAGCTCAAATATGTTTTTTGATAATGACTATGTTTAAAAGATCATGGTGCATCACCAAGCAAATAGAAATTTGTTTTCTTTTCATTCATTTATTTGCTCAAAGATAATTAGAGAATTTCCAATGTGTCAGATACCATGTGCCCTGAGTGTTGGGGATAGAGGGAGTATGATATGGTTCTAGCCCTCATGGAACTCGTATATAGTTCACCAGACAGATAAAATAGAACAAAACGGGGGCACCTGGGTGGCTCAGTGGTTAAAGCCTCTGCCTTTAGCTCAGGTCATGATCTTGGGGTCCCGGGATAGAGCCCTGCATTGGGCTCTCTGCTCAGCGGGGATCCTGCTTACCCCCCACCCCCGCCGTCCCCACTGCCTGCCTTTCTGCCTACTTGTGATCTCTGTCTGTCAAATAAATAAATAAAATCTTTAAAAAAAAAAAAAAAAACAGAACAAAACAAAGCACAAGTGGTAACAAAGGAGCAAAACCGGTAGATAAAGGGCTTTAGCTAAGACTCGTGGTTGCCACGCTAAGCTGAGTTCAGAAGGGGCATATATGGGTTCACATATCTGAGAAGTCCGAAGATAGCTGTTTAAGGGCACGTGGATGTCAAATCATGTCACTGGGACTCAGACGTAGTTTCTCAGGTCCCTCTCCTGTGTGTTTCCCCCACAAAGTAGTCAAGGTGGCCACTGGTGGCTTCCAGCTGACATCCACTTCACATGATCGCAGCCCTGATAGATGGACCACATTCATGCAAAAAGTAAGGGGTTCTGAGAGAAGTACTGGGAAGAGTTCTGCGCCCCCGGAGTGTGTCACCTATCCACCCCCAACCGATTCCTGAGACTTCATGTCCAGCCTGGGTAAAACAGTCATGATTCAGAATCTGAGGGTAGGCTCAGTTCCAAGAAAACATGAACTGAGAGGAAGGGAGAGGTGGGCTTCCCAGGAAATATTAAAGAGCTGTTACCAGAAGGAGAAATAAATGCTGGTTAGGTAAAAACAACAGATGCCCACTATACAAATAAATAAACATTATAATCGCAGTTTGTATTGAGAACTAAGACACAAACCACAAGTGTGCTGGGGAGGGGGTATTAGGAATGGTGACGTCAGGCAGGGTTTGTCCAAAAAAGGGATTTTCTCAGCTGGGACCTGGGGATTAGGAGGCTGCTAGCGGGGAGGAAACTGCTAGGTAGGGGTGGGCAAGTTGGACACTGACTGCAAGGAAGTTCCAGAACGCCAGTTTGGCCGAAGCTCAGGGTGCAAGGGAGTGTGGCCAGAGAGGGAGTTCTGAGGGCTACAGGAGTCAGATCATGCTGGGTTAGAGCTACGGTGCACTTCCTGTAATGTCAGAAACCCACACCTGCTGTGCCTTCTAGAATTAAAGCAAGGGGCAGGGGGAGCTACAGAGAGTTGTGGAGAAGACAAGGAGCGTGACCTTCTTTTTTCTTTGAGAAGTGTTGGAGCACTGAGTAGTTGTTTTCTCCCAGGATCTTAAGCACCTCTCCTTCTGCTACAAATAACTGAATTCTACCCAATTTGACTTTGCTGCCACTCATAAAAGGCAAGCACACATATGCACTCCACCCACTGGTTCTCCGCATCCAAGCTCTGATCCCTGTTTTCAAAGAAACCTGATCCTCAGACATCTACAATGACTCCTTCACAGATGCTGAATCAGCAGGCTTCGCGTGCTTCGGTACCAAAAAACTCTGAGGGGGGAGGGGCTAGATAAAGAGAGACTCAAAAAAAAAAAAAAGAAAAAAGAAAAAAGAAAAAGAAAGAGCAGTGTGTGGAACATTGTAACCCCAGGTCACCTGCAGAGCTGGGGAGAATGGGATGGGGACTCCTTGAATAAATCACAGGCTTTCCACAAGGTTCTTTCTGTCCAGCACCAAGCACCTCCAGCTGAGGATCAGAAACACAAAACTGTTTAATAATGGTGAGTGTTGTTAGGAATTTCGAGTGTCTTCAAGGGCATTTGACTTAAATGAGCTCAGTGATGGAGTATTCAAGGAAAGAGGGTGCTGTTAATGTGCTAAATTAAAAGGCTAATCAAAGAGGCAAATGCTACAAATGAGAACAGGAACACAATTAGTTAATGGGGGATTGAGAGGAAGAGGGGAGGGAGGTGTTTGGGGGGTTTTGTTGTAGTAGCTGTTATTTCGTTTTTGTTTTGTTTTCATATGTGCGATGGTTTCGGGTTTTCCCTGAAGCCCTCAATATTTTAAAGCAACAAAAGGGGCAGAGACTCTTCTGCCATTCTGTCATGTGTTACATTAAGCCGAAAACAGCCTACTTTACTTTTTTTTTTTCTTAAGATTTTATTATTTATTTGACAGACAGAGATCACAAGTAGGCAGAGAGGCAGGCAGAGGTGGGGGGAGGGGGAGCAGGTTTCCTGCTGTGCAGAGAGCCCGATGCAGAGCTCTCCAGGACCATGAGATAATGACCCGAGCCAAAGGCAGAGCCTTAACCCACTGAGCCGCCCAGGCACCCCCCTACCTTACTTTCCTAAAGAAAGAGATTGTGCCTGCACACTCTCGAAGGTACTCCTACACATCACAATCTAGTATCATATGCAGATAATACAAAGTTTCTTGGTGTATTATAATTACTAAGCCATTGTAATCGTTATGAGGATGGACTTTGTGGTAAATCATACTGTCATCAAAATCAGGCCTTCCCATAGTACATACACATAAACCTCAGTTTCTCCGTCTTTCACACGGGGCTGATGCCAGCCCACGAGGGTGCCGTTCACTTGGCGTTGAGCCGGATTGACGTGGCCCGTCCTGGTTGCCTTCTAGCCAGCAGCCTTTCCCATTAGTTGCTCCGTCCGACCGGTGGGTCAGTGCCCAAACCATCTTGCTTGCTAAATATTTTATGTGTCACTCTTGCCTAGCACTGGTTTTAAAAGGTTGTGGTCAAATCAAATGGTGCATCGCAAGAAGGGTCCTCAGAATCATACATAGCAGATAGCAGGTGTTGGGGGAAAAGTTACCCCTGTCAGTAAAACAAGCCACAGCCCCTGCAAGGGTGAGTGAGGGTGTGCATCTTTGCAGGGGTGACACCCCCCATCTGTCCACAGTGGGAAGTGGTCTAAAGAGCAGGCAGTTTAGGAGCCAGCCCCATATGGGCTCAAATTCATTTTGTACCAGCGCTGGGTGACCTCACTGTGTGACCTCAGACATTTTACCAAACCCACTTTAAAATGGAGGGTAATACTTGAAGAATCATGAGGATGAATTGACAGAATATTTTTTAGTGCTTAGCTTAGGGCTTTGCACTGAAATGTGAGATTTTAGGCTCCTCCCCTCCCCATTACTAAATAAAACTCATAAGCAGATGGGGGGTGGGGGGGATAAGCTTCAGAGAGGGGTGAAGAGGAAAGAAAACAGAAGATGAAAGCAGATTTTAAATTTGAGCTTGGGAGCGCCTGGGTGGCTCAGTGGGTTAAAGCCTCTGCCTTTGGCTCAGGTCATGATCCCAGGGTCCTGGGATGGAGCCCCGCATCAGGCTCTCTGCTCAGCAGGGAGCCTGCTTCCTCCTCTCTCTCTGCCTGCCTCTCTGCCTACTTGTGATCTCTGTCTATCAAATAAATAAATAAAATCTTTAAAAATAAATAAATAAATTTGAGCTTGAAAGGAATGAATTAACATCGGGTCTTTGTGTCTATATCCTGAAAAATGGGTAGAAGAAAATGCCCATGAGAAGTGTTCCCCTTTAAAAAAGAATTATGATTACTCTTATAAAAACAAAGTAACTGGACATTATAAAATTGAAATATGAGTAAGAATATTAATCTCCCAAACCTTTCACTCTCTACTGATAATATGTTGATATATTTCTGCATCTTTTAAGAGATCAATATACTCAATTTAAGGTCCTATCCTTTTCTGTCAAACACTAGAGTCACACTAGAAATATAATTTCATACAAATTATTTTAGAAACAGTTTCTGGGATTACTAGATATCTTTTGAAAATAAGAGTTTTTAAAGTTGGTATCATTTTTTAGCATTTTGATATAATTTGCTTACCCATTTCCTTATTGTTGGATTTCTTTTTTTTTTTTTTAACCATAGCCCATGATAAATATTAATGAAATGAACAGTAACAACTATAAAAATGTACCAAGTGGGCAAAGGAGGATAAACGGACGAATCAGATTTTTCAGATGGAAAAATCAAATGGCCATAAATATAGAACATTATGTTCATCCTCCCCAATGTCAAATAAATGTAAACTAAGACCGTTTTTTTTTTTTTTTTTTTTTCAAATCGAGAGACATTTTTTGAAGGATAATATACTCAATGTTTGCCAGAGCTTGATAAGACTCATTCTCAGGCACTTTTAGTGGGGATCTAAGCTCCTGAATACTTTTATAGGTTAGCTTGCAGGTATAAAGTTTGTTGTTGTTGTTCTTGTTGTTTTTAAAGAGAAGAGCTTGTACTTTGTGACCCAGCCAAGGATTATTTCCCAAGGAACTCAGAGACACAGGGAAAAAAAAATACATTATGTACAAGGATATGGGATACTAAGTTATTTAAATATACTAAGTATTTTCTCAAGCTTTCATTTGGAAGTTTCCATGCAGACATTTCTTGGCTTGTTTAGGACCCATTCCCATAGCTAGGAATTTATTCCTTCTGCACCAGCATGGCACAGAAAGAAACTAAGCCAGTGCTCTACCGGCTCTCCTTCAGGCTGGAGGAATTCATGATGCAGCCTTGCATCATGTAAAGAAATGTACTACTCATTGAATAAGATGGAATTCAGGAAAAAATTAATACTCATATGTGATGGCAAGAAATCTCTGAATTACATCCCAGAGCATTGATGATACCGATCGTAGAATATAGCAGCACGCACCTAAGTGACATCAGAAGAATTTTAGATGTAAAAAGGAGGCTCAGAGAGGGAGATAGGATACAGCCAAGTTTATACGATCAAAAGCATGTATAGAAGGAAAGTAAACCACATATCAGAAAGTGACACTCTTTGAAAAGATCATTAACAGTTATTGAGACAAAGATGAAAATTTACCATCAGGTTATTAGAAGATGCATTTTGTGAGGGCATGAGTTTATTCATGCAGAATAGGTAGTCCATGTTTTGTGTATTTTTTAAATGTGTTTGCCACTGAAGACAAATGTAGAGTTTGCTCCCAAGCCTGCTCCTCTCCCCAGCCCCTCTTAATGTTAGAACTTGGCTGATGGCCAGTGCGAGCAGCAGTGAGTTGCAGTTTCTGACTTCTAAATGAGAGCTGTTGGGCTCTGGTCTGTTCGCATCCTAGGGCCAGGGATTGTATAGTTGGTGAATTGCACCGAGGCATGGCTCCAAGGGTGAAATCCAATCTTTGCTCCCCTTCGCCCCCTTTATCAAACCACATCCCATGGTCTAGAGCTGCACCCAGCCAGAGGCCAGGGTGCCATTTTCTTTGCACAAAGATGAGATAAGCTGTCGTTTCTTACACCTTCCAGCCTGCCCAGAGAAGGGGCCTTTTCCTAATTCACAACAAAACAGTGTAGGCAGGCAAACTCTTGCCAGAGTCTACTCTTTCTCTCATCAAGATGAAAAACACCCTCTCATTCTTGGGCATCGGATACCAACTCAGCTGCTATTTGCAGGGGCTTTCCTCATGAAAATTCAAATTTGAGAAAGGAGATGAAAATGCCTACCTTGATTCTAACTTTGTAGAGGAACTCTGTTCTGAATATACCGTAGACTATTGGATTCCATTAGCCTCTACGTGAAGAGGGATCTGATATTGAGCCTAAATCTTTCTGAAAGCCTTAGAATTGTCTTTAGTGAAGTGTTAAATAGTAGCCTTCAAGCATTCACTTTTTAGATGTCTTCACAGGATTTAAAGGAAGAATAAAACATGCCAGGATATTTATGAATCATGAGATTTAATAGAGACCAAAGTAGATCTTATTATTGATGTGCTTACTGCTTCATTAAATTCCCCTTAAGGTTCGCGCCATGGGTACGGATCATTTGCAATAATAATTATGCGGTGATCGATTGATTGGGTCTGACATTGCACTTGTCACCTTGAAATGCAAAATCCATCTATTTTCAACAGTGTGAGCATTTCTCGCTAATCTTACACACCAGCATGCAATAGTTTATTTTATGGAGAAAGTACAATTTATAAAGTTTGGAGGCTTAACATTAACCTTTTGCTAAAAACTGCAGTATCGCTTGTCATTTTACAGAGAAATGAAAATCATCCAACCAGCAATTTTTTTGAGATTAGAAAACACAGTCTAATTTCAAAAGAACTTTTCAAACCAAAAATGCATGTACTTCAATTGAGCGCTACAGTTATTGTGAACATCGCAGTCAACTGAGCCTTCCTGCAGAGCGTGGACGATACACTTGCAAGCTTGGGCCTAATTCTGCTTGTGACACACACACACACACACACACACACACACACACACCTGTCTTTTATCTGTCTGCTATTCATTTATTTCCACACCTAACTTTCTAAGTAATTCTCTCTGCTCCTGAAAACAATAATGGAAAGTTCTGTTTCTGAAAAGCGTGGGTGCTTCCCAGCATTTCTGTACAAGATATTACTGTATGTTTTACCACTTGAAGATTCACACATTTCTTTCCAAGTTGTGATTTTTTTTTTTTTTAATAGGGAATGGAAAACCAGTGACCTCATTCTCTTGCATTTTTATCAACTTTGATTTCCAGAACTTGAACTGTACTGAAGTGGTGACGTGGCCGGTCTCCAGTGAGTTTAGCAGCACGTCATCATGCGTGACGTTGCTTCTGGAGGGCCAGGCATGGGGCCTCGTGCTGGAGAAAACAACAAATGAAGCTGGTGTGACCCTTTATCCACATGAAACTTATGTTCCAACAAAGAATTGGCCCATCTTAAGTCTTACTGAATTTAGACATTCAGTGTAATAATTGGCGTGAAAGATTCACAATATACTAATGAATTAAGAGATGATAAATTTAAAAAGAGAATATAAACTAAGGTCCCCTTTAAAACACATTAAAAATAATAATGATATGAAGGAAGGTATGATTATTATCCCCATGATGCATGTTATGAATTTGAAGACTAGGGATGTTAAAATTCCTAAAATTTGTGAGCTAATAAGTATCAGAGAGCCAGTATATGAACCCAGAAAGTCAGTCTGCAGAGGCCATGCTTCGCAGAGTTTATTTCTAGAAGTGTGTATACACACCAAAATGGTATGGTTGCTTGCTATTTTCTTCTTTTCACTTCCCTGCAGTTTTGAATTTTCCCTGTTATGTATAGGTGATACTTACATAATAAAAACAATTTAGAGAAATATAAATAAATAGAAAAAAATAAGCCTCATATAGGACACAAAACCAGCAAGCATCGTAGTATCAGAATTTGCAAAGAAAAACCTGCAAGGCACTGAACAATATTTCGGAAGTCTCTAGTTCTGTGACCTAAAATGAATTTCCCTCTAAGCCATGAGGAACTACCAGTTCCTAATGACACCATTTGCCAAAGCTCTTCACAAGTGTGAGAACTCTCAAGTAGCTGTTTCTGTTTGCTGACCCGAGTCTCTCCTTCAAACGGGCATGGACGCCTGGAGTCTGCAAGCCATTTGCTGGTTCAGACAACTTTGTCTCCCATTCCATAATAACAGCAAGAGTAAAAAACAGAATTTAACCTTCTTCTTCTGTTTTTCCACATATAGAATCTGAAGTCATCTGTGAAAGCAATCCCAAATGATGGCTGAATAATATATACAAATTAAGTCTCAGTTAGATAATAAAAAACAGCATTCCTATATGGAATGCCAGGTGCTACGTTGAAGACTTCACATTATTAAACGTATCCCCATCTCCCCCCCCCCCCGCCACGCCCTCCCACAGAACTGAGGGTATAACATGGTGCCCGTAGTTACTGTGATTTCTCATGGGGCAGAACCAGTGTGATTTGCAAGCTTCTAAGTGAATTGGGCATCTAGCCTCATCCCCATCAGGAGATGCTGCCCTTCTGACTAAGATAGGCTGTTCTAAATCTGAGATGAGGAAAATTGTGTCAGGGTTATAGATGAGAAAAGTGATATTTAGAAAAGTAAAATAACTCGCTCAAGGTCTGGTTTTCCATTAATTTTCTAAATTAATGGTAAAGTGGGAGGAGAATGTTGGGCTTCTGTAGTCAAGTCGGGACCTCTTTCTACCAGATTGCTAACTCCTTGGTGTGGCTCTTTCAGTGAGGGTGCCCAAACACAAGTGGTTTTCGTGTTGGCTCCATGTGCGTGGCCAGTGGAGATAGGGACACTAAACCAAGGGACTCTAATGTGCACTTCCTTCAACGACTTACTCCGTCATTGGGTATTTCTCTGCCTTCTTGCAATCTTGGGTGGCCAAAGTAACCAACTCCTGTAGGCTTAAGCAAAATCATGCGTAGTTGAATGCGTAGAATTTACTGACATACTAAAGGGAAAGTTTTAAAAGGAAGGTGTCATATGCAGATGCGTCAAGAAACTCAGATAATATTCTTTAGACTATTATAGATTAGACGGTCTGTAGATGTCTCTACAGATTAGTGATCTATAGACAGATCTACCTAAAATATACACAGATATAAACACAGATATGTGTATGTAGACATACATACATACATATATATATTTATCTTTCCTTTTCTCAGCTCTGTTTTTTTTTTTTTAAGATTTTATTTATGACAGAGAGACAAGGAGAGAGGGAACACAATCAGGGGGAATGGGAGAGGGAGAAGCAGGCTCTCTGCTGAGCAGGGAGTCTGACCCAGGGCTCAATCCCAGGATCCCAGGATCATGACCTGAGCCTAAGGCAGAGGCCTAAGGGCTGAGCCACCCAGGTTCCTCAGCTCTGTTTTCTTTGATATAGGCTTCAGTCACAGACAAGCCCTTTTTCCTGGTAGCCACCAGGCCTTCCAAGCTTCTGGTCTTCTAGCTAAGTACCTCCTGTTGAAAGAGAGCATCTTTGCCTCCAGAGTCTTTTCAAGTTGAAGCAAGTTTCAGGACTGCCTTTTATTGGTCCAGCTTAGGTTATGTGCTCCTCCATTAGCCAATCACATTGGTCCAGCAGTAGTATAAGGCCACTGGACAGCTGTGGGTCCCCTGACTACCCATGGAGGCCAGAACTTTCATCTTTGCATCCATTTGATCTGAAAATGGGGTAGGTCGGGGCCTATTCAAGACAAGTGGAGGTGGGCAGTTAATGCTAGGCAAGGAAAACTGTTACCCCGTGCCTTATGTTTGTCTTTGCTAGTGACAGCTCTCTGAAATGATTCTGCCTAGCAGGATTTCTAACTGCACAAATCTTTGGCATTTCTGGGACTGAGAGAAAGTCCTAAAATATTTACAATTATTTAGTATCCCCCTGACGAATTCCTCCATACTCCTTAAAAATCCTTGGCTACAGGTCTGTAACAGTACCATGAACTCTGAAGATGTAGTTCATGTCTTGAGTCTAGTCTACCTGTGTGCTCCTTTGTGTTTTTAACTACCACATGCTGGTGGCTGTGTGTGTGTCCATCTTTACAGATAACTCTCTTATCCACACTGGATAGAGAATGGGTAGCTTTAGCTAATTATATAGTAAGGTTAGTTGAGAATTGGCTAATACGGGGATCAGATTGAAAGGTATGTTGCATTTCTCCACCTTTTGTTTTACATTTCTGGTGAAAAGACAAACAAAAGATCAGATACCCCGGGTGATTTTCAGTGATGAACCTGTCTTTGGACTCCCTTACAATTCAATAGTTCTTTGATCCAAGACTGCCCATTTGTCTTTTTGCTTAAATGTTTGGGTTTTCTATGTGCTTCAGGACTTTTTCTTTTGAAAATTAGTCTGTTTCAAGGCCCTGGAATAATAATCACTGTTTGGTTTCTGGTGCAATGATTTAATTTAGTTCAACAAACATTTATTGAAAGTCTATTAGGTGCAAGCCCTATGCTAGGCCCTGGAGATATGAATTCATAACACATAATCCCTGACCCCAGGAAGCCCCAAATTTATTAAGGTGAATTAGGTGGGGAGTGATCTGAGCAGATGCCCCCAAAGGTGTCTGATGAATGGCATTAAATAGATACACAGCAAATAAAATCGAAAACTAATGAATTAGTTAAACCTGTATTTCTCATGAGCAGGCACTCATCTCGTCAGTGGGTATCTAAAAGTAAGGAGATGGACAAGATCGTCTGTGGCATGAAGCTTGCTCTCTAGTCTAAGAGACAGACTGAAAACAAGCAAAGCAAACACATGAATGCGTGAGGACAATCTGTGGTAGCTGCTCTGAGGGACGTTAGTGGGGTTTGAGATAGAGTTGTCAGGAAGGGCCTCTTAGAGAAGGGGATGTTTAAGCAGATTCTCAAAATGGATCCAGCTCTGCAAAAAGCCCATGTAAGAACATTCTGGGCAGGAGGAGAGGAAGTACGGAGTCTCCAAGGCTGAAAGAGATGGCTGGGTTCAAAGTTGGAGCAGCTGGAGGGTGGTAAGCAAGAGAGGGAGTGGCAAGTGATGAGGTCAGAGAGAAGGTGGGGCCCTCCCCCAGGGGCTGAAAGGACAGGCCAGAGCTTATATAGAAGCGTAGCCCATCCTGGAGATGGTATTAGCTCAGAATGCACTGGGAAGGAGGCCACCCCAGGGTGAGAGCTTGACCACATCTAGAACTTCTTGATTATTGTCCATTGTCCTTCTTCAGGATGGTTTATTTTTTTCTTTAATCTTTATTTGAGGAATAATTAATGCCTACTAAACGGCACGCATTTAAAGTGTACACTTTGGTAGGTGTTGAGGTCAGTGGTACGAGGAAGCATCCCCACCATCGGAGACTGAGCATCTCCTCTCTCAAGTGTCCCCCTGCCCCTCTGTCTCTCCCTCCCACCCTCCCCAAGGCAGCTGCTGATCTGCTTTCTGTTTCTATACATTAGTTTGCCTTTTCTAGCATTTTATATAAATGGAATCATGGTGTAGGCGGGGTTACTTTTTATAGCCGTTGAGCCTACACAGAATTCGAGTCTTCTAATCTTTTTCTCATATGTGTCCTTTGTGTCTGAAAAGGATCTTAAAAGTCATTTAACAATAACCTCTTTTTCTACAGTTGAGGTCTTAGAGTGTGTGTTTGCTTGACTCTGAAGAGTTGAGGGATTTTCCTGACTTACAAAGGCAGAGTTTGGCTCACCTGTCCTTTTCTCAATTATTATTTCAGAATATACTATTGACCTAGAAAAGACAAAGGAGGGAAGAAAATGACAAAAAATTGGGGAAGTGGGAACAGAGAGACATAGAGACAAATCCGGGGAATATGCTGCTTAATGCTTCTGGTCCCAGGAATAAGATGCAGGGATGACCAATCTTGAGCCAATTAGAATAAAATAAAATATGCCTCCCTACACTTGTGGTCGACATAACTCAATCTCTGATGGTTCAGAATGGCCTTGGGGTCATCATGACATCAACTCTGGAATCAGAAACGTGGCAGAAAGGGGTCACTAGAGAATTCACTTTCAGGGAGCAAGCGTGCAGGTGTGCTAACACTCGTGTTTACCATTCTCCCCAATAACAATAAAGAGCTAACTTATTTATATTTTGTTTATGTACAATTCATGCTTTGCTGCTTCCCAAAGAATTTGAAAGCACTCACAAGTTGTAGAGCATATAATGGATGACATTTAGATGTTACCCTATACAGAGACCAGATGTGAAATTTATCCATACATCCCTTTACCAAGCTTTTGTCAAGTATGCATTTATTAGGCCCTACAATCTCCAAGATATTTTTCTAGGTACTGGCATACCCAGTGGTGAACAAAATAATTACTGCAGTCTCTATATTTGCCTGCACGTGTTTGTGTATTTGAGCACGATTCCCTGGGATTTGTTAAATATGTTATGAATTGATTGTAAAATAAGAAAGCCAGTCCTATGCAGAGAAAGATATTAAATTAATACACCAGTTGGGCAACAGCCATTGCGATTAAAATTGCCCATACAGTTTGATATTCTAATTGCACTAGTAGACATTTTCTTAGAGTTATACTTAACTGTGTGCACAAAGATGCATGTGCAACAAGCCCTGCTTGTTGATCCTAAATGCCTATCAAGGTAGAACTTGTTAGACAAGTCATGAGACTTACTTAGGATTGAATACCATGCATTTATGAAAAGCATGGTATTGACTCACCTGCACTGCCATTGAACAAACATACACCCATATGTATGGTTTTGGGTGTGGGGGAGGGGGAGCAGGAGGCATATAGCATGTGAGCTAGGCTTGCATTTGTCAACAGAGTGGAAGGGGGCTGTGTCTGTGCTATGTAACCACACAAGACACTTAACTTTAGAAAAGTTGTCATGGATCAGGGGAACCAGGATGGACAAAGGGTAATCTCTTTGAATTATTTTAAATATTTACGGTGTGCACACATGGGATTTCAGTTTTGTTAAACTAGTTTTGAAAGCAGATACATAGATAAAACGATAAGTAAAGGACATGTAAAGATTTTTCTAATATCTAGCTTAGGGTGTCTTATAATGCTTCTAGGCAGAAGTCCCCTCAGGTTTCTGTTCTGTCTCTCTTCCCCCTTTACCATGCCCTGACACAAATAAACAAAAGGGGTAAGGGTATTCACCCACAACCACACCCTCTCGTCATATTCCCCCTACTGCCCAGGAAATTAATGATCTGTTAACTGCTTCTCAGACCGAGAAAGCAGTATGGAGCCTTGAAAGCCCTCAGGTGGACACTTCCCACTTTGACAGTGATGCTTCTTTGGGTCACCAAGGAGGGGCATTGGTGAACCAGGTGTGGGACTGGGGGGTCTCAGCTCAGAAGAGGAGGATCTCTGCACCTGGGGGCTGGAGAAAGAGGATGAGAGAACTTCACGGTACCCAGCGATCCCAAGCTCAGATGTGGGACAAGAGATCCTAAGAAGAAAGCCATTCAGGGACACAACGTCCTCCTCTATTTCATAACAGTGGTGGATTCAAGGAGCGAAGGGGCTCACGGCAGAGGAAAAACGAGTGATTCCAGACAAAAACAGAAATTGAGGTTAGCCCCTTAGGCAGTTTCATTCATTCCTTCATGCATTTAACAAATAGGAATTGATACTTTCTTTGGTACTGATGGTGCCGCCATGCTGGCATGTGATTGGGGGGGGGGGGACATTGCAACAAAGTTGCTGACTTCGATTTCATGCTAGGAAGAGAGTCAAGTGTCAGATAATCTCTCAGATGAATACACTGTTATAAATTTTGATGGGGATCATTGAAGAAGCTTGCAGAGTGAAACAGAGGGGCTGATCCTATCACAAGAATAGAGGAATTCTTCTCCTGTTTATTTCGAAGTCTGCTACTATTAATGATTAATAACATCATCCCCACTTTATAATCAAGGACGCTGCGGGACAGAGAGATGAAGCCGTGTGGCCCTCCCAGCAAGTACAGGTAGAGTTAGGATTTGAACAAATGAACACAGGGCTCATGCTTAAAGAGAGGTTGAGTCTGCGCTGGGGGTTGTTTTAAGTGTAAAATCCACAGCCTTCATGGCTGATGGTAAACAGAGATCCATGCTCGAGTGAGCATGGATAGTGAGCAGAGATCTCTAAGCACAGGGATTAATTCAGTGGCTTTGATGACATTTAGAGTGTTAATTGGGGATCGCAAGGACCCTAAACCATATCCATTGGCTATACTTAAATGAAGCAGAGCCCAGACAAACTGGAGACTGTTATTAACTGTCTAGATACAAGACTGTGATTATTTTTTTTTATTTTATAAAAATAATGTGACAAAATGATAATGCCACAGGAGAAAAAATAGTGACTAAAAACTGAAATGTATGTCTGTATTTACTCAAACCCCCAAATTAGGGACTAAATCCTGAAATGTCTGTCTCTATTTAGTTGAACCCCCAAAGCCATAATAGGCTTGATAAAGGATGTGATGCTTTTTCCCAGGGCCACTGGCAATGAAAAATTAGGATTCTGAACCTTCGGTTGTGGATGGACACCAAGGTATCCATATATCCCCTGAAATGTGGTGTTGAACCATCTTTCTGGGAGAAAGTCGTAATCCCTTCTTACTCTTGGAGAAGGATATTGTGCACCCCCCTCCCCCACCACAAAAAGGTTTAGAAAAACTGCTCTTCTCAAAAAGCCAAGGAACTCTGGTTCCCTATTTTGAGACATTTGGCAAATCTCATTTTCCTACAGATGTTGTTGGACATAAATTGATGATTTCAAGAAGCAAATAGAATATTCTGCAATGCTTGGTATTAAGGAGTTCACTGTGATCAGATGGGGCTTTGTCAAATTGAAGTATTTGAATTAACTCACACCGTAAAAGTGAAAGTGTAAAGCTTTGCTTTTCTTCCAAGCTAATCAATGAAGATTAATATTCTATGGGAACCTGATTTCGCAGATGGAGCTGAGCTGCACTATTTTCCCTTCCATTTTTTCCTCATAGTAAATAAATCATTTTTATTATACTGTATGAATTTACTTAGCTCTTTTAATAGCCTTTGTAAGAATAATGCTTCCTTTGATTATATTACATTTTTAAATGTGTGCCATGTGTAATACAATTCTGCTGTTGGGGGGAGGGGGCAGGGAGTAGAGAGGACTTACTGAATATATCAGCCTTACCAGCTTATCCCCTGTGTTTTAAATCAGATGAAGAAATGTCTGGGTACCCTGGGAGTTTTAGGAGTAAATAACTAAGTGTTTGCTTCGATAAAAAGGGTTCATACCTATGCCTTGTCTAAAACTTTTTCTATTGGGGAGGATTAGATTAATCTAAAAGGACTTGGTCTTTGTAAAACTGTTCTGGTTGTTATTTTGTACCTTTTTTTATCTTCGAGGTGCTGGCAAATTAATTCAATTTTTTTTTTCCCCTTAAAGGAGGGAAATTTTGTAATTCCAGGGCTAACATCCACACTGTATAAATTGATCAGCCAAATTGAGAAGCTGCTGACTGGTTGACTTGGCATGTACTGCGAGGAGTCTCATTCACAATTAATAAACTGACTTCTCACCTTGAAAACTTGGAGGTTTAACCCTTGACAGACAGATACAGCAAGACCTAGTGCGCTTGCACTTTGCATGAGACAAGAGGAGAGAGGGAGGAGGAGCAGAGGAGAAAGAGGCAGGTAAGAAAGAAAGAAGGAAAGGCAGGAGGAGGAAGGGGAAGAGAGAGAGAAACAGAGACTCAGAGAGAGATTTCGTTAGAGACAAAAATATAGTATGATTTTATTCATCAGACCGAATCTTAAATTATTAAAGTTCCTGATGAGAAGAAATCAGTCTCCCAAACTTGACTTATGCCTTTTTGTGCCATTTACCTTGTATAGAGTCAACAAACTAATCCTCTTAGAGTGTTTTGTCCAAGTCACTCTCATGTTCAGAACTATTAATAAATAGCTCTGCACACACTATCATGGGATTAAAAATCAATACTTGTATCTTATAATTTAAGGTTTTCTGAAATCTAGCCTCAATATGCAAACGTGTGTGTGTGTGTGTGTGTGCGCGCACGCGCATCTCAAAGTAATAAGCTCATGGAACCTTGGTCTTCTTTCTGTTTTTTTAGTCATTCTGATTTGTTAGTCATTTGACAAAGATCAGCCATGCATTCTAGGCCTCAATTTTATTTTTGTCACAGGAATAATAGCGGTAAAAGCAATAATGGTGAAGACAGCAATGTAATGTTGCTTAAGTGATTTGAATAATGTTTCTTGGGGGTAGGAATCAAATCTGAGATCATATCTGCAGGTGCTTCCTCCCTCTCCGTGGCCATGGGCACTGTGGGCTGTTCCAATAGGAACACACGGGTGAATCAGACTCCTCTAACTCAACACAGAGCGGGCTATGCGAGCCCGTTGGAATGCACCATTAAATGCCTCTACTCATTCTGACAGATGCCAGACCATTGTCAGTTCCAAATTGAGCTCTTTGGGGGGGGGGGGGATTTCAAGTCCTGATATTCTATAGGGTTGGTTTGAATGGAGATCCAAGAACACAGTTTCTGGTTTTGGGGGTAAGAGTAACATTCCATACTCCCTACCTCTTTTTGGACTTTGGTGTCTGATTTTGTCAGAGTTAAGTGGAAAGACTGGGATCCAATAGGTAAACAGTACAGATGCTTACACAGCAAGCAGTAGGGGTCCCTCTTCTTCCATCACCCCCTGCCCTGCATTGTCCTCTTGCTGACAGTGTGTCATCAATACACTGTTTAGCTATGTATTAGCTACCTATTACTTTCCACCTACGTATACATTAGGTCCCACCACATGGCATTGCTGATATTTGACCATTTAGACTTATAAAAACAACAATGTATTATGCTTCAACTGAGTACACATCCATATTATAAACATAAAATGCATATTATTTTAGCCCAGAGGAATATACTCTATAATGATTCAGTACCCTTCCACTCAATATGTTTTGGAGATCTTTGCATTTCAAAATGTGTAGATATATCTCATTCTTTTTAAGGCTACATAAACCCTTATGTTATAGATGTGTCCTCATTTATTTGAATATTTACTTCCTCATTAATGGATATTAAACCTTCCCCCACCCCCGCCAGTTTTCACAAGTTTCAGCAGTGCTGCATGACCAACTAAGAATGTACACCTCCGTGCATAGGTGAATTTTTTACAGAACATATGCCTAGAAGTAGATACCTCGAGCCTTTTAAAAAATCACCCATTCTGTCTTTTGCATGGTCAGTGCTTAGTAAATTTGTAATTATATGACCAATGATGTATGTACAATGAGCTTTATGAGCAAAAAACTCTCACCTTCAATTTTGCAAAATGGTTTCTTGCCGCAGACTTGGGCCACCTTAAGAATAAAAAAAAAAAAAAAAAGGAAAACATTTTGAGTTTTTATCTCTTAATTGTACCTAAGAGATGCGTTGGTCTTATTGGTCTTATGGGGGAGAGACGTTCTTCTGTGGTTGTTCAGAAAGTTGCAAGATACAAAATACAATTAGGAAAGTGACATGTTTGCATGCCTGTGAGCCTGCACACATTTTGGACATTTTATGTCCAAGTCAGTATGAAAAATGTGAATCCTTGGGGGAGCTGCCATGTTGCTATTGAGGTCCAAGGTCGTGTATCTAACAGTTCTAAATGTCTACCCCTGGGAAGCAAGTATATGCTCACTGTTCCCTTTAATAAAGGCACAGAAATGGACCATGCAGTCTGCATCAAAGCATGAGTGAGTGCTATTCATTTTAAGAAGCACTCAAGCACTGTGAAAATTAGCACTGGAACATGGTTCCAAATGAAAGCGACACCATGGGCCTAATGAGAAACTGAACACCATATATTCATCTCCCCTAGTCCGGGATCTTTCTCTTCTGTCATTTGAGTGGTTCTGAAACGCCTTCTCCTTCCGGGTACAGTCTCTTCAAGGCTGAGCTGCATCTCTCACTTCTTTCCCTTGCCTGGCTGAGAACGAGAGCCCCTCTGGCTTTTTCCTTTCCACTCTCCACTGCAATTTGGGGTTTAACCATGTGGGAAGCCCTGTTGCCTTTCTGTTTACGTGCCTGTCCCTGCCCTTCTTTACCGCTGTCTTTTGCTTTTGGTGTGATGACTTTCATGGTTTGCAAACAGCCAAAGCTGACTGATGAATGTACACTATTTGTGGGTTGGTTTGCTTTTGAGCAAATCAAACTTTGGGAAATTGTGTGAGTAGGGAAGGGTCACTTAGCAATGAAGCTAATGCTGTTAGGGGCTAGAGAAGGGGTCTGAGGTTGCAAATAGGATAAAGGCTTGAAAATTTTCTCTGAGCATTTGCTTAAAATCACGTGTTACATAATGTTCCTCAAATAATGGTCAAACAGATTACTTTCTTTTTAGTATTCAATCTCATGCCTTCCAGGGAGAAAAATGGTATGTCTTCTTTATGTTATTGATGAAAAAACTCCAGGTGAGCTCTGGGCATTCCCATGTTGGCGGATTTTTGGAATGGCCACCAAACCTTCATGGTAAAATACCTTTTATGAGCACTTGTTGTGTACCAGGGATGTTGATAGGAATTAGGTATATGCTAGTGGATAAAAAGCACAAAAGCTCTACCTGAGCTCATGAAGCTTACAAGCTGATGCTGTTGACTTTGTTATCTACTGCTACATAACATATGACACCATGGCTTAGTGATCAGAAACAATACACTCTTATTATTTCACAGTTTCTGTGGGTCAGGAATCTGGTATAGTTTTGGTAGGTGTTGGTTGGGCCAGAACTATGTCAGGGCTTTACCAGAGGGGAATCTGCCTCTTAGCTCTTGTTGGTGGGTCTCAGAAGGTCTGCCTTCGTTGACATGGATCTATCTTGAAGACTGCCTCATGACAAGGTTCCTGGATCCCCCAGAGTGGGCAATTCATCGGACAGTAGGAAAAGACACCAGAATGGAAAACACGGGCGTTTTATTACCTCATCGTGGACACGGCATCCCATTAGTTCCGCTTTACTTTAGTTGTTGTAAATGAGTTCATTAATCTAGCTCACCCTCAAGGAGAGGGAGTCACACAAGGATAGGATCACTGGGGACCATCTCAGATGCTTCCTGCTGCATTTATTACATGCCTGCCGGGAAGCACTGCTAAAAGCATGAAACAGCAGCAATGGTGATAATGACCAGTGACATTTTTTGAGGACTTAATATCATAACAGCTTTGAATGAAGGCTCATGGTAATAGAGGCTCACATTTATTGAGCAACTACTGAGTGTCAGGCACTGTGCTGAGTGCTTCATGTGTCTCTTTTCATTTAATTCTCCGAACAACCCTCATGGATGGTATTGTGTACCCATTTTCCAGTGGTGGAAACTGAGGCACAGACCAGCAGCAACCTCTGAAACTCCCTTCTCCATGTCACACACCGTAGGCCCACGTTTCTGTTCCATCCGCCAGTCACAGAATAGGTCTAAATTCACTTTCCCCACCTTGAATATCCAGACAGAAAACTCAGCCAAACAATCAGGTCCTCACTGTGTTTCTGGAGGCCTAGGGGTAAGTGGTGATTGCCTTGAGCAGGTCATGTGGAGTTATATAAAGTACTTTTGGGGCAAAGCTATTGTATTTCATGGATATAGGTCACATTCAACAGAAGTTTGGCTTTTCCCAGCCTTTCCTCCCAAACCAATTATTGGAATGCGCCCTCACTTCATAAGCAAATAAACTGTCAATAGTCAAGGTCCTATTTTGTCGCTGCTCTCACTGAATGTACCTCTCCATTAAGTGAGTCTGTTAATGCCTAAAACTGAACCTTTCAGAAAAGAAAATGAAAACCCCCGATACCACTTGGGGCTGTGGGAATTCGAAAATGCAGTTCATGTGACTTGGGGCAATGTAGCGAGGCTGCCATTAGGGGATTCATTAAGAAGCACTCTACTCACTTTTAAGGTAAATGGAGACAGGGCTCTGGAGACGCCCACCATGCATTTGACTGATAGTTATAGCCAGCTCCTCTGTACCAGACACTATGCTAGGCATCAACATATGACGGCACGGAGGACAAAGCCTGTCTCCTCAAGGCTTTCACAGTCTGCTGGGAGTAGTCAGCAGATGACCTAAATAACATGTGACATGTGCCAAGCCAAGAGGGATTAGGATTCTGTAGGAGCACATGGTGTTGAGAAGAGTAAGGCAGGGAAGTCTTCCTGTAGGAGGAGTTGTCTAAGCTGAGAGCTGTAGGCCAAGAGTTGAACAAAAGGCAAAGGAGAGGGCAGCTTGCCAGCATTAAGTAAAATACCTAAATCATGGCACATCTGTGCATCTGCAAAGCACCCAGTCTGTTGAAGAAAGGACAAGCAGGTGAGAGCTGGAAGGAAAAGGCAGAGAACTGACTGGTTGGAAGAGTAGCCAGAGTTCAGATCACGATATGACTTTTAAGGCAAATTAAATAGTTGGGATTTTATAACAAGTGCATTGATGGGGGGGGGAGGGCCTGTTCTCTCAATGAACAACGTAACTCATTTTCTAATATTTTAAAAAAGATTTATTTATTTATTTATTTGACAGACAGAGATCACAAGTAGGCAGAGAGGCAGGCAGAGAGAGAGGAGGAAGCAGGCTCCCTGCTGAGCAGAGAGCCCGATGCCGGGCTCAATCCCAGGACCCTGGGACCATGACCTGAGCCGAAGGCAGGTTTAACCCACTGAGCCACCCAGGTGCCCCTCATTTTCTAATTTTTATGAGAGAGCTTTGGGAGTACTTTTGAATCAATGCTAATGTGTTAACAACCCTAATATTCCATGTTTCTAGTAACCATAAGAAATGGAGGGAGGCAGTATGAGTAGTTATTAAGAGCACAGTTTCTGGAATCAGATGTGTGTAAGTTCAAATTCTAGCTCAATCATTGCTTAATGTATGATATTGGGGAGTTTGCTGAGCTTCCAAGAATCTCCATTATCCTATCTGAAAAATGGGGATAATGTAATATTTGCCGTTTGGAGCTTTATAAGGATTGGTTTGTATTTGCTGCAGAGCAAATTACCACACCTAGAAGCTTAAAACAGTACACATTCATTATCCTACAGTTTCTGTGCACATGGCTTAGCTGGGTTCTCTGCCTAGGATCTTGTAGGCTGCATCAGGGTATTATCCAGGACTGGATTCTCATCAGATTCTTCTCTGGAGCTTTCTTCAAGTGCCCTCGGGTTGTTGGCAAAATTAATCTCCTTGTGGTTGTAGGTTTCATAGCCGCTTGCTTCTCCAAAGCCAGAAATGGAGACAGAGAAAGGGAAAGAGAAGGATGGTGTGGGGAGGGAGACATTAAAAGACAAGAACTTGAGCAAGAGATGTTTCTGTCTCGTGCAATAATAGATACACAATCAGAAATACCTTATCGCTGTTGCTGTACTCCATCATGTGGAAGCTCATTGCAGGTTCCAGTCACGCCCAAGGGGAGACAAGTTCACAAAGGCTTGAATCCTAGGTGACGGAGGGTCAGAGTGGTGAGCTGTCCAATGTCTGTATGCCTCAAGAATCTAGTAAAGTCATGTGCAGGAAGAAAGAATGAAAGAGTATAGCCTGGTGCCTGGCGCGAAGAGAATTCTCTAGGATCTGTCACCTGTTGTTACAGTGAGTGTATGATTTGAAGATGATGCAATAAACTCTTGCTGGTGGTTTCTTCACCAGGATGCATCAGAGGTACTAGACTGGTTGGCTCTGTTGGCCCGAGGATGCGAAGAGGGAGAGATCACGGTTCCCTTTATCGTATTGTAGATGAATGGAAGCCACCTTCCATAAAAGTAAGCCCCAGATGGAATCCTCGCAGGTGCTGTGATGCGTCTACTGATATATGACCGTGCTTGACTCAGGCTGGGAATACAGAGCCCATATCCCACATCTGAACATAACTGTGTTCACTGTATGCAGAAGGCAGTCAACGTTTCATGCACACGTGCATATATGCATGTGTATACATATGTGTCTTTGTGTGCATATATGCGGATACACACTCATGTATATAACTGGCAGCTGTCATCCTATCTCTGTATGGTGAACTGATTATTGAATCATCAGAGCTGTTGAGAACCTGCACCAGGGTAAACAGTATGCTAGACTTTGATGTTACAACAGTAGGAAGTATACTGTATGAACTACCTTCAAAAAAAAACCAAACTATTGCGGCAGGTAGAGGACAAATAAACAGACAATTTAAGAATGCCATGTGGGAGTTCTATTTCCAGATAAGATAGAACATGCTGAGAATAACTGCCACTCTATCTATAATGCTGAATTTGAGACAAAGTACAATTCAGAACAAAGAAAGTAACTAGGAATATAGGGACATAGCATAATGATAAAGGGTCATTTCACCAGGAAGATATAGCGATCCTTAAATGCATATGTACCAGGCTACAGTATTTCAAAATACATGAAACAAAACCTGACAGAATTGAAAGGAGAAATACACAAACACAGTTGAGGGCTTTAAGACCTCTCTCTTAGTATTTGATAAACTCTCTAAAGAGAAAAATCTGCAAGACCACAGACATGAACTATACCACTGACCAACAGAAAATCATTGAAATACATAATCCACACCATCCAACAATAGCAGAATCCCCATTCCTTTTGACCTCACCTGGCACATTCACCAAAATAAACCATATTCTGGGTCGTAATACCAACTTTAACAAATCTGAAAGAACTGAAATCATACCACACTTTTCTTTGATAAAAATAGAATCAAACTAGAACTCAGTAACATAAAGTTAACAGGAAAACCTACCTACGCCACAGGTCAGACTAATCCATGGTTCAAGAGGAAAACTCAGGGATATTATATTTCAAACTGATTAAAAATTAAAATACAATATGCAAAGTATATGGTATGAAGTTAAAGCATTGGTTTGAGGAAAATTTATAATGCTAAATGCTTCTATTAGGAAAGAAGAAGGTTCTCAAATCAATAAACTTTCATCTTAAGAAACTAGAGAATTAACAGTAAGCAAATGGGAAAAAGAAACAGTAAGAAAGGGGTACTAAATATAAGAACAGAAATAAATGAAATTGACGATAGAGAAGCAAGATAAAATCAATCAAACCAAAACAGATTCTTTCAGAGTATTAAAAAAATGATAAATCTCTAGTAAGACTGGCAAAAGAAGAAAATGACAAAAATGAGAAACATCACATGAAAATAATGACATGTTACAATCCATGTACATTTGATCAACAACTTAAATAGACTAATTCTTTGAAAATCAGTACCAAAACCCACCCAAGATGAACTAGATAATATAAATAGTAGAGAAGTTGTTTGTTTGTTTTTGGTTTTGCTTTTGTTTTTTAATTTGACAGAGAGCACAAGGAGGCAGAGAGGCAGACAGAGAGTAAGAGGGAAGCAGGCTCCCGGCTGAGCAGAGAGCCCGATGCGGGGCTCGATCCCAGGACCCTGGGATCATGACCTGAGCTGAAGGCAAAGGCTTAACCCACTGAGCCACCCAGATGCCCCAGTACAGAAGTTTTTAACAGCATTTAATTTATTTAGAATATCCTTCTAAGACAAAGATTTATAGACTCGGATGGTGTCGCTGTTTATTCTACCAAACATTTACAGTTGAAAAAACACCAAATATACATGGTTTTTTCCAGAATAGAAAAGAGAAACAGAATACATCCCAACACATTTTACGAAGCTAGAACTAACCTGATAGCAAGCCCAGGTAAAGGACATACAAGAAAAAGAAACTCAGTCTCGAGAAGATGGACAAAAAGTATCCACAACAAAATACTAACAAAACAAACCCAGCCACATATTTAAAAAACAAAACAAAACAACAACAACAACAAAACCCAAAAGAACCCCATAATAATAACACAGCACAATGAAGTAAGGTTTTCCCCAGGAACAGAAGACTGATTTAATATTTGAAAAGTATATGTAATTCCCTATGTCAACACAATAAAGGAAAAAAAAAAAACAGGACCCTATAAAGCTAATGCCAAAATATATTTGAAAAATGTGAATGCACACTGATGACAAAAACTCTCAATTGAAACTAGAAAGGAACTACCTCAACTGATAAAGGGCATCTGCCAAGCACCCTATAGCTGACTGCATCTAGAGCAGGAAAAGGAAGCGAGGGCCACGCGCACCGCTCCTGTGTGATCTCTTTCGGAAATCTTAGTGTAATAAGGCAAGAAAAAGAAATAAAGTACATACTTATTAGAAAAGAAGATGTAGAAATGCACCTATTCTCAGACAATATTTAGAAGGTTCCAGGAACTCTCTAAACATATCTTAAAACGGATGAGTTTAGTATTGCACCAAGAAGCAAGGTCTAAACACAAACGTCAGTCTGTATACTACTTCAATATCTGTATCTGTATCTCTATACTGGCAAGTAGCATTTGGAATCCAAAATTTGTAATAAACCATTAACAATGCTTCAGAAAATGAAATGTTTATGTATAGATCAACAAGCATGTGAAGGATATTTATGGCGAAAACTATAAACTATTCATGCAATTAATTAAAGAAGATCTAAAGAAACAGATCTGGTTTTCGTGGATTGGAGCATTCTCCATAAAATGATCTAAAGATTTAGCATAATATGAAACAAAATTTCACAGATTTTTTTTTTTTTAGATAGAAGTGTAAATATTCTAAAGCTCATAGGGAAAGATAAATGAACTAGAATATCCCAAATAAAGAAGAATAGAGAATAAAGCTAGGTGAGCATATCTTAGTACGTTTTATGACTATATTTTATTTAATATACACTGAGAGTAATCAAGATAGTGTAGTGTTTGGCAGAGAAAAGACACACTGGTCAAGGGAACAAGAGAGTCCAGAAATAGACCCACACAAATATAGTTAATTGAATCTTGAAAAAAGTGAAAATCAAGGGAGAAATTATTTGTTTAGCAAAAATTATTGGAACAATTAGAAATCCATATGCTAAAACATATGAGCCTTGTCCTACATTTCATAACATACAAAAATTAACTCAATATGGATCTTAGATCTAAATGTAAAAAGAACTATAAATTTTTAGAAGAAAATACAAGAGAAAATATTCATGTCCAGGGGAATCAAAAAGAGTTTTGAACATAACTTTAAAATTACAATCCAAAAAAGAAGAAATTATAAATCTGATGTAGGATTTTCTTGTAAAAATCTATCTGCAAAGAGCTATGTTAAAGAAATAAAAGAAAGGGAGAAACTGAGAACATATTTGCAAATCACCTTGCTGATAAAGGATGAGTATCTAGAACATATAATGAATTATCGAAACTCAAAAGTAAGAAAAAAAAAACAATTTTAAAAATGGAGAAAAACAAAGAGTTGATATTCGTAAGGAAGTAAGTACATGGAAAGATGCTTAGTATCAGTAGTCATTTGGAAAATACAGACACCAAGATGTGATAACACTAAGACATCTAGTAGGGTGCATAAGATTGTCTAAAAAAGATTTTATTTATTTATTTTGAGAGATAGAGAGAGAGAACACATGATTCGGGGGAGAGGCAGCAGGAGAGGAAGAGGAGGGGCTCCTGGTTGACTCAGTGGGTTAAAGCCTCTGCCTTCGGCTCAGATCATGATCTCAGGGTCCTGGGATTGAGCCCCACATCGGGCTCTTCGCTCAGCGGGGAGCCTGCTTCTCCCTCTCCCACTCCCCCAGCTTGTGTTCCCTCTCTTGCTGTGTCTCTCTCTGTCAAATAAATAAAAGTAAAGGATTAAAAAAAAAAAAAAGAAGGAGAGGAAGAGGAAGAGAAGCAGACTCCCTACTCAGCACAGAAACCCACACAGGGCTGGAGGTTTCTTGTGGGGTTTGTTAATTTTGTGTGTGTGTGTGTGTGTGTGTGTGTGTGTGTGTGTGTGTGTGTGTTTTAAGATTTTCAGTGATGGGGCTCCTAGGTGGCAAAGTTGGTTAGGCATCCCACTCTTGATTTTGGCTCATGTTGTAACCTCAGAATCATGAGATCGAGCCCCGTGTGAGGTCCACGCCTGGCCCAGAGTCTCCTTGAGATTCCCCCACCCTCTCCTCCTGCCCACCCCTCTCTCTCTAACATAAATAAATACGCCTTTAAAAAAAAATACTCTCAGTAATGTCTTCTCCATCAGGGTCGCGTATTATACCCCTTCTTCCCAGCTCATTTCACATCCCATCCCAAAATGGTAACATCGGAATGATTCAGAACACCCAAAAGCAAACAGACCAACAGAACTCCTCCACGCAGAGAGAAAAGGCAGCTGGGTGCGGGGCAGAGGTCACCAATGTGGAAGCTGTCTTTTCTCATGAAAACAGACAGCCAGTGTAGAAACAGTCCTTATCCCATTTCTGCATAGGCATCTGATTCATAAATTACTAAAGTGTATTCCTGAGAAGTAAATACTTCACCAGCCGGTGACAGACTTATGAGCTAATTAAAATCTGAGTCTTGGAAGAAGTGGTGCCATTAGCTCGATTCACAGGACTGGAAAGCGTGTGGCTGCTCCTTGACTCAGAGGTAGACGTTTACATGTGGAAAGGAGGGGGCTGGCTTATTAAGAACAACATTTGGTTTGTGGGGGACGAGCTCTCTGTTGATGCTGAACTATTTAAAAAAAAAAACCGAAAGTGACAACACAGAGGTTCTCTGCTCCTGGGAAGCGGGAGGTAGATCTGCATGGCGGTGAAGTGTGTAGGCTGTGGCGCAGACTGCCTGAGTTCTGATCCCAGTTCAGCCACTTATCAGATACTGGACTTTGGGTTCATGGCTCAGGTTTCCTAAACTTCACTATCCTGTCCATACAGATGAGCATAGAGATACCATCTTTCTCATAAGGGTGTGAGTATTAACTGTGATAATGTCTTTAGATCCCTAGCAGTGTGCCAAGCAAATAGTTACTCAATAAATGTTAGGTAACTGGCCAACAGTTTTAATGTTTAAGTGTTCAGATTTCTCTTAAAAATTCACAGCCCGTTGGATTATAAGCAGTTTTCTAGTAACAAAGTGGTTTGTTCCCTTGGAAAATTAGGATAACAGCCATTTTTTGAGCACTTATGTACCAAGTCAAAGATGGTTATAAGCACTTTACACACACTCTAATTTACTCCTCACAATACCCAGGAAGATGGGTATCATTAATTCATCTTTACAGAGGAAACTGACAGACAGTGGTGATGTATTATTTGCTCCAAAATTCAACCCAAGTTATTCTTTTAAAAAGCTTTATTTATTTAAAAAAAAAAAAAAAGCTTTATTTATTAACGGCTCCCACCTCAAACATTTTTAAGATGTGGCCTTGGATTTTAATTCCAAGTTCTAACTGTTCTTTCCTAGTTTCCTTCGCCCTAGACAGCTGTGGGCAAGGGAGTTCATATAGTCACATACAGTGACTAACATCCCACCTGAGTGCGACTGCAGTTTCGGAGAAAGAAAGTCTGTGTGAACCAGGTACAGAGGTTTTCCCCCCAAATGCAGTATTTTTTAGCGTTGTCCTTGTCTTTTATTTGTGGTGTCAACAACAATGTGTAGTATTATCCACTGTACATATCACTCTGTGGCTGTTTGGTTGCAAGAGAGGAAAGAGGGTTAAAAATAGCAATAATAATATAAATAATGTTAAGAAGAGCTAGTAGTGTTTTCTCTCTGTCAGTTCTGGTTATAAGCATTTTGTGAATAATAACTCATTTGATACTTACTATCACTGTTCAGGGTTGAACACTATTATAATCAACCCCATTTTATAAACAGTGTAATACCGAGGTATGGAAAAGTAAGTCTTTTCTTATTAATTTTTTTAAATTTAAACATTATTTATATATTTACTTGACAGACAGAGATCACAAGTCTACAGGCAGGCAGAGAGAGGGGAAGGGAAGCAGGCTCCATGCTGAGCAGAGAGCTCGATGCGGGGCTCGATCCTAGGACCCTGAGACCATGACCTGAGCCAAAGGCAGAGGCTCTAACCCACTGAGCCACCCAGGCGCCCCAGTATTTTCTTATTAATAAACAAATGCAGCAGTTTTTGATGGGAGGGATTTACTGCCCAGTCTTCTGGGATATAGTGTATACAATGTGTGTGTGTGTGTGTGTGTGTGAGAGAGAGAGAGAGAGAATCAGTACTGAATCCGTGATAAGGCAGAGTGAGAGTTAGTTAATGACAGTTCTAGGTGTGGTGATGATTTTAGGGACGTGTGTAACTAAATAATGAATGAGATTCCCCCCACCCCCTGCCAGTGGACTTTGGGTTGCATACTTCACAGGAATGGGCCCCTGCCTTCTGCATTTTTCTTTGTAGCCCCATGGAAGCTAGTTGGTAGTCTCAACTCCCCTTGTTTAGATGACCTGACTTCAAAGAAAGGTAGTTTGCAAGAATACAAGGACTTTACCGAACAGTATATTAAGCAGGACTTTATTGGTTGCAAGTGACAGAATCATAAACTCTAACAGGCTTAAATAGAAGACACCATTTATTGGCTTATGTAATTGCTATGGCCAGGAAGAAACTGGGTCCGGGTGTACACATTGATCACCTGAAATCTGGATCTTTTCTTTTATTTTGCTCAGCTTTTCTCTGTTGATACGATCTGTGAGGGCTCAGAAAAGGCAGAAGCTCCAAACTTATTTTCTACCAAAAGGGCAGCCCTTGTGGAAAACAAATGCTTAGTTCCTGAACATTCTCACACCCAGAGAGAAAGAGGATTTCCTTTAAAAGAATAATGGTGTGGGGGCACCTGGGTGGCTCAGTGGGTTAAAGCCTCTGCCTTCGGCTCAGGTCATGATCTCGGGGTCCTGGGATCGAGCTCCACATCGGGCTCTCTGCTCAGCCGGGAGCCTGCTTCCCCCTCTCTCTGCCTGCCTCTCTGCCTGCCTCTCTGTGTACTTGTGATCTCTCTCTCTGTCGAATAAATAAATAAAATCTTAAAAAAAAAAAAGAGGGGCGCCTGGGTGGCTCAGTGGGTTAAGCCTCTGCCTTCGGCTCAGGTCATGATCTCAGGGTCCTGGGATCGAGCCCCGCATCAGGCTCTCTGCTCAGCAGGGAGCCTGCTTCCTCCTCTCTGCCTGCTTCTGGTCTCTGTCTGTCAAAATAATAAATAAAATCTTAAAAAAAAAATAGAATAATGGTGTGTACCAAATTCCAGTCCTTTTGTAAGTGCTATATATATATACATATATATATATGTATATATGTATATGTATATGTATATATACACACACACATATATGTGTATATATATAAAATATTAGATCTATTATCACATTAATCTTCACAGCAATCTTATAAAATAGGCATTATGATTAACCCCAGTTTAAAAAAATTTTTTAAATTTTTTATTTTTTATAAACATATATTTTTATCCCCAGGGGTACAGGTCTGTGAATTGCCAGGTTTACACACTTCACAGCACTCACCAAAGCACACACCCTCCCCAATGTCCATAACCCCACCCCCCCTTCTCGCAACCCCCCTCCCCCAGCAACCCTCAGTTTGTTTTGTGAGATTAACAATCACTTATGATTAACCCCATTTTAAGATGATATAATTTAGGCACAGAATGGTTGTGTCTGTTGTTTGTCCCTAATTTCCTGTCTAACAAACTAGCCCCAAAGTTAGTGACTACATGGTGACCAGTTGCTGTTTCTGCTGGGTCTTCCAGCAACAGTTCAGTCGTAGTTGTGTGCGTGCTCAGGAGTCTGTGGTTACCAGGTCAGGTGGTTCCGGGATCCTTGTGTGCCTCTGGCTGAGGTGGTTCAGTTCTGCTCCCCGTCCTCCTCACATAGCCCCAGTAGGGTAGCCTGGTCCTCGCAGGAAGAGAGAGAGGCCCTAGTGAGCTGGCAGAGTTGTGCTGGAACAAAGGGCAGAAGTACTCAAGACTTCCCCCATGCCCACAGCTCGACGGAGATACAAATGACGTAGAACACTGTTAAGATGCACAACATGATGATTTCATACATGTATGTATTGTGAAATATATTACCACAATATGGTTAGTCAACACATTCATCCCCTCACTTAACCTCTGTGTGTGTGTGTGTGTGTGTGTGTGTGTGTGATGTATGCAGGTGAACATTTAAAATCCCTCTTAGCAAGTTTCAACTATATAAAACAGTATTTCTAACTATATTCACCATGCTGTATGTTAGTTCCCTCAAACCTACTCTCCTTGTGAGAATCTGTACCCTTTGGCCCACATCCTCTCGTTACCCCTACCTCCCAGCCTCTGACAACCACCATCTTTTCTGTTTCTATGTAAGCGAGGTCATTCGGTACTTGTCTTTCTCCCTCTGGTTTACTTCACTCAGCGTAACACCTTCAAGGTCCATCCAGGCTATCACAAATGGCAGAAGGTATCTACATCTATATTTATATCTATATCATCTATATCTATTTCTATCTTTCTATCTATCTATCATCTATCTATCACATTTTCTATACCATTCATCTGTCAGTAGATACTTAGGTTGTTCCCATTTGTTGGCTACCGTGAATAATGCTGCCATGAACATTGCGTACATATATCTCTTTGAGAGAGTTTCATTTCCTTTGAATATAGATCCAGAAGTTGGACTGCTGGTTTAAGATCGTTTTATCCTTCTTTTTTGAGGAGCCTCTATACTGTTTTACATGGAGTCTGTACCAATGTACTTTCCCACCAAAAGTGCACAAGGGTTACATTTTCTTCACATCCTTGCGAACACTTGTTATCTTTTGTCTTTTTGGTAACAGCCATTCTGACAGATGGAGAGTGATTTCTCATTGTGGTTTTGATTTGCATTTCCTTGATAATTAGTGATATTCTGCATCTTTTAATGTCCCTGTTGGCCATTGTATGTCTTCTTTGGGAAAATGTCTATTCAGGATGATTTGTCCTTCTACCATTGAGTGGCATTAGTTTCTTACATGTTTTAGGTATTCACCCCTTATCTGATATGTGGTTTTCTAATGTTTTCTCTCATTCCACAGGTCACCTCTTCATTTTGTTAATCATTTATTTTGCTATCCAGAAGCCATTTAATGTTGCCCCACTTTTTTGGGGGCGGAGGGATTCCGCATGTTTATTTTTGTTTCCATTGCTTGTGTGTTGATATCATTCCAAAACATTGTTGCCAAAATCAGAGTCAAGGAGATTTCTCCTTATATTTTCTTCTAGAAGTTTTACAGTTTCAGATCTCATATTTAAGTCTTTAATCCATTCTGAGTTAATTTTTGTGGATAGTGTGAGATAGAGGTCTAATTGCATTCTTCCGCACGTGCACATCTGGTTTTCTCAGTACCATTGTTTCGATTACCATAGCTTTGTAGTACAGTTTGAAATCAGGAGGTGCGATGCCTTCGTCTTCTCTCTTCTTTTTCAAAATCACCTTTGTTATTCTGGGGTCTCTCATGGCTCCATGCCAACTAATATTCTTTTTTTTTTTTTTTCTATTTCTGTGAAAAATGCCTTAAATTTTTGATAAGTACTGCATTGACTCTATAGACGGCCTGGGTTAGTCTGGACATTTTAACAGTATTAATTCTTCCAATGCATGAGCACCGATTATCTGCCCATTTATTTGTTTCTCCAGTTTCTTTCATCATTGTCTTACAGTTTTTATTGTGCAGATATTTCTTCTTGGTTTAATTTATTCCTAAGCATTTTATTGTTTTCAGTGCTATTGTAAATAAATTTTTTCTACTTATTTCTTTTACAGTTGGTTTGGTTAGTATAAAGAAATGTGATCAGTTTTAAGGTTGAGCTTATATCCTTTACCTTTATTGAATTTGCTTATTTGTTCTAAGAGGGTTTTTTTTTTTTATGATGTCTTTAGGGTTTTCTATATATAAGATCATGTCACCTGCTAACAGAGACAGTTTTTCTGCCTAATTGCTTAAGGCCTTTTGGGGCTTATGCTCAGAACCAAAACACTGTCAATTCTGCCACCCTTTTTTTTTCTTCTTCTTTTTTTGCCAAAGAAACTAATGAGTCCAGTCTAGATTCAAAGGGTAGGGAAAATAGATTACCACTTCATGAGAAGGTATTGATAGTTATATAGAAAAATGGCCTTGATAAATAATAGGTGAATAATTGGAGTCATTTTTGTAATCAGTCTATCATAGTGATTATCAAACACGCCCAGAGTTACACTTCAGTTGGGAATCAAACCAAGTAAGTCTGGCTCTAGAGATATCTAGAGATATTTTTATTTTATTTGGTTGACTTCGCTTGAATGGTGGTCCCACAAATGAATCAATCATTTTGGCCAGGACAGTGAGTCATTGTCATTGGTTGGGCTTGGGTCATATCTGTACCTCAGGTAAGGGGGAGCAGTGAGCCCCACATGATGCACAGATACTAGAGGTGGTTAGGGGTAGTTGCATAAAGGAGAAACATTTTCAGAAAGAGGAGAAATGTAGATAGCTGCAAATAGAGTTATGTTGTATTTGTTCTGTTTGCTGAGAAAGACGATTGAGGAGTTTCAAATCCACCTGGTGGATGGCTGGTTAAGGATAAGAAATTAGGAAGAGATGTCTTATAGTATGAGGCAGAAATATCAAACTTCAGATGTCCTGGGGAGTCCAAAGGGAATTGTTTTTACACAATATTTGAGTTCTCAAGAGGTTAGCATAACTCCTGGCTTAAAAGACATTTATCACACTTTTTTGCAAATGGGCAGATGGTTAGATGGATGGATAGATAATGTCTGGTGAACAGGTGGATGGATGGATGGAAAGATGGATGGATGGATGGTGGATGAATCAATCAGTAATGAATGAATCTGTTGGTGATAAGTTGAAGCCTGCATTGCATCCTACTTCCTGTCTTGAATTTCACTCATCAGCAATCCCAAGTTGGATATGAATTTCTCCGCTTCCATCTATACCTGTTGAATGAGTTGAAGCCAGTTAAATGAGTTAGGCACTCCTGTAATTCACAGAGCATGGCTATATTATTACATTTGATATTTCTTATCATAATCATCTTTTTACACACTTCGGAATCCCTCACAGTCAGCACATTTGCCGTAATCCTTGCCATTCCCTAATGCCTAACATAGAACCCGACCCAGAGTAAGTCTATTTTTAATGAATCAGTGAAAGGATTATTAGTCAACATACAAGTAATATAGAAAGGTCAAGTAATCTAGGGTAGGCATGTGGGTATGGATATGCATATGTGGATTTTATAGCCAAGAACATTTTTCACGTCTTTTCCTTCTTCACAAATATAAGATACATTTTAAAAAGAAAACATAAAAGTAAGCAATATTCAGGAATCCCATCCTTGGCAAAATTCCCCCTTTGGTTCTTATGTTCAGTGTCATCAAAGCATTTTACAAGAGTAAGGGCACGCTAGAGTGGAGACCAAGAATGATGCCCATCTTCTTGTCTCATTGATAACCTGCCAGGCAGTTCTGGAATGGCATCAAGAGATCATTATGGGACAGGGGGATAGCAATGAACGTTTTCAGTTTTATGATCAGTCCTACATGGAAAAGACACATTGCCTATAAATGGGGGCGATCAATCCTTTAATCAGGTAGGTATTTTAAAATTTAGGAATTTATGACTTTAAATTATCTTTTTTTATCATAAGAATAATAGCTTCTGCTTAGACAAGCACCTTTTTAAGTGTCAAGGTCTGGCTGGAAACTTTATGTCTACTGCCTCTGCTCAGACAGGTTTTATCTCCATTTTATAGTTGAGGAAACTGATGCAGAGATGTTTGAAGAAACTCACTGGGAACCACTTGACTGGCAACTGAACTAGGGCTGAGATTTGACCCAGGTTCACGTGGCTCTGAATGCTGCAAACTTTCCTGCCTATGACCTCATGGAGAGCTGGGCCCATTTGAGATGGGCAGAGCCTCTTTCAGACCAGATCAGTCTTCTCTTTCTAGCAGATAGACACTCGGTCCCTCCTACATCTGATCAGAGGCTGTTAAGCAAACGAACTACTCAGCCTTCTGGAAGGAGCTTTCACTGGGGTTTGTTAATGGTCCTGTGAAGACTGGGACACATAAACTATAAATGTTCCCTATTTCCAAAGCTTCCAAAATGCTTCACAGTGTTTTAGAGAAGACGTTCTACCCCACCTTCACCTTAGCACCACTTGAGGAACTTTGCAAAGCTGGTGCTCACACATCCATGGTCATTGCAGCATTATTTATGGCAGCCAAGAGATGGAAGCACCCTAGATGGCCAGGGACAGATGAACAGGTAAAACAAATGTGGTATGTTCGACCCTTGGTCAGCCCTGTAAGAAAGAAAGGAAGAAAAGGGAAAGAAAGAAAGAAAGAAAGAAGGAAGAAAAGCGAGTGAGGGAGGAAGGAACGAAAGAAAGAATCCTGTAATATGCTACAACATGGATGAACCTTGAGGACATTCTCTAAGTGAAATAAGCCAGTCATAAAGAGACAAATACTATGGGGTTTCACGGATATGAAGTACTTAGAGTAGTCAAACTCACAGAAACAGAAGGTAGAAGGGTGGTTGCCAGGGGGCGGGGGGAGGGGGAAATGAGGAGATACTGTTTAATAGATACAAAGCTTCAGATCTGTAAGAAGAAAAAGTAACAGAGATGTGTTACGACAATGTGCGTATAGTTAACATTACTGTACCATACACTTAAAAATAATTAAGATGGTAAATCTTGTGTGGTTTCTGCCACAATAAAGAATATTCCAGTGCCCGGCCCCTCACAAGAACAACTAAAGGAAAATCCCTCAGTATGATATCCAGACTCACCCTGTTAATAAAATGTCTGTTAATGAAGCAAGGATCCAGGACCGGGAACCGAAAACCGCCACCGTAGAGCAGTTGTCTGTAACACAAGCTGATTATCAGAATCTCCCCAAGCCCATGCAGACATTTGAATTCCTAAGCCCCACCAAAGACATGGCAAATCAGAATCTTGGGGTAACTCCTGGAATCCCCAGTTTTAACCAGAGACTAGCTGACTTTCTTTCTTTCTTTTCTTTTCTTTTTTGTGATTCTGATGAAATTGCAGGCTAGAGTCAGAAAATAAATCATTTGGTTCTAATGGACCCTGGTATTTGCTTGGCTCTCAGGAATGACCTCATTATTACAAAACTAGTTTTTGATATTCTGATTTGTATGTAGGAAATAGGCAGGTTTTAGTACCAAAATTCCTGATCCAGAAGAGAGTTTAGTATCTTATTCTCAATATTTTAGGGGGCAGAGGGGAAGACAGAACATATAATTTAAAAAATCATATTCAGTCTCATGAGAGAAATGTATATTTTGGGCAAAGTACTGTTTTATATATAAGCCATGGAGAGTCAGCTTGACAAGTTGTGTCTGTGGCAACATTTGGATTCTACACTCTAGTTTCTGTGAATCGTAAATCCCACCGTGGGATGAGAATTTGGGTAGGAACATCGCAACTCATAGTTTTCACAAGAGAAGTGGTTATAACACTTAAGTAGAATTAGAATAGAAGCAAGATTTTTAAAGGACATGCAGTAATTTTGGCCACTTCTGCTGCAATAAGGAAAGACTCTAGGACAAAAGGGGGGTGGGAGGGAAAACAACCCTTGTCTTAGTTTAAAACCAGAAGAGATGCAGTGACTAATGCCAAAGAAATCTTCCATTTTACTCATGGCCCAAAAAATATAAAGCTAAAGCTTATTTACATTGGTGAAAGGCAAAAAAAAAAAAAAAAAAAAAGTAAACCATTTATTTTAAAAATGGCGTTTTTCTGAGTTGCACTCACATTTTCATTACACCTATACCAACACATCATTAAGAAAAGTCATAATTGATCTGCCGGGAAAGAAAAAGAGTGACCAGCACAGCTTCTTTGCTGTCAGTCCTCTTGTACTTCTAAACATAATGTTCATTTTGAAATACCATGGCTAACCCCCAAAAAATATACAGCCACGCAGAAAAACAACATCAGTTCAGAATACGAATACATGATCTGCTACTTAATATGTCAGTGTATTTGTCAGGCTGATAACATTAGGCTCCGCGGCATTCGGTCCTAAGCCTTGCAATATTTGAAGTCTGATACTGTGCTTCACTAAATTTAATACATGGGCCTCCGTAATGGAGGGAATCGCGTTAGTACTTGGCAGTTTGTTATGCTGTATAAAATTGACTGCCTTGCAAATACAATAGCGCTCGTAAAAACGGCGGTCAACAGAGGGGGCGTAATGTGTTTTGGAGGTTTCAGTAAAGGTCCAGATGAAATTTATTGAGATTTTTGCCATTTGGGTGATGATCAATAGAGCCGGGCTAATAATTTGTTGCGAGGACGTTCTCCCGGGATATGACATTTCGCTGAGAAACTTTGGGAATTCAGGAAGTAGACTAAAGGATGATGCTGCCCGAGTATATATAACCATCAAAGACGTTCACATCACTCTGAGAGAAGATTTACAGTGATGGTGATTACTTCTTCAGGCATCAGGGATGCAGGACACTCAATTATTGATACGTTCTCACGCATTTCCCAGTTTGGGCTCACGATCATTCGATTGCATCGCTGTTTCAGCCCAGGGTTTTCTGGTAGGTATGTTCTTAATTTCATTCACAGTTTCCAAATTGCTATTTTCTTAATTATGTCATTGATTTCCACTCGCCCCCCACCCCCACCCCTTCCCACCTCCTGCTTCACCCGGCCAGAAAATGATCTTTTTTGAAGAAAACAAAAGAATTCCTGTTAGCCTTCATTCACACCACCAGAGCCTACTTAGAACCCTGACTACGAAAACCACTTTTCTTGGGGCGTGGCTGCTGCCGGCATACACCGTGGCGTGTGTGCCGTGCTAAATTTGCAGATGGGGTTTCTGAGTTAGAGGAGTATGTGACATGGAGATAGTGTTTGTGATCGTTACAGTTTTAATGCACATATGTCAGGGGACCTCTTAAATCACCATGAGGCAGCCTTCTCTTGCTTTCTGGTGGTTGCTGTTGGATTTATCTTTTTTTCAATTTTGATTAGCTGCATTCCAAGGGAGACAAATTATCTGATCTTCACAAAGTTGGATTCCTCTGCCAAAGATGCAGATATCATTCAGAGAAAAAAAAAAAAAAAAAAACCACAACGAAACAAAAACCAAATGAAGATGTTCAAGGTCTGCATTTATAGTATAGGCTTCCCGTATGCCCATTTTAATGCCCGTACTGTGAGCGTGTTAGAAGTTTCGGTTTGACTTTTGGTTGATTTCCCTAACTGCCACATCACTCTGCTCCCTTATGGTATTTCCTTCCTCTGACCAATTACTTTTCAGCCTGTTCTCCTAAGGAATCTTTCCATTGCGGTGGTTGGGACTCGTGTGATAAGGCACGTGCCGTGTGCATACGTTTATAGACACTCAGATGACTTGTGGGGAAGCAGAAATTTGTCGGCACTCTGCAGAATGAACACGGAGACTAGGCACAGCAGAACAATTTATTTTCCGTGAGCATGCAGAAGTAAGATTTATGGCTTTGCATCTCAGATGACATTTCTTACATTGTTACTGAGCTACAGCAAATTAAAGGGATCTGTGAATACTAAGGGGTGTGTTTTTGTAATGAGGGAAAAGAGACAGAGCAATAAGAAGATAATTAAGGTAACAACTTGTGAAAAATTAAAGCATTTCCCTCTTTCATTTTTGAATCTCTGAGCATAAACTTTGTAGTTGTTAATTTAATTGCTGCTGTTTGCTGCATCCTTGAGGAATATTGAGGATTAATCATCTGGTTCATTCCAACAAGAGATAAGGCCTAAGTGAATTGAAATTTTACCAATTTAACCCCGTCTTCCTCCTAATATGACATGATTAACATTTTTCAATTAACAACATGTAATTATTCTGAAGGCCTCATTCCACTTCTTTCAGTCTTTCTGGCTGTAGATCTGCCTTTTCAGGTAGTTTGGATCTGGAATAACTCAGAGAAAGCTCTGTTCCTTCTATTTTTGTATCTGGCACACATGTTCAACTGCATTAGGCCTTTGGAATTGCCTTTTGATCTGGAAATAAGCATCCGTAACAGTGGCTTGCATTTGTGCTGGTGTGCACTTTCTGTAAACTGTAGCGCCCCTCGTCTGAAGCCCAAGAAGGAACACAGTGTTGCTGGAACAGTGTTGACGATTGAACGGACTGAGAGACTAAATGCCTTCAAGGTGAGAGTTTCAAGGGTAAGGGATCCCTGAACATGGTTTTCCATGGCGAATGCAAAGACATCAGGACTCTGGAGAGCCTGGCCTTGCCAAGGAATGGGATGAAGTCTAGTTCTGACAAGCTTCCCACCATGGTAGCCAGCAGCTACAGGGGCTGCTTGCATCTAAGTTAATGAGAATTAAATAAAATTTAAAAATCATTCAGTCATGCCTAGCCACATCAGTGGCCCCATGTGCCCCGTGGCTGCCAGATTGGACAGTGCAGATATAGAGCATTTCTATTGTCACGGAAAGTTGTACTGGACAGTTCTGGAAAAGAAAACTGCTATCAAGTGAGGGAGGGGTAGTACTTATGAGGATCCAGAAATGGGAAGCAAAGGTTCCACTACAGCATTTTTGGCTTTGGAAAACCTAGTTTGATCATCACAAAGAACTTGGAGGAGGCTAAGGGACAGGCTTTTTGGTTAAAAGCCTGATACGTGGCAATAGTGTAAGTCACTATTGTCATTTGGGTTGAGTACCCAAAGAAGTAATGGTGGGAAACCAAGGCAGGTAACATGGTAGACAACTCCCCACAAGGACCTAGAGGGGAAATTCTTAAAGGGTAAGGACCTACTTTATCTTCAAATTAATGTGCACAGATTCAAAAACTAGTTTGGATAGACAACTCCCAGTATTTTTTAAAGATTTTATTTATTTATTTATTTATTTGACAGAGAGAGAGAGAGAGAGAGAGAGAGCACACAAGCAGGCAGAGAGGCAGGCAGAGAAAGAAGCAGGCTCCCCATGGAGCAAGAAGTCTGATGCAGGACTCGATCCCAGGACCCTGAGACCATGACCTGAGCCAAAGGCAGCAGCTTAACTGACTGAGCCACCCAGGCGCCCCAACTCTAGTGAATTTTTATTGCGTATTTGATGCCAGTCCTATTCTAAATTTTAAATGTTCTATGTATTTGCTAATTTAATACTCAAAACATTTCATTGGGGTAACTTCTCTTTTCATGGTTTTTAAGGTGAGGAAATGGAGACAAGAGAGGTTAAGAAATGTACCTCAGGCCTTATAGGGAGAAAGAGCTGGGATTTTTTAACCAGGGAGTCTGTGTCCAAAGCCAACAATCTTACCAAAAAAGCAAGCAGTGCTTGGAGAGAAGGATGACTCAGATGTTTGAAGCAAAGCCTGGTGATGGAGGAGGCATAGTTGACTTGGAGAAGGTAATCAGCCAATGCTAATCGAAAGGTTAGGGTGTAAGCATCAGACTTGGCAAAGAGTCAGGAGAAATGTATGCCTAAAGTCAAGAGAGACTGCAGGATTGCCGAGAGAGGAATAAAGAGAATACAGAAGAGCCTGCACACGGGTCTTTTGGCAATAAGACCTAGTAAATAAGGCCAAGGATTTTGGCATTAGACAATCCTTCTGTGCATCTCGGCTTTGCCTCTTTGTGGTGTGGGCAAATCAGATGAGTTTTCTGGGGCAACATTCTCTCCTGGGTGACGTGGAGGTCTGCATTTCCAGAGAGCCGGATTCCTTAAGGATTAAAGGAGAAGATGCATGTGCAAACCCATGTGCACGATGGTCTCCGTTGTGCGAGAAGGAGCACATTTCTGCGCTCTTTTAAGACCAGGTTAATTTTATCCTCCTCTCAAATTCCACTTCACGGGCAGGAAACACAACCTTCCTTATGCAAAGGGTCCAGGCTGTCACGTGGTGCCTAGAAAGCTGAGGGTCGGGGGTGGACATGGCCCGACTCTTACCTCGTTTGTTCCCCAAATACGCATTTCGTCAGCCATCAGCTTCTCCCCTGTATTTGGTAGAACCTGGAGCCACATCACTGTTTCCTTTCAGAGGTCTCTGCTGCTTATGAAACCATAGGCTTTGGTCCTTTTACGAGTGCCTGAGAATCTCTGTTGTAATCTGCACGCCTTCCCTCCTTCCTTTATTCTTTCTCTCCTGTCTTACTGTTTGCATCAGAGATACCCCCTCATTCTCCATGCAGAGCCCTCATCAGCATATACTTATGGGAAAGGTAGCAATGCACTGTCCACCTGGAAAGCAAACGTTTTTTAAAGATAGCACTGCCTTTCTCTCCATTCTTCCCCTGACTTCCTCCACTTCCCTTTTCTTCATCTTCAAACCAGAGGCAAAGGGGACCTTTCTACCTGTCTGGGTGACTAAAGTGGGAGGAAAAAGTACAGGGGGAAAAAAAATCCTGAATTAGTAGCCCAAATAAATAGCCAGAGGAATTATAAAATACTTGGCATAGTCCCTGGTGTACTAAATAAATAGTTTGAATAAAGGGTGGGGTAAATTCTGTTAATGCTATTTTTATTGATAGTGGTTAGGAGAGGAACACCATTGTGAGAAAATTAGAGACAATTTCAGGTGAGGGTTTTGACCAAGAAGCAAGGGAAGGGAGAAAATTTCAAGAATGTAGGAATGGTGAAAATCGCAGTCATGAAGAGGTCGAACAGTGAGAAATGAATTGATTGGGCTTGAAGACAAGGAGTTCCCTGCTGACCTTTGAGCGGGCTGTTTCAGTTGAGTGTGGAGAGCCCAGCCTCCAGAAGCGTGCAGGTGATGACGAGGCAGGGCACGAAGGAGGGGGCGTGCTCGTGGACATCTCGGCTGTGCAGGAAGGGGAGGAAACCACGGTACCCTGAGAAGAAGTTTTGGTTGCTGAGTGCAGATGGTAGTGGGATGCAGGGCTCTTCGGACAAGGTGGTGGCCCGACATCACGGAATTAGAGATGTTAGCCAGAGGAAGCTCTCCCTTGCCTCAGTCTGCACTCATGCTCTCCCCTCCGCCTAGAACCTCATCTCTATCTCTGCCTCTCTCTCTCTCTCACACACGGTCGGTGGGTGCCTTCCCTCTTTGACCATTTAGCGTAAATGCTAAAAGCTCTTCACCCTCTCTTGACCATTTTTCCCTGACCCTCTAACATAAGTGTTCACCTCTTCCCACCGCAGTCTGCATTCTAGAACCTTCTTTATTTTCTCTACACTGCTTACTGCACCTTGGAATTATACATTCATGCCTCTGTGGTCTGTCCTTCCAACTAGATATATTTGTGAGTAGAGGAGACCTGTCTATTCAATTAATTGATGGATACCCAGGGCCTGTCACATAGGAGGAGCTTAATGTTGTTGGCTTTTTTGTGTGTTTGTTTGTTTAATATGTAGATGAATGCATCCGTGAGTTTTGGGGCATCTTTGTAGACAGTCCTTTGTCAATATCAGAATCAATAATTCTTATCTAAAACCCTTAAGCAGAGTATCTCAGTGTGATAGCCCATGCAGTAATCAGTAAATGAGGAGAGGACAGCTGGGCACTCAGATCAGCAGATACTTATGGGAAAGGTAGCAATGCACTGTCCAACAGGTTTCCATTGTGGGGTCATAATGAGTTTCAAAGAGTCACACATCTTTCAAGATGTGTGATTATGAGGACCGGGGTTCCATAGAGTTCGTTTGTGAAATGTTTTTGATAATTAGTTGGCATTTCCAAAAGGGGTTCAAGTTATGGTTTCCTAAGTGTCTCAAAGCCTAGAGCGAAAGTCAGAGAGAGAAAGAGAGAGTGAGGATGAGCTCCACTTGGAAGGAAGGATGACACCTCCTTCTGTTTTGTAGGGCTCTGCAGAAAGCTACCCACAGCAAACCCTGGAAACTCCTGATGATTATCCATGGTGGTTTCCGAACCATGAGTCATGGTATTCAACGTGGCTCTGGCTTTATGGGACTGTTGTGTCTAGACTTGCAGTGGGCTGGGGAGAGAGTAGGAGGATTCTTATGAGGAGACTAGGAAATAGCCAGTGGGTGTTAGTACTGGGCTCCGCTTGCTTCCTATCCTTCATTGTCTGGAAACTCAGAGAGTTAATTGCAGGGCATGTATTCACATTCAATATTTATTCATTTCCCTGCACCCACAGGATGCCAGACATGGTGCTTGGTTCTGGGAATATCCTGCTGACCAAGGCAGATAAGGTCCTTGCTCTGATGGACCTCAGGACACAACTTGGGAGACAGCTAGTGTACCTTATCCGATGATTATTTAATGGAAGTTGTGAGCGATCCTGTAAGAGGAAGTATGCGGGCTTCAGTGAAAGCAAAAACATGGAAATGGAATTCTGCTAGAGGGAGTCAAGGATCTTTTGGCAGGGAGGCGGTAATGTTTGTGGCTCTCCCTGACCTGATAAAGGACCCCATGTTAATAAATATATTAAGGTCACTTGTACTTTGGATGAGTTGAATGGATCTAAGTTTAGCATGTCCACGTGTTTAAAAGAAATAGACTAATATAGTTTTCCTGGATCCTCCTTCTCCTGGCTTAACATTTAATTCACCAGAAAGTCCTAACCCAGCTTCCCCCTCCGTCCCCCACTGCTCCGTCCCCCACTGCCTAGTCGAAGCCACCATCAACTTTTTGCTCGGTGACTAGGTAGCCCTCTACCTGTACACCTTGCTTCCGTCCTTGCCTGTCCTCCATGCAGGCAACCTGAGTGGCCTTTTAAAGTCATAAACCTTGTCATGTCACTCACCCCCTTAAAATGCTTCGGCGGATTCCCATTCCACGTCGGAGAACGTCCCGACTCGGTTTACCGTGCCCACAAGGCAAGAGCCAGCTCCTGGATCCCTCTCTGACCTCCTGTCTCGTCAGCCCTCCACCCCCTCCCATCCTCCACTCTGCCTTCTTGAGAGCTCCTGGAACACGGCCAGACTCTTTCTACCTCTGAGCATCTGTACTCGCTCTTCTCGATACTGTTCCCCACACAGTGGAGAAAGGCTGGCTCCCTCACAGCCTCCGGTCTCTCTCTCAGTCAGATTTCCTTCCTGGCACTATCCCTTGTCTGCTCACCTTCTCTCTCGTCAGTCAAAACACTTTGGTCCCTACCACCACAATTGAACATTGCTTTGTCTCCACGTGTGTCTTCCCCGCTTAGACTATTGCCTTTGGGCAGGGCCTGTCTCTCACCATTTTATACACTGTATTCTCAACATCTTAGACTGTTTGGGGCACATAGGGTTGCTTTTAAAAAAAAAAAAAAAGTGTGGCATGAGTGAATAAATGATTGAACAAGTGAAAATGGTCATCCCTGAGTCATTTTCTTTCCTTTTCTTCCTTCTTCCTTAATATCCTCGGCTGACACATTTGGAGAGTATTTTCCTGTGAGAATCCATTTCTACCCATGATATAGTTGGTTTCTGACCCTTGAGATAAAACTCCAGAATTGGAACTGGGTGGCAGAGAGTGCTTTAGGAGAGGTAAAATTTGTCATTAGTATTATTGTTTATGTGTCCAGTGTCCTTCATATTTTTCCCTTTATATAGCATTTGACATTTGCAAAATGTTTTCCATTTATTTTTATGTAAGGGAAAGCAAAAAGCCGTACGTGATTTTTTCAAGTGAGCATAAAAGCAAGGCTTCTGATTCAGGGTGATATTTGTGTTTTGATCGGGACGAATTTAAAAAGAGGGAGATAGCGACAAAAAGAGAGAGACAGAGAGGAACAGGGAGGTGACAGAGAGACAGAGAGAGCAGTAATGCGTCTAGCGGCCTCCCAGCCCCCACCCCACCTCCAACTCTCAGGGAGAGAACAGCCACTGCAGGAGGGTGGCAACATTAAACGACCCAAGAAAATGTGAAATGGTGTGGGGTGTGAGATTTCTTTATTAGTCAATTTAAAATAAAATGTGGCTCAGTAATTTAGAATGTGTCTGGAGTCAAGCAGAAAATTAGCCATATTCACACATGCTCCCCCCTCCCCTGAAGGCAGTAGAAGCACCAATAAAAATAAAAATAACAATACCTTGTATTTATGGGGTAGCTTTCTCCCAGAGCTTCTTCTCACTCACCCTTTTTATCTTTCCTGTGCCCTTGGAGGCAAGCAAGGACTTGGAGCTTGGAAACTCAGTTCTACAAATACCATCGTCATCATTCAAACTTCTTAGAAGGTCTTCCTTTGAATCCTACATTCATTCATTTGTTTATTCATTTATATTATTCAGGAGCATTTACTGAGCATCTACTGTGTGTCGGGAAGTCTGTGGGGGTTGTGTGAAACTGTGAACGGCTTAGTAGTAGATCTTACACAATAATGTTTGTTCATAGATGTTGGCACAGTTTTGTTAGGTTTTCCCGAATCGGTCATGATTTTCTTTAAAGTATGGTCTTGTCTTCAGAGCATTCCTCTTCGGGTTCCTTTGTGCCCTTGAATGGCTTAAAAGTTTGAGTTCAGAGTTGGTATGGGTGTAAAGTGACTCCTCCGTGGGAAACGTCTGCATAGGGATTGCCCTCTGGTGGGCAAGCATGTGTGTGTCTCTCTCTGGTTCGCTAATATGATCGTTTTAGGAAGGGCAAGGATAGACTCCTTTTCTGATCTTGAAGATATCCTCATATGAGGGGGTTCTCAGACCCGTAGAGTACATTCAAAGTGAAGAAATTTCTCCCGGAGGAGTGGATATGTGCATAAAGACTCAGCATTTTGTACTGTTACTTATGGTCCACAGTTTCCATACACATTCTTGATCCCTGGTCAGCAGGTTAAATGCTCCGGATAAAGGTAAGTCCGGGCCTTTTAAAAATTCCTCATGTAGACATTTAGGGATGCAATGAAAGTGTCATTAAATGATGGCATCACTCCACACAGAAGCAGACTTTCCCCGGATAGACTCCCTCGCACTTACATCCGAGAAAATAAAATGTTTTCCTGCATCACTATGAAAAAGAGCCTTAAATCAATAGCAAATCAAGCCACGGAATAAAGGAGTCTTTATGGCCCGAGAAGGTGATTTCTGAAGGTTGCCTTTTAGCAGCACTGGGTTTGTGTCTCCCTGGGGGTCTCCAGGAAGTGCCGTGTTTCTGAGCTGAGGTGCCTTTGCCTACTCGAAAGTCACCCCCTTCCTGCCTCTGCCAGTGGAGGTCAGGGGGATGGGAATTCTGGGTGGGTTAGCTGCCATCTCTTCCGCAACAAATCCTGGGTCAGATGAGGCTGCAAGACTCATTCAGTCTCAATCTTTGACACCAATCCCTCTTCAGGTGTAGACCTGTGCAGGTCTCAGAGTGGTTTTCCAACAGCCAGGACATGCTCCCACTCCTTTCTCTCTGCCCCCTCCTTTTTCTGTTGTTTTTAAAGGGAGTTCAGAACCTCATGTGAGTAAGCAATTGCCACGTTTCATTTTTCTGGCTTCGGTTAGTGAGAATATTTCGCAGCCCTTTTCATTTCGTGATTGCTTAATAGCCGAGTTCGAGCTTATCTAGGTGTTGCCGCAAATCTTGAAATAAGCAAACAACAATGTATCTTTGAGCTTGATGTATCCCAGGGGCTTGGCCCCACGGTGGGAAAACATAGAAATATGTCCGTGGCTCGTTACGTGTGT